>NC_135171.1:15595423-15910423 GCF_041146795.1 Maylandia zebra
TCGTATAGTGCTTTTTTTGGTCTCAAATAAACCCACTGTCCACTTCATTAGTGACGCTTTGCTAGTATCAGGTTGAACACCCTTTTGACTTCTGAACTGCCTTAATTCTTTGTGGCATAAATTCAACAAGGGGCTAGAAAGATTCCTTAAAGATTTTTGTCCATATTGATGTATTAGCATCACACAGTTGCTTCAAATTTGCCACTTGCACATCAATATTGTCAATCTCCAGGTTCGCCAAAACCCAAAGGTGCTCTTTTGCATTGTGAGCTGGTGACTTTTGGGGCTATTTGAGTAGTGAACTCCTCATCATGTTCATGAAATCAGTTTGAGATTATTTGAGCTTTGTGACATGTCATGTGACAGAAGATAGTACACTGGTCATAAAAAGATGGACATGGTTAATACTCAGGTAGACTTTAGTGTTACACCAAAGCCATCATGCTAATACAATGCAGGATGGATTCATTCTTTAATGTTATTTACTCCAAATTCTCAGACTACCATCTGGATACCACAGAAAAAATCAATACTCATTAGACCAAGCAATGTTTTTAAATCTTCTATTGTCCAATCTGATGGTTTGAAATGAAGCAGGTCAACTAGACCAGCGGTCCCCAACCTTTTTTGTGCCACGGACCGGTTTATGCCCAACAATATTTTCACGGACTGGCCTTTAAGGTGTCGCGGATAAATACAACAAAATATAACTAGTACTGGTACCGAAAAAAGAAGATTTATTCATAACACACGTGAAAAGACCCAGAAAAACCAAGTTAACGATAAAAACGATAACAAAATAACGCTGAAAACTGATAAAAACCCTGAAAACCATACATTTCACACCTGAGCCTCAACTCTCGTGGCCCGGTACCAAACGACACACGGACCGGTACCGGTCCGAGGCCCGGGGATTGGGGACCGCTGAACTAGACTACATGAATTGCTGTCATATGATTGGCTGAACCTAACAAACAGATGAATTTGTTAAATATAGTGGCCAGTGAGTGTATATAGAAACAGTACTGCTACTCTTTATTATTAAATCTGTATGTTTAACTCTTACTCTCATATTCTTAAAGGTAATTTCTGAAGTCAGCAAAGCAAAGAGTGAGGTCTGTCTGAAAGACCTTTGTCCTGAAGATAAGCGACGAATTGCAAATCTCATTGAAGAACTGGCTAGGTATCCAACGTTATTATCTTTTATGAATTTAACAATTTATAGTGATGGAAATTAAAATGTATTTTATTAACTCCTCATATGTTTTCCTTCTTTTTTTATTTTATTTTTAAATTGTCTTTTGTTTCCCTGTTCTCTAGAGTGAGCGAGGAGAAAGAAGAGTCGGTGCGGCGTCTGAAAGATGAACAGGGAAATTTTGAATGCAAGATTCAGCAGCTAGAGCAACAGAACCAAATCATAGCACAGGAAAGGGAAAGTATCCTTTCAAAGCAAGCAGACAGCTGCAATGTATAATGCCCTGCTTTTCCTAATGGGCCATATGAAGTGAATTTTTTTTTTTTTAAGTGAAATGATAAGGCTGTGGATGCTCTTTTGAGAGCTGCATTGGGTTATGTTTATAATCAGTGAAAGCAGATCTGCTCATCTTGTTCTGTTTGAATGTTTGTCAGACAACTTGACCTTCTTTAATGATGTTTGTTTAAACTATTTTGGAACATGCATCTTCACGTGATAAGGCTGCTGCAAAGACACCAAAAAGGAGTTATTGTGCTAAAGCTGATGTTTAAAAAACCCCAAAAGTAAAATGTATTTAAGAAAAGACATTTCATAAAGCCAACACCTTGTGGCTCATTATGGTATTTACTGTATATGATTGTATTGTGTGTGCTGTTCAAAAAGAAAGTCTGCAGGGGGCAGTGTTGTCTCAGGCAAGGCTATTTACAGTCTTTGGGCAAGAACCTTCAATCTGATACAAAAGGCAGAGAAGTAGAGCAGATGAATTTATATTACTTGATGTCTGCTGCAGTTGTCTTTTGCGAGTGCTTGTAGCTTATCCGCTGTTGTGTACAGAATCAATTTCATGGTTGGAGCCGTGCCCTAAACCATCTAAATCATCTTATCATCCAAAGATGAATTTTCATATTCACAGAGAAGACCACAGTATTTGCTTTTTACCGTGTTTTTTTGTCACCCTCCCATACTATTCAGTGTTAGAGAATATCTCTCAGTTTCTCCTGTAGAAAATGAGATCAGACAGGTCAACAGCTGATTCTTGTTGGTCTAACATGTCTAACGGTGCTAGAGTTGTAATGCTACACCCCAATCTGCTGTCTTCATAACAATTCTGCTCAGGTCAAACTAGAGTATGGCCAGCAGTCAATTTAGGTTAAAAACACTGCGAAATATGAAGAGTAATTGACCCGGCTGGTAAATTGCACAATTGGCAACGGCGGCAGGGAAAATTAGGAAAGCACAACTCAATTAAAGGCACTTTGGCTTGGAGACTTGGCATTTACACCAAACTTCTAAACTCCATTAAAAAGGTATTTGAGAGGAAAAAGTGTTCGGATCCAAGCACCTCCGGGGGGGAGAACGTAGTCTTTTAAAGTGTGTGCAAGAGTCACGAAGGCTCTTCTCAGGCAGAAGGTTTCGGCACTTCTCCGAAAGGTTAAGGAGACACCAAAGGCAAACACACTGAATGAGAGTCTTGTCAAGTCTAATTCCATTACGCCTTAGCTTATCTTATCTCACCAAGATTCAGGGATGTCAGGGGTATAAAGAATGTAGGACTATACCTTAGCCCCAAGCCAACTAGGATGAGAAGGAAAAGTACCCTTGATATTTGGGATGTTCAGCTGACATTTGGAGCTGACTGGCACACAGGGCTGAATTTGTGTTTCAGATAGAAAGGATGCTTTTTTACTTCAGGGCATGTTGGCACGAGCACAAGTCAAGGTGGCGTTAGTAACATGGTATACTGTTTTACTTTCTGTATCCAGAACAAGGCACAGCAGGTGCTACATGTAATGCCACTTATTGAGCTGAAACAATTGGAGGGAATCCTGAGGCCATGGAGAGAGGGACACAACAGTTCTGCTGCGTGTTACTAAAATGGCATTTGATAGAGGAATGCATTGGCATTGGCATTCCTCTATCACAGGAGTGCTAAATCCATTTCTGGCCTTAAAGGTTTTGATGTGTGACATTTACAATGCGGAAATCTAATTTTATCAAGTGTGCTTTTTGTGATAAGCATACATCAAATGCTTGCTTTTGGATAAATTCTAATTTGTTATGTTTTAGGGGTTATGATGATTTTTGGTCTTGTTGTTGTTTAACTCACCTTTTATTCTTGGAAGTAGTGCAGTAGTCCTTTACAATAAATTACTACCTACCAGTGGGTAAATACGACAGCTTTATATTTGAATATATAGCCATTCTTTCTGCAGGAGTATAATAAAAGTGAATGGAACCAGTTGTGAGCCTAATGTAAAATAAATAATGCTTAATAAATTTAATATTTTTTTTATGGACCTTGTGTTTTAAGCTTTGGTAGGTGTGCCATTTGACATATTCCATAGCCACCAGCCAGTTTGTACTGATGCCAGGTCGTGCATCTGTGCCTCAGAACTGCTATTGCTTTAGAGTTCTGATCAATGAGTCTCGAAGATGCCTGAGAATGGTTTTCTTCATCTTCACTCTTGGAAATTTCCAGACATTTTCTAAAATAACTGTAAGATGATGTGTGGAGTTGTGTATTGGTTTATTGTGAGATTTGGCATTCATGTCTCTTTTTCAGATTCAGCAGGATTGAAGCAGTAATGTAAACTGTCTCCTTCTATTAATTCCCCGCCATTTCTTCCTTACACACATTCATACTCTCACACATATTCACACATCCGTCTCCGCCCCCATACCTCTCACATTCCAGCTCAGGCTCAATCTGTTTGGCACACTGTGCTAAAGCAGGTTTTAAAATATTCCCCCCTCCTGTGCAAATTTGTTCCACCTTGAAGTGGATTTCATTATTTCATTTGAGCCTCGGCCTGACAGGGAAGTGAATCATTTTGACAGACCCCGTCTGAAGCCTCTTCAACCCAAGCCCTTGATTCGGAGTATTTTTGGAGCAGGGGGGAGGAGTAAGTCATTGTTGGCACGTTGCAGCTCTGATGTAAACTAGGGGCTTGCTGAGAGCTTGGCCCCCATTGGCTGATGTCCAAGGCTGTAGAGGAAGCATGTTTAGTGTAGCGACTGGCTGAGAAGTGGAATCTTATCAGTGTTGCGCCACTCGGTTCAGATTACCTAGCACTTGCTATCCAGGGACTGCATTACCCTGTCAACACATTAACACATGTTATGTTCATCTATGCACTGGGATGATATGATGCTGCAGCCTGCTTGGGTGTTCAGCACAGATGGACTTTGCTTGTGTGTTTTAGATTGCGTGTGGTCTCTGCTTTGTATGCCGACATAAAGTGGGAATTGCCTTATATTGTGGTAAAATATGCATTTAAAAGAAAAACAAACCCTGAACACACCACACATTACCTTGGATTTCAGTGAGGTTTAGTTGTATAAGCATGTTCACTATCTCCCCTTTAGGACTTTTATTCATGCTGCATAAATAGACCTCCCAACACAGGTTTACATGATGTGATGTCCTTGTGATGTCCTTAAGTTCTGTGTATGGAACTGCTTCCATGGAGATCAGTGAGGCGGTAGAGGAGCCCTAGTTAGACGGAGGGTTCAATCAAAACATTTCCTCGCATTTTTCTAGTGTTTATGGAAGCTGTTGCATTGCTTTTGTCTGGTGTCTGGTCCTCAATTCAAAGTCGTCACCGCTCTCTTCTCTTTCCCTGTGTCTCATTTCCACAGCCTGATTGAAGTCTTCTAACAACCAAAGTGTTTTCTTATGGAGTGTTCTGCCAACTATTCCTTCAATAAGACTCTTCTTTGAACTTTGATTTTCTCTTTAAAATGAGGGTTTCTTTTCCAAATGGATGCTGAGAAACTCATCAGCTGGGGGAGCAGGAGCACCATCATAAAAAGATATGGCCTAGAGGAACACACTTTATGGTCAGCTTGGGTGGGAGTGTGTGTACTACTTGCTTTATTGTAGTGTTTGTGTGCGGGCTGTTTACAGTGCAGGTGGGGAATTTGTGCTCTCGTGTCTTGCTGTTTTTATGTTTGTACTAGAGAGTCAGATTGACAATGATTATTGAATGTGTGCGAGTATGTCTGTGTGCAGTCTCTCCATTCTCATGCTCATTATCTTTGTATGTGCGGGTGTGGTGTGGTGCTGCCACTGTCATTAGTGGGGCTCCTGAGGCGCAGCAGTAGTCCCGCTCCAGATTAGTTTTCTTGTGTCTGCCAGCTCTCTGTCTGGCAGATAGCCTGGCGTGGCATTGCCCAGCTCAGCTCAAAACAGCTTGGCCCTGCCCAGATGGTGAAAGCTCTGTGCCACAACAACAACTTTGATTTTGCTGGACTCTTCCCTGTCTCTGTTTTCAGCTTTGCCTTTTCTCTACTTTTCTGGTCCAATGTGTAATTGATTACGGAAACAAGGTTTTAATTCAGATTGTCGATCTAAATCCAGCATCTTCAAAGTAGCACAGGAGAAACTTTTCTTTTACTAAAACTACTTCTCAGCAAAAATTGAACTCATCAAAGAGCTACACGTTAGGGATTTGTAAGATTTATTTATTTATTTTGAATGAAAATGAAAACTCCTTCCTATTTGAATCAAATAGTGAAGCCAGAATTTCTTTCAGTCACACAATTTGATGGAACTCACTGCATGATTTCTCAGCCAAATCTGGGGTGGTGGTTATGTTTTACTCTAAGGGTTTCTTTTGTTTCAGTTTAGCTGTTGTTCTACTTTGTTAGTTACTTAACCCTTGGTCCTCCAGGTCTGCAGCAGCAGTACAAAGAGTGCCAGGAGCTGCTTGGGCTCTACCAACAATACATTTCTCAGCAACAGGCAAAGCTCAATCAGTCCATTGCCCAGCTTAGCCAGCCATCAAGTCACAGTAAGGTAAGATATGGGATAAAATGGTTGTGTGTGTGTTATAGGTTATATGTACACACATTTCCTTTTATGTTTCTATTGCAATGGAAAATGCACAATAAAATGACAGCCATTCTCCTATGGGAGCCACATTCAGGCAATAGCCCTGTTTGCCATCAGTCACATACAAAAAAATCCAGTGGAAACACATGCAAGAGGCATTGTTCCATGGCCAAGTGCCATAATAATTTATAACAAATCACTACAGTCCACAGTCACTACCTCAATATGACTACAACCTAGTAAAAACTCTCTCAAGGTGACACTTTAAAGGCGAAGATGCCTCTCTGGCTGCAGCCTCTGTATGAATGGATGACTTGGCCAACCTCATTGTCCGCAGTGGCTCTGAATAATGTGTGTTTGCCTGCTCTCTGACCCTCAGCAAATTAGTCAGTCTCTTTCTCAGTCTACTATAAAATGGGCTTTTCTCCTTATGTTTATCTCATAATGTTCATGATCTTTGCTCACCTGTCACTTGTGTTTAGTTGAAAAACACAGGTTTATCCCTTTTATATTATAGCTATACAAGGTCCATGGTGAAATCACCACTTTAGCACAAGAGGATCATCAGTGTCATCATCATATCATTTTCATTACCAGTGTCTACAGAGCATGTGCTCACCTACTACCTTTTATATGAACTGTTCTTTGGTATCTCTTAACTCAGTACACAGCCACAGTAATTATGTGCACAAATGGAAGGAAGTAGACCAAAAAAGATGCCTTGGGTCGCAGCAGCTCACATAGAGTGCAAGTGAAATGTGAGTTCTTGTGAAATTGCTCTTGCAAGCAAATGGGGAGCCTTTACGGCACATAGTAACGCGAGCAAATTAGGTTGCTAAGCGAGGCCTAATTCCGTATTGGTAAATTTCAGCTTTGCAGCCAGCTCTAAATTAAAGTTTTATGGAGCAGTCGAATGTTTTGGCTGAAAAACTCCCATCAGTTTTTCAGAGGCTTCCTTAATGGGCCAAAATACATTAATTGTCCTCTTTGTTCTCTGTCCAGGTGCACAGTAGTGAGGAACTCCCCAATAGGACATCTACAAGCAGAGCTAATAGCTCACTCTTTGATGGCTCATACCTCAGTCACGCTGCTACTGGAGGACCACAAGCTCGAGCATACAGGAATGGTTATGGAAGAAGAGGAGCAGTACGGACATTTAGGAGCACTGCTTGTCTTTCTTGTGATGGACCGTTAAGTCCAACTCATGGGCCAGTAATACAGCATAATTGTCAAAAAATAGAGTGCAGGGGCCCACACTCATCCCACAGATGTGAGTGTTGTGAATGCAGGGATCAAGGCACTGTCTGTGGAACACAGCAGCAAAGAATTCACAGTTCCTCTCGTCTGAGCCACCATGATACCTTTAACCAAGATGAGTGTAAAAGGTACAGTATTCAGCCATACCAGCATTACTTTCCTTTTTTCATGTTGAAAATTTTAGCAAGGCACAAAGGAGATGGCATGTAACATGCATTTGCACATAGGCTCCATAGTGGGAATATCATGGACTCTGGGGCCAAGGAAGCTCTGACCAGGCCTCTGCTGGGTCAGGAGGACTGGGAGGAGAAGAGGCACCAGCTGCTGCTGCAGAAGATGCAGTTAGAGATGGAGAGAGAGAGGCTGCATGCACGCCTGGCAGAGCAGGAGGAAAGGCTCCAGAGACAGAATCAGCAACTACAGCAGTCACATCTTGATTACAAAAGGTAGAACGGTATTTGCTGTTGACGGTAGTTACTTTGGTACATCCATTACGTGTCTGCAATCCTTGGTCTTTTCATATTTTGTGTCATCCTCTGTACTTCAGTTTATACCATTGCAGACTATTTTAACTTGCTATATCTGTGTTAGATTTCAACCAGCTACTCAAGCTGAGGTCAGCTCCTCTAATACTAGGAGTGATGTTACAGAAGTGCAGAATCCTTCGCACCAAGATATACCCTCCAGGTAAAGCAAATTTTGGCATATACAGATATTGCACACCAACCAGACACATGTGAAAGGAACATTAATGCATTTTGTATGTTGTCTACAGTGTGTGTGATGATGCAGGAGTACATCCTGGAGGACAGAGCTTGCATGAAAAGCATCCAGAAACTGTACCTAATCCTCTGAACAATGGCAGTGGTAAGCTTGTATTATCAATTAATCAATAAAGTGTTTGCACAGTTTAGCTTGAGACAGGGGAACAGTTTAGCTTGAAATACATATTTTAGCACTCTCATGTATCACTAAAATACCTTGTTAAATTTTTAATAAAAAAAGCAAATATATCCTTTTCTTGACCTCAGAATATTTAAAACAGCCCACAAAGGACATGGCCACATCTCCTGCTGAATCACCTGCAAGCCTAAGGAAGCACACATCAGTATCTGCAATCCAAAAGACTCCAGACACCAGGTAACAAACATCAATAAACAATTTAATAAACATTTATTGTAATAGTTTGTAAGTTCATTAAAGTGCTGTACAATGTTTATAAGGGTGGTCCATTTTTAGCAATTATATTGGATAATGTAGTTCTCAGAAGAACAGTCTGTGTGGTTGAAATATTTATGTTAATGTGTTAAAGTGTTACAGTGTCCAGCATAATATTTTTCCCCTATACTACACAAGAAATACAAAATTTTATGTCATAAAGGTAAATCGATCAAATATTAAGTAACTAAAGGTTTAAAGTAAATGTAGTGGAGTAAATGCTATACCCCTTTTTAGACTCGCCCATGATTTGTGTATCGCTGGGCTGGGGTAGCTGCTGTCTGCTCCAGCAATCATTACAAAAAGTCAGCCAAATTTAAAGATTGTGGCAAACTAAACAAGCAGTTCATTTGCATATCTTGACAGCTTTCATTTGAACAATTTCTTAGTTTGTTTGTGCTGCTGTTGTGTAAAATGCACCAGTGGTGGGTTGGAGCAGCTGAAAAGTAGCTTTTCTTCACATTTAATCTAACTGAACATTTGGTGTGCTGTAGGACTTATTGGTATACTAACTGTAAGAAAAAACACTTCTCATATGTGAGAGTACATGATCACTGAAAAAGCCTTCACTGACCCCAACAGGCCAGCAGTTAGCCAGTCAGGGTCCCCAACATACTTTATTATTATTATTATTATTATTATTATTATTATTATTATGTATTTATTTATTAACTGACCCGTCGCCATCAGGCCACCAGTTATGGTGAATCTTGTGCCAGCAGATTTGTGATTTAAAAACATATATGAAAAATCAACACAGTTCAAACATCTGAAGGATGTAAGAAGTCATGAATCTGTGTTTATCTAAAATTCTGAACTGAGGGTCCTCGGGTTAAGGAATGTTTTCCACAAGGATTTATGGGTGAAATAAAGGTAGCAGCTTAGAAACTAGGTGATAAATTGGAGTGTTTTATTAGTGGTCTGTGGCAGCGAGTGTCTTTTCCTCCTGTTTCCAACAAAAAGATTACAGCAGATTTAGAATATAAGTATTTAATGTTTTTTTCCTGGGCTTGCTGTTGCTGCAGTGTTTGTGGTTAAATGATGACTTTTCTTAGTCTAGCTAACTTTTCGAGCTGCGAGAAGCTAATTGAAGCTTTTTACTGGGCTAGCTAGTGCTGCGGCCAGCCTGTCAGGAGACATGCTGCGTTCCATTAGTCGTCCTAGCAGGGATCCTGCAGCAGGTGTAATTGAACAGACTTCTGGATACACCCCCCCCCCCGTCCGCTCAGCCACAGAAATGAGACGAAGAAAGCAGAAGTGAGGGAGAGATGTTAAAAGTGTGTTTGAGGGTGAGAGCATTGGATAAAGTGAAAAAATGGGAAGCGAGGAAAGGTAGAGCAGGTTCAGATGGATAGTAGTGGAAACGGTGAGAAAGATGTAAGAAGGGGGGAGAGGGGATTTGAAGATAGGGATGAATCACTGAGTGCAAGCATTCCCTAAAAATGCAAAGGACTCTGTACATGGAATAGTAATTAACCTGACTGTGTGTTGTCTTAATGCGTGTGCAATGTGCATGTTCAGTTGGACTCCAAGGCCGCAGTGGAATTAAATGCAAAAAAAATATCAGATGCTAAAAAATAATTTGTGATTCTGCACAGCTTTCCTTTAAAGCCATTATTATTTCCACACTGGAGCAATTCTTTTCTGTAATGTCAGATTTCCTCTACCTTGTTGTAAATGCAGTGGTAGATAGCAGATACACTAGCTGTGAGACAGCCTCCCCCTCCTTGTTTTGAAGGATAGTTCTTCAAAACACCTTGAAGTTTCCAACTTCTGACGATTAACTCTTAAATAAAGCAGCGCCTGGTCCAAGTTGAACTGTGAGCTCTAGCAGATGCCCATTAATTCCAGCAGGGGATCTGGAGTATCAGATCTTATTACCATTCATTTTCACCTCCAAAGCCTATTAAAATTGTTCTACTCTTAGATACACAATGTCTTCTTTTTTTTTTTTTTTGTGCCAGTAATGAGGAAGTCTGTGTCTCAGATGCCTTTTGTGGTTTTCTTGCAACATGTTTTTTTCATGTGCATCTTTTCAGATATTTATAATCCTTTGGTAATCCACTGAATCGTATTAGACATATGTCTTTCCCTTAGCTGGTGTTCAAAATACCGAGAATAAAAATAGTTGTAAAAGAATTCAGTGAATGAAGTGAAGGCAATATGTTGTTGCTCTGAGCTCATCAGAAACCTGTCAGAGCGGCCTGACTTTAGCAGATCAGTAATGTGTGGTTTGGTGCTAGTTTTCAAAAATACTTATTTTCATCTGTGTGTGTGTGTGTGGGGGGGGGGGGGGGGGAAATCTTTTATAGCTTTGGTTAGTGAATCATGGGAACAACCACATCAAGTTTTGATATTTGAGGTTGTTTAAAGAAAGAATGGCTTTATTATCACTATTAAACTTGTTTTATTTAAATATCTTTAAAGATAAAACAAACAAACAAAACAAAACCAAACAAAAAAATCTTACTGAAAAATTCCCCATGTTACCTGAAGCGTTCTCCTTCACTTGGCAACAAAATAGCTCTTGTAACCATCTAATCTTAACCAATTTGATGTTGATGTGCAAATCGCACAACCAAACTGAGGTTAACATTAAGTGACCTTTTTAATCCTTTCATGAATCCTGTGCTAGTTAGTAATGAGACAGTTCCAGCGCACGCCGCCCATCTCATCTTGATCCTTCCTGCCATTGCCCGCCTGCTATTGATTGGCTGGGAAATTGACATGCGGGATATACACAGTGGCCATTATAGGTTTTTTATCTTACTGTTTGGACTGCAAATGAAAAGAGGCGCCGGGGCGAGACGGCTATCTTTAATGAAAGAGAAAAGCCAAACAAGCAGTGAAAGTTATGAGTGGGAAGGAGGTGGTGAGTAGCATATGCTGAAGAAGTTTTCTGAAAATTTTTATCTGGCCTCATGGAGCTAGAAAAGAGAAACAGAAGCTCTGTAACTGATAAATTGGGGAAAATAAAGTCCAGTAGTTGTGTTTTTTATTTTTATTTTTTTATTGTACTCTGAAGACTTCTTGGTGTACGAGTTTGAAGCATTTAAAAAGTATTTGAAAGCAGAGCAGCGCACATCTACTGTTTCACAGTAGTCATTATAACACGTTTTTAAATTTCAAAATCAAGATTAAACTTTGTCCGAGTCTCCTTTCTGTTACATTTCCTGTCCTAAGGATAAAAGTACTAAATGCTTTATGTTGACAACGTGATGTCTTCAGATGCTCTCAAAATGACCCGACATTCCAGGTCCAAGACCTTATTTTTCTCTTTTTAAAAAAAAAAACAGTGACAGAAACGTGTGTTGCTGCTACTGCTGTCCATGTATTTTATCTGTAAGCACACAGTAAAAATGATTCTGCCAGGACTCCCTTGGGAGATATAAATATCCATCATCAATTCACAACTTTACTTCATGCAAACTGGAGCCAAGAAATGAAGTTCTTTGTCGCACCGTATACCCCCTCTGAAAATCTATTGGCATTCTTCTCTTTGGCCTTCATGCAATCTCTGTGCCAGCAGCCCTCCCTCGCCCTACCCATTGCCACCCCCCAATACTGCTGCCCAAACTATACCCCCTACCCCCCGCACTACCCTTGTTATAGATTGTGACCGCCGGTAAGTGATGCATTATTCATTACCAACATGTCGTTTGTTGATGGATGGCTGTTTGAGAGCCCTGTCCGTTAAATAAATCAACAAATAAAAATGCAAATTCTCACATTTCGAGCGAAGCAACCCAGCCAAAGTCCCTCCCCCACATTCCCTCTCTGCCTCCATCTCTATCCACAAAGCAGCAGTCATTTCCAGACTCTCTCTTACAAGCGGGCACATACACACTCCTTCTCACTCATGCTCTCAGACTTTCTCCTCTTTTCTCCTTTGCTGTTGACAGGCAGGAGACCAAATGAGGAAGACAGATTTACTTAGTTGAGCTTCTTTTCTTGTTTTTTTTTTCTTTCTTCCCCCAATCAAATCCCTTTGCTCAAACATGTACATACATGAATTCATGTTGCTAAAGCAAAATATAGCCCTTTAAAAGCCTTTTCGGCTATTGATATGTGAAGCCTGAAGTTAGTTTGAAAACATGACATATCAAGGTCCATAGTTACGTGTTGAGGAACATAAATGCACCCTGATTGGAAGTTTCACCACTGCGTCTGTGTGCTGACCACCCGCATGCATATCAACAAGTACATCCCAAGGATCGGCCTTACCTGGGAGAGCTGTGTGCAGAGCCGCGCAATGCAAATCGATGCGGCTTTAAACGAGCAGAGAATTATGTTAGCAACATCAGTCGAGCGTGCTTTAAAGAATTCATGTTTTGTATCTGGAATGGCCGTCGTTCGACTGTGTATACACTGAATAATTTATCAAACCAGCCAGACTGAGGGATTGAATCTCTATTAGCTTAATCTCCCCTGTTTTGGTTTATTTATTTCACCGCACATTCCCCTCATTTCTATTCCACGGGAGAAGGCACTGGGTTCTCTCCCCCTTGTTCTCTCACACCTGCAAGAAACTGTGTTTTTCTGCTGGGACGCCCCAGTGGTTTGGACTTGTTAACGCTGCTTGTTAGGGTTCAGTAGGCACTTCACCAAGAAAGATTTGTTAACACTTGTATGAAAATATTTTTTGTTCACCTTTCAGTTGTTAACACAGACCACAAGAAAGCAAAACTCTCACCCAAGTGTTTTGTTTTTTTTTGCTTTGTTTTTAGCTCTAACTGGATGTTGCTTTGTACATTTGTGATGTCAGTCTCTCAGCTTGCTCTGTTTATGTGCCCTCATAGTTAAGCAGAATGTAACTGGCAGGCTTTCTGTGTGCATTCCTCTGCTACAATGAAACCACAGTGAGAAAGCTCATTTAAAGTGTTTCCTCTGTACAGGGCTCATAAATGTAGCCTGTGTCAATTCAACCTTTGAAACAAGCTGTGGAGGCTAAAAAAGCAAAATGGGGGGGGGGGCTAGAAACCTAACCTAAAGTTTTTCTTTTTTTTCAGGTTGGACTTTTCTCTGGTTGAGTTATTGGATATCTTTAGTCCTGTTTCTGCACCTGAGCAATGCAAGACAACCACTCAAAGAGCCAGAGCATTGCAACACAGACCGGCTCATACTGCCCCCAAATCAGTGAGCCGAACCATGCTTACCCCTGGTGGACCTCGTCCTCAGAGCACTCAGCAAGACCTGGAAGAAAGCAAAATACTAGAAGATATTTTCTTCATTTGCTGACGAAAAAAATGAGGAGCATGAAAAAGATTCAGTCAGCTGTGTCCATTTTTTTTTTTTTTTAAATGTTTTTCATTTAACTTTTTATTGGTTTTCTAAAATCAGAATCAATGTCACACGGTTTGCATAGATTGTGATATTGGTAGAATTTTTTTTAAATACTAATAAATGTTTATTTTTCAAGCCTCGTTTGTAAAAAATTGCCAATATGACATAATTTTCCACTGTGCATCTGGCTAAAGGATGCAAATTTTATAAATCTCTGATTTACTGGAAATATTATACATAGTCGGTTCCATACACATGTGACAACTATCCTGTAGCAGACAGCTGTTGCCATTGTGTAAACCCCAAAGTAACCAGGGGAATCTTATATCAAGAAGTTACCAATCAGCAGTAATTATGACACAACACAGAGTATTTTATTCTAGACTGTGCTTTATTATTGGGCTAAGCTGAGACGCATCATTCATTTAGAATTACAAAAGAAGAGTCCAGGGGACCAGAGAATGGTGCAGTCTGGAGAGACGGGGGCGGGAGCCTAAAGCGTGCTGCCCATCAGAAGCTTGGCTCATCAGGAACCTGGCAAAGCTTAATATGCAACATTCATCACCCCCCTCCATATGTGCTGAAATTGGGAAATAGATTTCCAGAACACTTTGAAAACCACATGAAGTAAAATGTGATTCTAGCAACACTACTGAGCCTTAGAAATAAAAATCACTGATAACAGCACCGAAAAAAAAAATGATAGGAACTCAAATTTCTTTTGGATGAAATAGTGCAGTTTTCATTGAATTTAGTTCTCGGTAGAACACGTGAGTTGAACAAGATCAGAGCTCTGTTGAACAAAATGAAGCACAATGGGGAGAATAGGAAGGGAAGGGAATACAGTTTTCAAAAGTTGTTTACAATAAACCAGACATTAGTTCATTAAATATTAGCAGCAACTTATACTGACCTCAAGGCGTCTCTTCTGATTGAACAGTTGATTTAAGATGTGTTTAACTAGGGATTACTATTTCCCCCACTTTGCTTAACGGTGGCATTTTATTTTGAAACGATCTTTTAACAAAGCTTTTCCTTTTTTTTTTTTTTTTTAAATGAACAGAACAGTATGCATTTATAATTACAAATATACATAAGGCTTTAGTGTTGTACTGCATTGTTGTGAGTAGTTTGCAAGCCACAGGAAAAATGTAGAAGCAGTCTTAGTAGTGGTTAAACTTCCAATACTTGAGCGGTAAGATGTGTCGCGATTCAAGGTTAACGCTTGCAAGAAAACAGATCAGTGTCAGTAATGAGAGCTCAGATCTTGGCTCAAACAGCACAAATAAATAAACAAATAAATAAACAGACAATGAAATAAATAATTCAAATCTGTCTTTGACATCACTTGGTCAAAAGGAGCGTTTTTCTCCGTCATCAAAGAAGTTCTGAAGGCATGGTCCTGCAGACAGGAACAATGATCATCTGTGGACCACAACAGTGGCCCATGCATGTCATATAAAAACTATTTGGTCACGTACCAACTCATAAAAAAATAATGCCATGAAAGCATGCTTATCATTTCAGACATGACTTATAAATAAATATCTAAACAAACAGATAAATGAATAGAACCCATTAAAGTATTTCTTTTTTGTTTTGTTTTTTATAAAATAGGTCAATGTGTGTCTAAGCTCTAACTGAGGTCAATGCTCTCCCTGACTGTATTCTGGATAAATGCCTTGGTCAGGTCCTACAGTTTGTACCGTATCCTAGCGAATATTTTTTTTTGTACCTGGTTTTAATGAGCATTATCATGTTTTCATTCATATATTTTTTTTTAAGTATTTAAATTACTTTATCCAGTCCTTGTAGATAGAAGTAAAAGTCCTATAAAATATGCAAACCTATGTACAGAGGAAAACAGAGCAAAAAAAGAAACAATTTACAGTATATTCATCAGTTTATGTATATATTTATATATATATATTTATATTCAAACTTCCTCTGTTTCTTGTTTTTGAACCACTAAACTTTGTTTTTCACTTTTCTCATGTAAACTTGCAGCTTAAAGTTGGAGCAAATGAAGATGAGCTGGTTGGCATTTGAGTTCTCGCACATCTTTCTGCGTCTGCTTACTTCGTTCGCCGTGGGAAAAAAATGACTGATTGCTCAAACAAATCATACGAGAAGCACAGACTGTGATGGCAGTTTTTTTTCTTTCTAATTTTCTCAGAGCAGCGGGGCAGTCAAAAAAGGGCACACAGTGCTGCGATCAGGGACACCAGACATATGATATTTTGCCTCGGATGTTATTGTTAGACAGAGACAGGTCAGGTTGATGAGCTAGAGGTTTCGTACTAATCCACCAAAGTTAGTGGAAGAAAAGAACAAAAAAAGAGATCTCGATGGTCATCTGGTTTAACTGTATGCCACGCTCAGGAGATTGTTAAGTGGCACACACACAAACAGAGGCATTCTGGGATGTGCACTGGTGTCTTTTAGACTCACTGGATTTGGAAGGTAAATGTTAAATTATTCAAACTGCTAAAAAGGTTAAACAGAGACACTGGGGAAATGGCATAATGAGAAGTTTATAGGAAAACTAGTAACAGCACCCAACAGGAAGCATAGTCTTCCAAAGTGTCATATAGCCTTATAAATATTCATATATATAAATATTCATTGAGTAATCTCCACCAGCTCAATAAGTGTTGAATGCAGGGTCTAATAAATCCAAGTCTGTTGACCTTTTTCAGGTTTATAGTAGGTGTTTATACCATTTTTGTAGACTATTATGAGAAACTACGCTAAAGCAATATGAAACCAGCCTCGGTGATACAGCAGGCGTAATGGGTAAATGGTTTTTCACACTTATTGCTTCATTTTACAGTTTCATTAGAGCTTTTATCTTTATATATATATATATATATATATATATATATATATATAATTGCATGAAGACTTAACGTAAGGCAATATAACAATTTCTAAAAGATATGCTTCATGTCAAGTATAAATCCTTTTTTTTTCTGTTCAAAGGGAAGCCAGCTCTATGACATATTCATCAATATCACATCTCCTTCACAGCCATTAACCCTCTCAGGCTCAAACTAAGTTTTTGTTGCTAATGCACAAAAGAATACCTGCAGTGGTACTTCTGAGTAAAAATACCTCATAAAATATGTATGTGGGGTAATCAGGTTGTTAGCTTTTAAGTGTTACAAATCTGCAACGCCTGCCTTGAGAGGGTTAAAATCCTCCTTGGTCCAGTAAGCTCAGTCGCATCCCTTATCAAGCCCCATTGTGCCCATTTCAGCCCTGATTTTTACCCTTTATTACCTTCCAACTAGTGGAACTTAGTCTCAGGTGCCTTGCACACAACTTGAAAAGTTAGTGCCTGTGCTAGAAGGTTACCTAATGCCCGCTTTTGTTTGAAGTTTGAAGTGGTATCGCATGAATCTACATTAGACCTAAATGCTTTCACCCCCCCCAAAGACAATGATGGACCAACAGTGCTTGGACAATTTTTGTTATATTTGACATGCACTGAAGCTCTCTACGCAGCTGAAAAAATGATATGGATCAGGCTGTAGTTTTGACATCATAATAGCGCGCTGGCTACTTGCAGTAGTGTGTGTGTGTTCAGTTTTTTTTTCTTTGTTTTCTGAGAGCACAGTGCTTGATGGCAGATTCTGCAGGTGACAAGGCACACCTTGACATGGTGACAGCCCATACGCTACATGCACTTTACTGAATGCAAAAGAGAGCAAGGGTTGTGAGACATTTTCATTTTGGTTCAAGTTTCAAAGAGAAGTTTGTGTGTGTATGCATGTGTGCGTGTGTGTGTGTGTGTGTGTGTAAGCTCAAAAGATATGTTTGGAATAGAGTCGAAGATAATTGTCCTTTTCCTCTAAAATCATCTAGCCTGATTCTCTTAAAGCCTGCTACTGAGATTGGCTTTTTGCATTTTCAGATAATATGTACACCATATGTGTTTCATCACACATGAATCTTTTTAGCAATATATTGTGTGTCAGCATATAGGTAATCAGAGAAAGGAATGCCTGCAGTTTTGGGAGCTGCCAGATTTGCGATTCTTCCCAAGCAGAGCAATGCTTCAAACTCCAGCTAAAATCTACAAAAAAATTACAGCTCAACATAGTCAGTAGCCGTTCTATATACAGACACACATATATAAAATATGTGCATATAAATACATATATTTGTGATTAATATCTATTTATCCATATATACTGTATATATGAATACATTTGCTTGAATGCCTGTTATACATATATATGTACTGCAAATATAAACAAGTTCATATATTTCAAACATTTCTGATGTTATTCTATCTATGAGGTTAGGATGTCAAGTTAAAAAAGATAAGGCTGTGATACAGAGCAGCCCCTCCCATGCACTCGCCATCCCTCCCGAGACAAAATGAGAAGAGAAAAAAATAAACATTTTGAGTAATTGTAAACTAGCGAAGTGAGAGACCCCATTTGGTCATCTGAAATAGTTTTGCCTGTATTCAAAAAGCATATCAGCAATATATATGTATATATACATGTGTTGTATATATTCGTAATGTACACTTCTTTTAAGTGCAACTCCCCAGCCACGCTGGCTGACAGAGATGCAGTGGTCCGAGTATATTAGAGCTACAAGTCCTCAGCAATAAAAATGTTTGGTCTTTTGGTCCCTAAAACAACTAAGGAATGATGGATAAGACTCCCTGGAGACTGTTGCTATGGCGCTCCTCGGCAACGGTATCCCCTGGAAACGGACAGGCACTCCGAGCTAAAGATGGCCATCCCAAATCGAAGCCAATCTGTGTCGTGAAAATGTCACATTCCTACTTAAGTTCTCTCTCAGAGAATTTGTCCCTTCTTGTTTCAAATCTTAAAAATTGGTCTTCAAAACTCAATTGCTCCACACTATCTTAATGAAAGATCTCCTACGGCAATCCGCTATTATGTTTTTTGTTTGTGGTTTTTCTTGTGGTTGTTTTTTTTTTTTTTTTTTGTTATTTTTATTTTTTTTTTCAAAGTTTTGTTCTTGTTGGACTTTTGACATCCGTATTCCTTTCAAGAGTTCAGCGGGGTTGGTCATTGTAAGGAGGTTTGATGTAGTTTCTTTTACTTTTTTCTCCTCCTTTCTTTGTTCAAGTAAAAGTTTTTGTGGTCCAGAAAAGGTAGCTGTCATTCAAGCAGGGTTTTGTGGGGAAAGAAGTGTGTATATGTGTGCAGAAGAGGGGAAAAAAAGTCCTGGGGCTAACCAGGCTGGTACAAATTCACTCTGAGTTCCAAAGTTTTAGTACATCCAAAAAGGAGGTGTCCTTGACTCGGTCATCGCTCTCTCTCTCTCTCCTCTGTTTTCTGAAGCAGCCTCAGTGGTCCAGATGTTGAGTTTGCACTCAGTGGTGGGTAGCAAATAATCAACAGCTCAACAAAACCTGAAAAGCACAGAAGAAAAAGGGACTGTTTGAGTAAAGGAATGTGTGGAGAAACAACACAAGGTTTCACGTTTTGCACCTCGATGCATTGATGCTTGCACTTTTCCACAGGATAGCCACTGGCTCGAGCTTTTCTGCAGATTGCTTAGGTTCCTAGAAGTATCCCACGAAAACTGCACTTTGATACCAGCAGCTGTGGGGTTTGAAGGTGTGTCTAGCTTTGCGGTTCATTTGTGCACTTGCTTGGATCTGATTTAGATAATTGAATGAGACAGCTAGGTCGCTTGCCGTTGAACTTTCATTACACATTTCTACATTATACCGGAAAACAAGAAAAATGACGGAGAGATATTTGCTTTGATTTTTAAATTAATTTTTCTTTGGAAGCAATGACGTCACCAGTGTTGTGTGTTCCTTCTCTGTTGATTTTTGCTGTATTTACATGCAGATGGAGCGGTGCAGAATACTTAACAGGACACCTGCCTCTCTAAAGCGTCTTAGCCAGCACTAAGACTCTAAGTCCTGGTGTGGATAAACAAAGATCATTTTGCTGAGACAATTTTCAAAACAAATCAGTGCTCATCCTGCAGTGAATTAATCTGGCTTCCTGGCTGCAGCTCCGTTGTTATCTTCTACGCGATGAAACAAATTTTTCGTTTCTATTAAAAAACAAACTCTTCAATCCTGTTTTTGAAATGGTGAAGGGATTCTAATCGAGACACACCTTACCGTGTCATTAGATGTTAAATAAGAGTACTCTAGCTTGCTGTTGTGCCAACAGTGTGTTATTATTCTATTTTATTCTATTTTTATTTTTTTAGATGATAATACCAATAGTAAAGCTGGTGATGCAAGTCGAAAAGCAGCTCGCTAATCAGTTGAGAGCGTAATGATGCTCTGGGAAAAAAAAAAAGGAAATCAGAAGATGTTTTCTCCAACATTCAGTTTAAAAAAATCATTTTACATATCAAAAGGAGTGGCGGCACACATTTGATGACAAATTCATATGAGATTGCTCTTCCACCTGCAGTGATTTGCCTCAGGACACTGTCTGGTATGGTTCAGTTAGTTTGTGAGTGGGTGATAAGTTGCCCTTGAATGAAGTCATCAGTAGTGAATGAACGACACAGCCTAAACTCTCCATCACACAGATGAAGGGAGGAGACAAAGAGGAACAGCACAATTACCTGCCTGAGGGGTAATAAATGCCTCTCCCTTGGAAGCACTTTCTTCCCTGTGCAACATGCTGAACCATTTACCAATTATCTTTTACCTACGAGGTAACATACAGGGTCATTTACTGTAAAGTCGTTCTGCAAATAGAGGAGGCTACTTTTTTCGGCCAGCCTGGAAGCTGACATCAAAACAAGGTTTCACTTTCAGTATAGATAGACACGTCTTATGGTTCACAATTACATTTAACATCTTATATTCTCAATATGTTTTAACTAGTCTGCTTTGCCCCCTGTGTGTGTGGGACATTTCCGTTAGCGCTGTGCATCACAGCACTCTTGTTTTCAGCGAATGATGCACGGAGCTAAGAGTGTTTTCCGCCGAAGAAGGCGATGTGAGTGACACTTGTTTGCCCAAGAACACACGGCGCTCTGGCGAGAGTGTTGTTAGGTGTGTGTGCTGCACGTGAGGCACTGTAACACAGCTGTCAGCAGGTTAAAGCTGCAGGAGTTTTAGACAATGCAGTCGCTGCTGAAATTCCCTGAAATGTCACGTTTCACTCTCAGCTTGTCTTGGGAAATATCTGCATGTGACTAATGATAACAAAAAAAAAAAATCATTATTGTCATCTTCAATAAAGGGTAAGACAACAGCTGCAAAATTTCCTCTTGTTCTTTAGCAGGAAAAACGATTTAATCATTTCACTGTTCAATGAAAACATGAGCATGCTCAGTGAGTGCTTTCATGCACAACAGTGAACACAATTGGGGATTAAAACGAAGAGTTTCTCAACGAGGCTGAATCAGAGGATCACAAGATACTGAAAAAGCTGAAAACTGATGTTGATGCTTCTGCATTAAAAGCATTTTGTGTAGTGGAAATCATTACTACTGTACAAGTATACCAGTGCATCATCCAAAAACGTTTTGACTATCATGTAAAGATAAAAAACAAACAAAACATTTTTAACATGAAGAGGAATAGTCCTTGAATCAAAATCTCTAATTGTCCTGCATGGATGCTGCATTCTCTGAGGTAAATAGTAGAAGTGTAAAAGCATCTCAGATGGTATAGGTTTGTAAATGCTTTTGTACATCACATGGATAACTTGAACATCTGAGACTTGGTGGTAGTGAATGTTACAAAGAGGTTTTGAAGCAACACATGCTGCCATTCAATTGTCTTTTTGAGATAAGGCCTTGTTTACATCCTCACTAAACCCCATTCTGCGGGTATTACAACAGCGTTGCTTCATATTAAGAGCAGCTATAACTACCTGTATACAGTCTAGGCCTGTCAGTTCTTTTTTCAAAAATTTATGAAACAAAAGACAGCGGATTCTTGGGCAGAAAATCCTTTAACAAGGAAGACTGGGGAAGATTTTGCTCTCTATAGGTGAACATTTGGTCTCATTGGTTCCCAAACCCTTACAGAGTGCTGTTAAGAGAAGAGGTGATGCAATGCAGTGGTAAACATACCATGCTTCTAACTGTTTTTTGTGTGTTGCTGGCATCAAATTCAACACGAGCACATTTTTTTTAAACAAAATGTTTCAACTTTAATATCTCATAGGCTCTCTTTATACAATTTTTATATTTTATACAATTCAATGTATTGGTTACATTATTTTTATTTATTTATTTAGGTTTGTAGTCATGGTCCTGGGAGGATTGTGGGAATGTCAACACCTGGTTTTGTTTGGTGAGTGTTTGCCAGTATAATTTGCAATAGCTGTGCATGCACTCAAGAAACCACCTGTGAAACTAAACTGACAACAGGTGTTCCTCAAGGAGTCAACACTGATGCCTAACCTGTCTTTCCCTGTGTTCGACAGCTGCCCCGGCCGCCAGGGTGGCGGTGGCTGGCTGGGGCGCGGGCTAGTAGGGACGGTTGGCATCCTTTGGCCTCTTCAGTTGCACCTTGAGTCTTTTCATGCCGATCTGGAAGCCATTCATTGACTGGATGGCAGCTTGGGCACTACCTGGGTTGTCGAAACTTACAAACCCTGGGGGAAAGGCCAAAAGAGAGAGAAAGAGAAAGGAGGAGATATTGTTATATGAAGAAGCAAGAGCAGTTTGGGACACTAAAAACATGGAATGTGAAGATGAGTTCATTAAGATCCAATAGTCATTTACAGGTGTGTATGATATGAAAACTGGAACGATAATGAAAACCTTTAATCAGCACATAAAACTAAAAAACAGTTACCATTCATGAAACAACTAGTTGTAAGCGTAAATCTAATATAGTGTGATTATTAAAAAAAAAGCACATTAAACTAACATCACACAGATGTGTAATAGTATGACAACAACAACAGGATTACAGGATAATGGGGTTTTATAACTAAAACATCAATATGGTAGTGCAACATTTCAGTTTTGCTTTTTAACTTCCACTGTGATGTGGGGGGAAAAAAAGCGTCAAATAACAAATTAAAACCCGCATCACAAAAACGCCAACATGAATTGAGGAAATACATTAATGCAGCGTATTAGTGAGCGAAAGCTAATTTGCAAATGGGTTGCACCTGATGGACTCTCCATAAAACATTCTCCACAATCCATTTATAATTTGCCACATAATTATGCGTTCGACTACGCTGCACTGTCAGCAGCATGACGTGAGATGGCAGTTTTCTGTCTTTGCACGGCAGACTAACTGTGGGATTCTGAAGTTACGTTCTTGGCATGCATCCCTTTTTTTTGTTTTTAGCTGAAAGGAAGCTATAGTCAGGGGCATGCGACTGAAAAACCCACATTTGTATTATACAAAATGTCACGAAGAGCACAGTCGTAATCGAAAGATAAAACGGGCCGCTGAGTTCTCAGATCTCAGCTGTCTGTAACGCTTGGAAAAGGAAAACAAAATATCCAAAGTATCCACTCTTTCTTATTAGTAACAGCACACCTGCAGAGAAACGATCTGCTCTTTTGTTCATCTTTTTAAAGGGAGAGGTGTCAAGAGGTTTGGGGGTAGGGAAGGCGTGGGGGTGGGAAGGGAGTATTGACTGCAGTGCAAAAAAAGGGTGATTAGGAAAAAAAAAGAATAATAATAATCAGGAATAAATAACCAATAATCGTTTGGTTTTGTTCATTTTTACCCACCAAAGCATTTACTTTGGTTTGTCGCCCGATCCACAAACACTTTGGAGGAGATGACATTACCGAATGGCAGGAACATCTGCATCAGCTCTCCATCTCCAAACTCCTGAGGGAGGTGGTAGATGAACAGGTTGCAGCCTTCCGGTCCTGCATGGAAAGAAACGGAGAAAGGCGAGAGAAGAGAGGGGGAGGGAGAGAGAGAGAGATAAAAAGGCAAAGGTCAGAGAAAAGGGTCAAGGAAAGAGACGGGGAGTAAGAATGGGAAAGGCAGACCACGAGAGGAAAAAACTCTGTGATGACAGTAAGAAATTATTTAAAGTGTAAAGTAAAAGATAAAGAGGGTAGAAGAGCACATTGTTAGTCAAAGTGGGCTAAAAGGCAGTGAAAGTCAGTTGCCTCTGACAGCTTCTTATAAATGATGTATAAACTCAATTTTCTGCCAAAAATAGAATAATGTTGGTTATTTTAGAAAAGAGCTACATTTTTTTTTAACATAAGCTCTCACAGAAACCAATCAAGATGAACATTTCAACATTTGATTGCGTAATTTCATCAGTTTTCTTTGTTTTCTAGCTGTGTCGGTCCTATGTGGTAGTTAATCTCGCATGTTTGGATTGTTGTTTTGACTAAACTAGAATTTAAAATGCATCAGAGTGAAAAACACAAAATAAATGTTCCAGTTTTCTGCATCAGACCATCTTTATGCCCAGTTTCACATTAAATTTTTTTTTCCTTAAATGTGTTTCTTAATATTTGCCTAGTTTTAAGGTTCCAGAGTTGCAAAAATGAAACACGAATAAAACCCATAAAAAGTGTAGAGCAGTTTTCTCCAAGGCTTCAGTCACAGTTGAATGGTAACCTTAAGTTGGTGATTGCTGAATGTTAAGTATCATGAAAACTAACAACCTTCATACTGATAATTTTATGGCACCCCTTACTATATGACTCCCAAATGCTTAAAATATGGCCTCTGGGTTGCCACAGCTGTGAAATCATCTGCAATTTTTATCTTAACTTCCACAAGAGGGCAGTAAGGTCCCAGGCATGGGTGTTGAGCTTGGCGGTCATTCGGTTCATGAGAAGGCTTACAGCTGAGTTTGAGATGCTCAGTAATATTCTTCTTTTTCTTTTTCTTTGACTCATTCTCAACTCTGTCCTCTGTTTTTTTTATATTACCGAACCAAAAAGCACCAATAATAAAAAAGCTGTTTTGTATCAGGTAAACAAAAACACCCCAAAACACTGCTGAATATTTGTACTTTTCGTAAAAACTGACTGGCAACATTTCAAATCACCCCGCCAGCGTGTATGAGTATTTCAGGAGCATGCCGTGCGTGAGCGTTACCTTCTCGCTGCTGCTGTGGGATGATAGGTGGAGGGTGGGGGAAGGCTTGGCTGATCTGGCCGTATGCAGCGGGGTAGGCTGCTGACACACACAAACACACACCGCGGATCAGATAACAGTCATGACTAGAGCGCACACTTGTATACATATAAACAATGTGATATATGCAGGGGCACAGCAGGCAATCGATCAGATAGCGCACAATAGAGTCTAACGTGTTGCACACCCGACGCGGTGCAGAGAACAAACTGATGGAGTGAGACTGAAACACTTAATGTTACAATATCAAAATTTTAATTTCGAACAAAGGTATGCTTATCCTTGTCCTGTTTTCCGTAGTCTGGCCTCCCTTCCTACTGTACACACACACACACACACACACACACACACACACACACACACACACACACACACACACACACACACACACACACGCATACATATGCAGACACACATATCATTGGTGCAGTGAGAGTGACAGACAGACCTGCATACTGCTGGACTCCTGTGTAAGCCTGCTGGAGAGGATCAGCTGCAGTGGGACTTTGAGCTGCTTCAACAGAGACACAGAGAAGAGAAGAAAAAAGAGGAGGAGGTGGTGGTGGTGGGGGAGCACAGATGGATGGAGGTGTGTGTGTAGGGGGAGCGAGACAGAGGGAGAATGTAGATGGAGGAGAGGGCACGGAGGAAGGAGAGAGTAATATATAGCAGGGATGAGAAGGAGGAGAGCGATGGAGAGAAGAAAAAGCAGAAAGGTTAGCGAGCCGAACAGCGTGGAGTCAACTCACTTCACTTCGGTGTGTGAGGAACTGAATTCTGAACCTCTCCCTTCTCTTTTTCCAGACCCTTATACTTAAAAGTTTCCCCCAAAGCATTTCAAAAGTTTTCTTCTTCTTCTTTTTTTTAAGAAAAGCAGGAAAGCAAAACTTTGATAAACCACAGTTAAGACCAACACACACACACACAAAACAAAAAAGAAAACAACCAACAACACATGGCTCCACTGTCACCACAACAAAGAAAAAAATGTACCTAAACTTGTGCCTATCACAGAAAACCTAAAAAAAAAACAAGAAACACATTTATTTTTCACATGTACAACAACAGGACGAGCACAACGCACGTAACAGTGGATACGCCTGCTGCTTTCACTTCACATGTTCACAGATCTACAGCAAACTCTCCCTGCATCTGAACTACCGCCGGCACTGTGCCGCACCTTAATGCTACACACCCGTGCGTACAACGCATGCACAATAAATACACCACTGAGAACACACACACACACATATACACACACACACACACACTGATAAACATGTACACACTGATAACGCCAGTATCCTTTAAAACCAAAGTAACACCGAGCACGCTGTGGACTAACAGTAACACTGGAAAAACAGCAACAGATAGCCAGAAGAAAAGAAGAAGAGTTATGGGCTCAAAGAACCTTTAAAAAAAAAAAAAAAACCAGGTGAAATCCTGTTCAAAAATAATTCAGCTGTCTGTGTTATTATCATCCTTTGTAACACTGTGATACATTTTGCCAGGGGAATTGCAAGTTTGTGAATGTAGCAGCCACAGGGATAGGTTTATTCTAACAAGATGATTTGTATTTGTATACACTGCAAAGAACTTTTCTTTATGACAGTGTCTGGAAACACGAAGTCAGAGTCTTTTTCAGAGCATATTACAGAGCAGAAAATATTTCAGATATTTGAAGCAATATAAATCTTTACTGTTCACTCACAAACTTGAATTTTCCCTCTTTCTTTCCTTCTTTTTAAAATGTTTTAAATGTAAAAAGAAAGAATGTTTGGTCCCAATGGCTTTGAAATGATATCTTCCTGTCCCTGAGCTCAGAAAGAAAAGGGATGAGGGATGAGGGTGGGAGGGAAAGAGCGCTACCTTCGGAGAGAGATGAGAGGAAGCAGCCACCCTGAACCCCAAAACAACTCCGCGGAGCCACGCCCAAGCCGTTTTTCTCTGAGTCCTCTCTAAAAACCACCTCCTGCAACACTGGGGAGACAAGACAACCAAACACATCCAATAAGGTACTAACCACGACTCATGACACAAGCGCATAGTTAGACTCCGGCAGCCCGAACGCCTTTGCCAAACGATAATCGCCTCAACTTGCTTGCTTTCTGTGGACTACATTCGTCTGGCCTCACCCCCCATGAACATGCTTAAAGGCTATCCTAGTGTGTAAGCCAACATCATGCACGCTTTTCCTGTTGATGGCTGCTTTACAGTGGACGTGTGTCTACATTGAAAAAAATCATACTTTAACATTTGAATTTTTGTGTGTGTGTGTGTGTGTGTGTGTGTGCGTTCGTCTCTGAGATGATCATATTTACCAGGATAATGGTGTATCCCATTGGTAAAAACTGCTTCTGCGGGGGGCTGTCCATTTGCCTGCGGGGGCGGCATGCCAGTAAAACCATTTACACTAATTGGAGATGGGATGCTGGTCACTGTGGGGGCGCTGATGCCTGGTGGAGTACTGCCACCTGCAGCCATGGGGCAGACAGACAGAGACAGAGAGAAACAATGCAATTTTTCCACCCCGAGGACATTATGGAAAAGTTTTACTTTGACTGGCCACCTAGTAACTCTTGCAAATGTCAGGAGGGCCGGTCCAGTGGGCCGGTGAAGACACTAAATGTCAGGGCTGATTTCTTGTCCAAGTATGGCCCTTACAGTGAAACAACAGCCATTAGATGTGACCCTCAGACGTATTTTCTGAGACTAGTGAATACTGTGTTGATATCAAATGATTGCTAATTATGTGTTCCCAGAATGATCTTCTTTTACATTCCTTGGGTGTATCCAGAAACATGCATTTTCTTCCTTTCGGCTGTATCTTATTTCCACTGCAGTCTTAGAGTCGGGTCTTAAAAGAATAAACTATTTTTAGTCATTAATATTACACTTTATTAAACAGCTGGTGCTGCTGTTTTCAAAAGGATCTCATACTTATATTCGATTTTCCACATCTTATTTTAATGTCTTCGCTTTAGACGGCATGATGGAAGTGAATAAACAAAAAAAAATCCTTTTATCCAGACTGTTGTGTCATGCAGTGCAGATATATTATGTTGTAGGGCCATGTTAACACTTCAGTCAGCCAATTTATGGATTGCATTTATATAGCGCTTTTCAAGGAAAGCCATATCGTGCCATCGGCCCCTCTGGCCAACACCAGTAGGCGGTAGGGTAAAGTGTCTTGCCCAAGGACACAACGACCAGGACAGAGAACCCAGGGATCGAACCAGCGACCTTCCGGTTGCAGATGCGCTTCCCAACCCCCTGAGCCAGTTTTAGTGTTTGAGTAAATCTGTAACCACAGTAACCAGGTGTTTAGACTAAAGAATCAACCTGATGTATTTCTTTGATGGATATGGTTATTCAATTTTATTGATTTATTTTATGTTGTATGTACTTAACCTTAAGATGACCTTTATGACCTGTAAAGACTTTTATGAGCACTCAGTAGCACTGAGTGCTCATAAAAGTCAAAAGTCTCATGTGCACAGATGGAAGGTTTAGGGTTTCAGATTTGGGTTCTTGGCTTCCAGTGACACCAGATTGTCTGCTGTCAGCCCCCCTCTGGAACATTAATGCTAGCTTGTGCTCATGTATATTTATGTATAGAAGTATAATCCACAATGCATGCACTGTGGTAGATGCACTTTCTGAAAAAACTCTGATAGGTACTTTAACAATTGACCTTAAACCAGTTACCTGACGTGGGAGTCAGCGGTGCTCCGGGGAGGCCATTGATGGTGGCCATGTGCTGCATCTGGGCAGCAGCAAAGGCTGCCATTGGACTGAGGTAGCCTCCTTGGCCTACAGATGCCATCAGTGCTGCTTGCTGCTGCACCTTCAGGTGGTGAAGAAGAAGGGAAAGCAGAAAGTAATAAAAGTAAAGACCTGTGAGTCTGAGCTAAGCAAAGCAAGACAAAAAAAGCATAAGAAGTAGAGCTATAGCAGAAATGCTGCTACAGAGATGGGAAACAGCATATTAGGAGGTGAAAACCATGTATTAAACTTTATAGAACATCTATCCTTTAATTTTTTTTTTTTTAAATTAACATTTGACTTGATGACTTTTGCTTCTTCTTTTGCCTTTTCAAATTTAAATTTGAGCTAAGCTCGAGCGCTCTGTTTAATCTCTGTGGCTCACTGAATAAATAACTGTAGATAAAAAAAGGAGTTCTGTGGGGCATCTTGCCTGAGCGTAGGCTCCATAGGCTCCAAACTGCAGGGCCATAGGGTTGAAGATGCCCATCTGACCAGCCATCTGCTGCATGCGGCGTATGGTGCGCTCCTTATCCGTGTCGGCGAACTTTACCACCAGACTGGATGAGGCCCCCTGTGCACCCACCCATCCACCCACACACATACACACACACACACACACACACACACACGCCAGGAAGTACATGTTAATGTGGTTCGATAGACGTCTGACATAAGCTTGCATTAGCACACATACACACATACTGTTTTAAATCTCTGGCCAAGGCAATGGCCCCCAGAGCTTTAACTGGTGCCCATTTTCCCCAAAAAGTCCTGATGGGTTATAACTAAAAGGGACATTCCATGTTAAGTCAACCTTACATTCTCATGTAATATTTTTACATTTTCATAATTTCCTGTTGCAAGGCTTCCGTTATGAATATATTCCAATTATTAGAGCAATTTAAATATTTATGAAAAAAGTGCCACTTTTACAGAAGGGCAAAATCGTACTTTTTCGCCTAAATCATAACTCACAAGTTGAGTGGTTTCACAAAGCTGCTCAGCAATACTTTATCTCCACCATTGTGCTTGTGGGAACAGCTGGATAATTTGTGTGGAATCTGCCAGATTTGGGAGTATTCTATGGGATTTTTGTCAGATACAGCAACAAACACAAAACAACAAAAAAGCAAAACATCAAGACAGATCTTGACTATTTTCCCCTGAAACCTGTAAAAAAATATTACCAGTACTAAATACATACATGTACATGTGCAGGTGAACACATCGCTATGCACTCTGAATTTGGCTCATGTAAACAAATTCTTTTTCATAGCTCTTAGTTTTGACTGTCCAATCAAACAAACGTTTTCATCAGTGGTAGGCAATGTGAGCTCACTCTCATTGCACTGTAAGCTATAGAGATATAACAGGTACAATGAATAAAATATGAACAATGTGAAAATGTAATTGGTGCTTCAGATAAATTCAGAAATGCCTGTTGGACTCCTTTAATGAGCCACTCTTCAAACTTTTACTGCCAGCCCATTGCAGGTTGTAGGTACTATTGTAGCTGATGTAATGCAGCACAGTAAGCTGCAATGTAAAATATCTTCCTAGTGTACGAAACACCACATATGCAAATTACCCATATAAATGCACCGTATCCATGAAGAATGTTTAAGATTTCAGATGCTAATAAGATCCAAATGGTTTATTCGAGGGCTACATGCCTTAGTTTGTTTATTTTGCTTGCACTGGAGGTTCAAGGTAGCGAACTGACCAGAGGATGTGTACACTGTCGACATCAGGGGATGGATACGCTCAGTAACAATACTCAAGAGGGCTCTGGCATTTAAACAATGCACAGTTTGTACTAAGGGACCCAAAGCGTCCCGAGAAATTGAGCCTGTGTGATTTATAGCCTCAGTTTTCTATTCTTAGCTGACAGGGGTGGCACCTGGTGTGGTCTTCTTCTGCTGCTGCTGTAGACCCACCTGCTTTGCGGTTCAACATGTTCTGCATTCAGAGATGCTCTCTGAGTTACTGTTGCCTTTTCAGCTCGTAGCACTCTGGCCATTTTCCCTTGACCTCTGACATCAGTACTGGATATTTTCCCTTTTTCCAGACCATTCTCTTTAAACTCTAGAGATGATTGTGCTGGAAAATCCCAGCAGATCAGCAGTTTCTTCAAAGTTCAAAGCAATTGATAATTATTTAAATGTGCTGCCTTTGTAAATTTAGTGAAAAATGTAACTACATCTGTCCCAGGCTGAACTTTTTTTTAAATATGTGAATGTTTAGCAGTTTTTAGCAGCTATTTCTTTTTAAACAGCAGAACAGGATGACAGATAAAAACTGCTGCAAAAAACAAAAATAACAACTGTGCCTACCAAAATTATAGGTATACAACATTTCCCAGTAGTCCTAATCCACTGACTATAATTTAAGCAAATATTGTGCATATGATCACCTCTTCTTTAGAGGACGCTGTAACTTGAAAAATATTTCCTCTATGGGTCTAATATTTGAGAAATCTCATGACATAGATTCATAGATTCATCTTTCAACCCAGGAAAAAAAAAGTGTAAAAAATGGCTCAACTGAGATGGAAAGATCGAATAGCCCTAAGGACAAATTTCCTCACTGGGACTGATAAACTCCAGCCCGAGTTAAATTTATAAGGAATATAAGCAGTATTTGAGTCATCTCCCTGTGTGACTCACCTCTCTCACACACCTACATGCACGCACGCAGTTACTCACAGGCATTGTCTGGCTCCCGTGTAGTGCACCGATGGCTGCCTGAGCTTCAGCATGAGAGGAGTATTTTACAAACGCACAGCCTTAAAGAGAACGAGAGAGAGGAGAACCTGAGTAAGGGGATAATGAGATCGTGAGAACAAAGGGAAAAAAAAGTTTCCTGAGAAGTATATCATACAGTATCACAACAAAGCATTTATAGTAACAATACAACAAGCAGACAGTCCCCCCCCCTCCTTTTTTTCCCACCTGGGATAAATTTTCTACAGTAACAAATATTTAGTGAAGAAAGCCTCCTTTGCTGCGGATTGCTACATCAATGTTGATCGAAGCTCAGCAGACTAAATGTGCCAATCTGGCGTCATTAACGACTTCGAGGATCCTCAGATAGCGCTCAAAATGCTACAGCGTTTTGGTGTCGCTTACTATTGACAAGCGCCGTTGATAAATTTGAGTGATCAAGTTCTCAGTAATTATTGAGCTAAAGCCCACTTAGCTGAGTAAGCTGGCTGATGAAGCCTTGTTAATGGAGCTTCACGGAGGAATCAGAATGATCAAGCCCACTGTAATCATCAGGCTTAGTTATCATCGAGTTTCATTGATTAGCTGCTAAGCCCACTGATGAACTTCATGCGGTGAACTTGTGTAGCACTCTGACAACATTTAAAAAGGGGCATTTTTCTGGCATGACATGAAGCCCGATGGTTAATAAGGAGGGTGACTTATTTTTTTTTTCTTTATCAGAGCCTTGTAGGTTGACTCACGAGGTTAATGGGGTTCATCTGTAAAGAGCTGCTGGTTTGTATCTCTCGTCCCTTTGGGCGAAAGCTTGCAAATGGCATTTACTGTTGAAATTTACTGAATCTCCGGTATTCTTATGTAACGACTCCTCTGATGATTGTGAAATAGCCCGCTTTGACATCACTCAGCGCGGAGTGTTTTAAGAAGAACTTTGCAAAGTCACCAACTTTGAAAGGCCAAATCATTTCTGTGCAGTAGCCTGTGAAAAAAGTCTGCCGGCTCAAAGTCATAAACAGCTATAAACTCACCTTTGCTGTTTCCGTCGGGACCTCTGAGGATGGTGCATTCCTCGATGCTGCCGAAGGACTCGAAAAGGCGCCGCACATCATCTTCTGACTGTTGCTTGTTGAGCATGCCCACAAAAAGCTTTCTGTCTTCTAAAAGGAAAAAGGAATAGGTCACGATCAGGAGATCAGGAGATCAGGAGATGCTTTTTGGTATTCTACAAAGAGACGTGCTGTGTCGCTTAGACGGAGGCATTTTTGCTAAGCCTTAGATACACAAGCACCAGGTCAAATATCAGATGCAGTTTTGTTTTGTGATATAGTCAATTGCAACAATTTTCAAACTTGAAAATCTGCTTGATTAAGTTTCATTAGAAATTCAACTTTATTTGTGTTAAAAACAACTGAGTTGAAGCTACACGCCAAAAAGAGAAAGTTATAGTAGAATAACAGTTCACAAAAAGTTCATAATGCTAGAAAAAATAATTATGTAATGTAATCTAATGCTGCAGTCCTAGTGTATTTCTAATTCAATGCTGTTCCTGAGCTGAAAGTCTGTAATGTGCATTTTAAATGGACTAGCTGGTTGGTGTATTATGTTATTATTTAGTATGCAGTCTATTTGAGGTGCACAGCTGTTTCTGCATATTCACTTTAAAATGTATTAATACTGTTTACTGTTTAACCAGCTGCCCATTGCATATTTGCAGGGCAACCTAATCAAGGCGAGGAAGCCCTTTTCTGTGGAGTCTCTGTCCTTTGGGAATATGACTACCCCATGGCACAGTATGTCTGATGCTAACAACAATGTTCTCTCTCATCACATTCAGTGCAGCTTGCGTGACACATGCAGTGTCTGTGGTAAATGCTTGCCACTGTATAAGTTGGCTATGCTGCTGGTTTCACGTGTCACGCCCCCTCTGCAACCTCAACTCCTTATGCAGCGGTAGCGCGAAAGTTTCTGTTGCCCTGGATTTAATTGCTAATACCTGACAAGGTGTGGCAGGGAGACCAGACACTGTCATGCTCTCTCTTGGGTGTTGGTGTCGTTTTTAGCTAAAAATATTTAGTAAATTAAAATAAAGCCCATGTTTCTAAAAAAGAAAAAAAAAGCAGTGTGGAGTCAATCTCCGATTTATGTTGGAGCTTATGAGCCAGGTCATAAAAGATGCCAAGGAAAGATGTTCTCCAAGTTTTATGAACGCTGTTGCTAGGTAATATTTTCCCTACATTTATACTGAGAAAATAAGCTATTTTCTGCTCTGTATCTTTTTTTATATTTCTGGACTTCATCTGTTTCATCTTGCTTTGCACTTCCTTGACAAAAACAGGTAGTGCAAATAACACTAAACAGAATATGGAGTATTAATAGCTATGATGTTATGTAGAGAGATTATCTTCTTCTTCTTTTGGCTGTTCCTTCCTTCCTACCTCCGTCTCATCCTATCCCTAGCATCCTCCTGTGCCACACCAACCCACTTCACGTCCTCCTTCACCATATCTATGAACCTCATCTGAGGGCTTCCTCTTTTCCTCCTGCCTGGCAGCTTCATCTTTAACATCCCTTATGTTGCGATGATGAGATATTTGACTAAAGTTACTTTCATATAATACCACTTTGTACCTCAAGAAGGGATAGTGAGTCAGTGTAGCAGCAATTCCCTCACTCAAGCGTGAGAAGAAATAGTGCTGCCCAGAGATTTGGTGGGTTTTTTTTTAAATTTCATTCAGCAGGAAAAACAGTCAGGGAATGAAACTGTAAACATAACTCTGGCAGAGTGACAGTTGAGAGAAGATTAACAGGAGTTACCAAGCGAGCTGGCCAGCTAGTCCAGCTTATGCTTCCTCTCACACTGCCCAGGCCACCAGTATTAAGAGATGATGGGGACTTGTAACGAGCAACGGGCGTACAGCAGATCATCACGGAGGCTGGTTGCAGAGCTTTTATGGTTTTGTGTTTTCTCATTACTTGTTTTTGTTTTCAATTCGGTTTAGTTTCACTTGGTTTCCAGAATGGCTTTGCTTTAGTTTAGTGTTCATTAGTTGTAGTCTTTGTTAATTATTTTCATACAGACGTTATTTGTCAGGGGGAAGAATTGGAAAATAAAAGCAAAGATGTTTTCATGCATAAATGCTTAGTAAAGAGGGTCCGACGCAAGTTCAGAAAATCATTTCAGCTAGTCTTGTTTTATTTTTGTTGGTTTTTGGTTAGTTTTTGAATGATTTCTATGCTGTAGCAATGTCTCACAAAGGCAAACCAGCACTGCTGAGACATCCATATGACATGGAAATAAAAGAAAGCAATACGAAGCACCACTCAGGATTCTGAGCAGTCACTGCTTTCTACTGTGAAGCAACAGTGGTCTCTTCTAGAGCGAGGTATTTGTGGCAAATTAAATGGTTTTGTTTATTTATTTATGACTGCCTCCTGCACCCCATCCACCAGGAGTCATACTCTTCAGTTCCATTGTGGAAGGAAATTTCACCAAGTCCCTCGGTCCTCCCGAGGATTCCACAACATGTCGTAATTTTCAAACCAGAATATGAATGATCTGAAAAATCTACCATGTTGAATGTTATTTGTGCAGATTCTACAGAAAATAAGCCACCAAGTGATAATCATCTTGTATTAAATGTTATGTGTAAATAAATGTGAATGCATAATGTGTGGTGAGACAACATCCTGTAAGCAGCATCCTAGTAGCTGTTTCATCAGATGTTTTTGTCAGATATGAAATGGCACGACAAGATAGAAACTCACAATGACAGTGTGACAATGCATGGGTCTTGCTTGTCACATCAGTCTGACATTTTTTTCCCCCATTGAATCAGTCATTTAAAATTACAACCTATAGGCAAGGAAGTGCGCCTGTCACAGGTGTCAGATATGAGAGAAGGCAGCTGTGTGGGTGTGCCTTTCCTCAGGTCAGAACATGATTAAAATTTAACTAAGGTCAGTTCCCTAGTCTTGCCAGTGAACTTTTCCTTCCCCCCCCCCCCCTTCCCCCCCAAAGAACAACATATGTATTGTCATTATTATTATACAGAAGTAGGAAGTAATATGCATAAGTCAAAGATTATGCTGAATCCAGGAGACAGCTGTATGAATGTGGGAGGCTATGCGCATATTTTTCCCATGGCTAAAGAAAAGCTTTGCTAAGACCTTCGAAGCAGCATACCTACTTTCTGTATAAGGTTACAGCAGGTAAAGCGTCAGGAAAAATACTTTATCATTTCTCACGGCCAACACCTAATGCATTTATGGGTCTAATTCTCATTTATGAGCACGTAGCAATAATCCATTTGCATATATTAACTGCTGGCCTCTTCTTTGGCAAAAAGCCTCCACCATATTTATGCCCAAAATGCTGACGTGAAGTAACTTGATTACATGTAAAACTTACACGTAATTTTGGTACAAAACATTAAATTTAATGCAACTGGTGAAATTAAATGCATTTGATTGGTATACACTGAGTTTATACTAAACTATGTTTTTCAATGATTAGTTTGATTGAATTTGAGTTAAAAAACATTTGATTTTATATATTTCAGTTGCATTTTACTCAAAATTATTGTGTCATGTTAATGAGGGCCAGCACTCTTTTTTTTTTTTAGTGAAGTAACTCATAATTAAAACCTAATTTCTTTCTTTTTCACTGCCAATTTTTTCACATATAAACTTACAGGCTGTCAAATACATTGTAGAACGTTATAATCGGATACAAATCGGTCATTCAGGGTCTCTAATAAAATATGGACAGACCAAGGTTCGGCATCAGTTCATTAGTGTCAGCACATGACGGCGTTAGTCGAGTCACTCAATGAGTGGTCGAGGAGAATTGTGAAGCTGAGAGCGAAAGTGTGCTGGAAGCGAAAGCAGCAGATGTGTCGATGTGCATGGCTGTCATCAGTTCCCGCGTCGCAAAGAATCTGAGCTTTGTGGAAAAAAGGGGGTGTATACGTTCGGAAACTAATGAGCCTCAGTGCAATTGAGGCTCTGAATGTGCTCTGCAAATTAATGTGTGTCTAGGTGTGGGTATCCGCGGGCGTCCGTGTGTGCGTGCATGCGTGTTGAGGGTCCGTTCCCCGCTGCTTGTGCCTGACAGGGTGTCCTTGCCAAGTCAACAAGACTAATCTGCGCTCTGGCCTTGCACCGGGGGAGGGGGCAGGGTGGGATGGTGAGTGTTTACAAGAGTGTAGCGCATATCAGAGGTGGACACACATATGCACAGGCACGCACTCGCAAATCTTGAAATGTTTGCACCCCCACACCCTCCTCCTCCTCACATCTTCTCAGACACATACACATTCATAGTACACACCTCAATGGTGCCCAACAATTCTCCAGGGAAGCCACCAATAAACATTACATCTTTCTTTGTGAAAGGACTTACACACACACGCACACACACTCATATTCAGCAAGAGAGCAAATCAATATACACCAGAGTCTCAATAACGATGTAAAGCCCCCCCTCTCTCTCACGCACACAGACAGTACATGACAGTGGCTCTCCCCGATCTCCCACTACAGTAATATTTAGTTGGCTCGAGTTGTACCAGGATACATAAAAAGTATTAGTTTCCAATTTCATTATTGATTTTTGCCACACTTAACAGTACTCCTTTTTTTTATCACTTGCGCAGACCCATCTTCACTAAATCAGTTTTCACACATGAACTCAGGGTCAGGGTAATCAGGTGTCCCCAGTTATCCTTTCTCACACACGTAGCGCACTGTAGCAGATGGCCAGCGTTATCTGGAGACTCAGTACTGGAAATACTGTTTGGTTTAGGTGAGGGAGATGTCTGACTAGAGCAAGCACAGAGCAGGATATAGGACACTCACTTGCTAGCTGTGAATTTGTTGGACAAAGCTGTTTTTTTTCAAGATCAAGGCACATTAGTGCACCTGGTCATCAGGCGGTCTTTGTACTTGGAAGCTGGCAAGTTAAAGGTCTCTTAATGTCAGAACTGACTGTGTGGCACGTTTTCATTCTCACGAAGCTCGATCAGAGAAGTTATGACTGAAAGTAGCTTCTCCTTATTTGTTAACAGTGGTGGAAAGCAATGTGCTTATTGAATCAAGTGCTGTACTTGAATCTCATTTACTTTAATATTTTTCAGTTTTTGCTATCTTATTGTTAAAGTAATTTAAAGATGAAATATTGTATTACTTACTCCAGTGCATCTAGTTTTATTTTATTAGAAAGCCATAGTCTTCAAGTTTCAATCTTGCATTTAAACTTATGACAAGCATTTAAAATCCAGAGCATTAAATCAGTGGGTCGAAACCTGTTGGCTTCTGGCACTGTTACAATAAGAAGCGCCTAGTTGGTGATCCATGCCAGTTTTTTAGATGTGAAGTATTTGCTACTATTTTACCCTGAAAAGGTAAAATAATAGTAAGTACGGTGGTGCAGTGGTGCACTGCTGCCTCACACCAAGAAGGTAGAAATCTGACCGAGATTTTTGTGTGAAGCTTGCATGTACTCTCCGTGTGGGTTCTTTCTGGGTGCACTGGCTATTACTTAAGTGAATTGGTGATTCCTAAATTGCCTGTAGGTGTCTCACTGTGTTAGCCCTGTGACAGCAATCCGTCCAGGTTATACCCTGCCTCTCATCCTGCGGCACCACCAAGTGCTGTAACATCTTGTATCAACACTGGTTTTAGCTGAGTAATATCACACTGAAATGTATGTAACTGGGTTACAAGGGGCTAGAAGGTACCACCAGTACACTTTAAAACCAGTATATAAAAATTCAAATGCACAAATGTTAAGATTTTATTGATAACAGGTTACGATTATGTTATCAATATAATTGTTTTTGCCTTGTTTTTTGGCATACATTTGTTTTTTTATTATCATCACCAGTTTCTGACCCCTTATTACCCCATTACACAAACATACTCAGCTAAAACCGCTGTTGATAAAAGATGATACCTACTGGATACTGCCATACTGGATATAGATTTGGTATTTAAGTGGTAATAACTTGCTATCTCCATATTATTACCTTCTTATTCCTTCCCTTTTACCCCATTATTACCACATCGTTGCTGAGCTGTAACAGAAAGTGCAACTGAAAGATGAATTATTCCTCCACCAGTACAATTTAACACTCTGGCACTATATTATATTGCTTTGCTTTCCTGTGTGAAAATATGGGATCAAGAAGTAAAGAAATTTCCTGGAAAACCAGCAGTGTAGGGAACTAGATAAGAGGCAGAGAAGTATGGATGTCTTGCCTTGCCTTCACTTTCCTCATTCTCAGTGTTGCCTCTTTTCTCCCCCTTTCCATCAATCATTCTCAGAGAACCAACAAACTAAACAGAAGAAGAAGTTGCGGATTCCTTGCAGTTTTATTTATTTATTTTTTTGTACAAACTAACACCTCTCTCAGTCTGTAGACATCCACTGCTTATCAACCTTATCAACGAACTCCTTGCATGCTCCATTTCTTCTCCCCCCCTCCCCTCCCCTCACCCTTTCCATCTTTCTTGTGCCTGGAGAATCACTCTGGTGCCTGTTATATTAAAAACTGAAAACTTTGAAAGACTTCAGCCAAAATTGGTCAGACTGCATCAATCTTGTCTTGTACAGTCCATTGATTGATGTCAGGAGCAGGTCACTACTTGTCTAGACATAGAAAATTCGCTTTAAGCGGCCTTAGCTGTCAATATGGCGCGCTGCACACAAAATACCAGACCGGAATTCACTTTCATTGACACAGACCTGTCATTTACATTTTCAGTTCATTTGGCTGACACAAGCTTGTGACATTAGTCAAATTGGGTTTGCTTTGTTTGTCTTGGTGTTTGACAAACAAAGTGACCTGTTTCCCCCTCGAAAATGACAGGTCATGCGTATCTCCGTGTATGCATACGCGTTTGTACATGCATCAGCGCATATGATGAGACTCAAGGAAAGGAGCTAGAGGCTACACTGGCCAGGAAGAGCGCCGTTTACATAATGTGTTCTGAAAACTGGAGCGCTGTCAGCCCGCGTCGAGGTACGGGGCATCGTTTAATAGGACAGATAATGGTGAGGCTGATACGCGCAGGCAACATGCTTGAAGGGCTAGAACAAAGAATGGAAGTGGAGGGAAAAAAGGCAACAAAGAGGGGCGTACAGTACCTCCTCGACTCTCACTGTCTGCTGGCTTCACCTGGATCGGTCTGTTCATCTGTGACATAGAAAGAAGAAAGCAAGAGACAAAGAACCCAGTTAGCATCATGTAATGGCACATGCTTTTACCCCCCACCCCCAACCTCCCCCCCCCCCCCCTCCTAAAAAAACTTTTTTAGAATCACTCAGCCGCAATTGAGGGTAAAATGTATTGAAAATCTCCAAAGCTGCAGCACTTACAGCCATTGGGGGAATAGCTGGTTGGGAATATGGGTTGGAAATATTATTTGATCTGAGATGAAAGGAGAGAGAAGGGTTGGAAAGGGGGATAAGCAGAGGGATGAAGGGAAAGATAGAAAGAGGGGATGATAGAGGAAAGGTAACACCGGGTCAGCAGAGCTACTGCGAATGTGTCTGTCTCTAGAGGTTTGATGTGGCACCACAATATTATCAGTGTGGGCTTTGTGTTTTTATGTGATACATATGCACGTACAGCGCAGCCAACACATACAGTACATACTGTACAGTGAGACTCTATCTTACATGGGTTTTCAGACTCCTAAGCCTCATTGCAAATTGTTCTTGCACAGTCTTCTTTTAGCCTCACACACCAGTACACACGCGTGCGTGCATGCGCGCGCGCGCGCGCGCGCACACACACACACACACACACACACACACACACACACACACACACACACACACACACACACACGCTGTCCCCCACTGAGACCTTTCCACACTGTGTCCGCCGAGGCCCTCCTTTCATTTCACTCCTGCCTGTCAAAATTTTCCTCTCCGCCTCGCCACCCTGCTAAACGCTCACCACCAATCAATTTTTAATAATGCCAATCGCCATGCTGCCAGGAGGAATAGAAGGGAAGGGAGAGAGGAAAGGAGAAGAGATCAGAAGAGAGGAGAAAAAAAGGAGAGGAGAGGAGAAGATGGGGCATGTGAAGGATGAAAGGGAGAAGGGAAAGGTCAAGGTTCTGTGTGATGCAGAATCAGTGTTTTGCAAAATGTCATTAAAATCTTTTCTTTTGAATTTGCTGATATAGTCATCACCCTTATGAATCTGCAAGCTTTCAGATGATTCCCCAAAAGGCAAAAAACTTTGAGCACGAGGACACGAGGACGCGGCGCAAACACAATTAATGCTCGGACCTTCACCCTTTTCTGGCGCTTTTCAGCTGCTAATATTAAATCACATCATTCCCCACAACACTTGAGTTACCCATTCCCTCATCTCCCTCGTCTCCTCCCTCTCTTTGACAGCCAAGAACCCTGCTAATGTTTTTAATGTGCTGTGATGCATTATTTATCAGACTGGCTGTTGATATGGAAAAAGGACGAGAGGGGATAAAGAAAATGGGGAATGGAAAAAAAGGGAGTTAAAAATGAGTAAAAAGCGAGAGTACAGTCTTGTGAAAAAAAGTTTTCACAAGACTTCACAGGACTCTGTGCAATCCTGTGCAAAACTAAGTACACCCAGTCACAAACTGCTAATCAATTGACCAACAAAGTATAAGCACCTCTAAAATGCCACAATCTTCCCTGGAGTTGCTGGCTCAGCAAATTCAAACCAGGGTCAGATTATGCACCAAGAGCTACATTTCAGGCTCTACAGACCTCAGAAACATGATGCTAAAATGAACAAGTATGGCCTGTTGGAAGGGCTACCTTTCTATAAAGGACATGCCCAGTACTGCTAAGGTTTGCAAAGCTGCAACCGAACAAACCACAAGACTTGTGGAATAATGTCCTTTGGACAGACAAGACTGAAGTTGAGATGTTTGGTAATGCAAAAACCAACCACAGCATGTCAGCGCAAACACCTCACACCAACTGTCAAGCACGTCGGTGGAGAGGTCATGATGTGGCCTTGTTCCAAAAACACAGGACTTGGATACTTTGCAGTCACTGAGTCGACCACGAATGCCTCTGCATACCAGAATATTTAAGAGTCAAATGTGAGGCCATCTATCCAACAGCTAAAGATTGGCCAAAAATGGGGCATGCAACAGAACAATAATTCCAAACACAGCAATAGTCTCCAACATAATGGCTGAAAAAGAAAAGAAAGGTGTTGCAATGGTCTGATTGAAATGCTCTGGCGGGACATTAAGAGAGGGCCAGTGTCTCCACAATGATGTGAGACATTGATAAATTCATGGAGAAAACAATTACTCAAAAGTATTGCTGCTAAATGTGGCTCTGCCAGTTACTCATCAGGGTGTACTTTTTTTTTTACACGATTGGATGGATCGCTGTGAAAACTTTATTTTCACATGACCGTATGTGAATCAAAAAAGTGTTAGGTAAACAACTGATCGCAGGAAAGGTGAGATCACACTGGGTGAGAAAAGTAAAAAAAACTAAATGAAAAAAGTGAAAAAAGGGTGGCGATGGAAGGAATAAATGTAGTGATAAAAAAGGGAAGTGGGATAAGGAAGAAGAGTAAGGGGAGAGGGAATTAGGAAAACAGGACATAGGGGAAGAAGAAGATATGGATCAGAGTATGGGCAACGTCAGCTCAATGCTCCCGAGGGGGTCGGGGGTAAAAGCCTGCATACATATGAGCACTTTTACTATGATTCATACAAATAGTTTGACCTCAATCTTATCTAATTGTGTTCTACCTCAACTAGTTCTTTATGCAAGTGTCAGCATTAACCTGCATGTTATATGATAACACTGACCCACTGAGATTTTATTTAATTACGCAGGTCTTTATTTAAGTCTTCACTTGGAGTTTAGAGAAGCTACAAAAAACTATTTGGGGATGGCGATGGCAACAATATACAGTATGTGATATATACTTGATCTCTTATATGTAATAACATATAAAAAGCTAGATTTTATTAAAATAATAATTCCTCACTCTTAACGTGCAAAATCCCGTGAACCCGGATGAATTGGTGAATCCCTTAAATCATCATTGCCACTTGAGCACCAGCATGCGAAATGTCTGCTCATAAATTTTTAGATACCGTTCAAAATAATGTTAAGTGGTTAAACCATTATTTTCTTTTTGTCACTGAGGGCTGAGTGCTGTTTCATGGGCTCTCTATCAGTGGTTTCCATTACTCCAGGCCCATAAACTGCTTCAAGGTCAGCTTTATCATCCTGCTCATAATAGGGTGAGTTAGCACCAGCCCACTGGACAACTGATCCCAAAACAGTTGTTAAACCCACACGCTGACTCGCACAGATAGCTCCCCTCGGATGTCTGTGGTAGTGCTAGCTAAAGCCAGATGGCAGCATTGAGCAGGAGAAGCTCTCTTTAGCCTAATACCAGTGAAAAATCTCATTTACACAAAAGAGGCTAAAATCCATACATGCATACATATATATACACGCAGACATGAAATAAGAGTAAGTGGCTAAGCTCACATGACTAGACATGGATGCTTATCCACACAAGTCTGGCGCGTACACAGAACATGCAACAGCACAAAATAGGCCTATGCATCCAAGCGTGCGCGGGTCGGGAAATAAATAAGTGTAGGTATGCACAAAAGATATGTAAATGTAGCTTTGTGAGTCAACATGTGCAGTGCCTAAATTGGCTCATCTCACAGCACGCACACCTAATACCCTGTTTGTAGATCACTTTCTCTCCTCATCCTTGTAAGTGCGGTCGCCTGTTTTTCATTTCATATGCCTAAAAAAAAAACGAAAAAAGAATCACACACACACATGCTAAGCTCCATTCTTGCTGAAAGTCCACCTCAGCAGACTTGTGTTGAGAATGGCCTTGGTGTGTACCACATGATTGACAGCTCAAGAGGAACTGCAGCTACACAAATGCATGGGGGCACGCACACTCACACACATTCTTGCTACACTCCTCTGTTGATTATGTAACTCAATGACAGTGCTCTGCCTCAGTGCTGCCATAGATTCCCTGTTAACTAGAAGCTGAGGGAATACATGGTCTGCATGCAGTCTGTGCTCTACCAAACTGGTGAGTCATTCTTCTGAATCAGTGTGGCTTGAATGTCTAGCAAGGCCCACAAGATTAGCTCCAAGCAGTGTGGGACTCAAGCTTTGCCTTATTGGATTCTCCTTTGAAATGGGACAAAACTGAAGTCCTTGATCTGAGTTTTGCTGCTTACAGTATTGATTTCACTGTGTGCAAAGCACAAAAATGAAGTTATAGGAACAATATTTTGATGACAACTCTACGGGATTTCTTTTCGCTGAATTTCTTTATAGTACCTTGTTATGTCAGATGCACTTCAAATACAGTTTATTACAAGTTGCTCAAGGCAATGCCAGCATCACAAGCCACACACACACACACACACACACACACACACACACACACACACACACACACACACACACACACACACACACACACACACACACACACACAATAATGCATGCACACAGAGCTACATTAATACACAACACTCGCAAGGACACGAAAGTCCACAGTCACTCACACTCCCATCACTCTGTGAAAAAGAATATTGAAAGTATGCTTTACGAAACTCGGGAGAGGAGGTAGGATTTTCTCATTTTCACCCTCGTCTAGCAGATGTGTTTTTGAGAGAGAGTAGAGCAGTGCAGGCCAGGTCATTTCATTATCACAGTGAGAAAGCACTCCATGAAACTCTCCCAGGGAAGCAAGGAAGGCTGCTCGTAATATTCCTCCCTTACTATTGTCAAAACTTGCTCTATTTTACATTTTACAGTCGAAGGTCTTTTTCTTATTACATTCCAATTGCTTTCGTTTTGTCTTTATCCCATTTGAATGCTGAGATGTTTGGGGTTCTTTTGCTCTCTGCTCATACATATAATTACTGGTTCTTAAATGTGGTACACATAAAAGCATCTACAAAAAAAAGAGAACTGCTCCAAATGTTAAAATTATCTGCAGGAGCAATGTCACTGAGTGCAACTGTAACCAAATGCTGGTATTCATGTCAAATGAACCACTGGCACTCGACCTGGACCTGCTTTCCAAAGTATCTCAGCATGCATAACACTCATCTTGGGATGGAAACGCGCCAATGGAAACATTAGCTGAACAAATATGGTTATAACCCTGAGATGCTTTTGGGAAACTGGGCTGTTGATGGCGAGAAAAATCCACTCTCAATGGCAAGATTAGCTTGACTAGAAACATTAAGCAGGTGTATATTAGATTTTACACATGATCACAACCTATTTTAAAAGCAACAATTAAGATTTGACACAAATTAAGCTTCTACAGTATATGATTTCCCCCCCCTAAGTTACAATAATGTTTTATAAAGCCGAAACAAAATCTCACGCATCACCGTTACAACTGCTTCAGGTGACGACTGAAACTGGCCTTTGCTTGCCACAGCATCAGATGTGTTCGTTACAAGCCATTCAGTCACAAACTGAACAGCTATATTTGCAAGTGCCTGAACTAATCTGTGCAACAAATGTTTTACCAGTGTCATGTAGCAGGATGAGCTGGACAATGTGTAAAGTAAATGTTGACAAATGCTTGAATTTAATAACTCCTGGAGGTAACAGGAAGAACCACTATCAGAATTTTACTATAGCTGCTGTTAGAGGGATTTTAGGGCATGCCTCCCTTAAAGTTGTTTGAGTACATTAATATTTCAGGTGTGGCTTGAGTGCACATTCTTCTTCGGGTCGTGCCACAGCACCTTAGTTTGGTTAGGGTCAGGACTCTGACTTTTTCACCCCAAAACCAGATTTTCCTGTCTCTTCAGCCGTTCTGTTGTTGAATTGTCTTGTGAGCTCTAGATCGGTGTAGCTTTTTATCATTCAGCCTCTCCTAAGCTTTAGGTCACTGACTGCTGCCCTGACATTTTCCTGTGTAACCTCACCTTTTTCAAGTTTCTTTCTTTCTTTGTTTCTTTTTTATTGTTTTGAATTCAAGACTCTGAAGAAGGAAAGCAGCTGAAACAATGACGATCCCTCCACCATGCTTCACAGATGGGATGGCATTTTAGCGTTGGTGTGCAGTGCCTATTTTGTCATCTCAGCAGACAAGTTCCCTTTTCATACCTCCTTTACCCTACTAAAGGAAAACAAATATACGCTGTAATTCACTGTAATTTTTAAAATCATTCTTGTCTTCTTATCAGGAGTGTGGCACTTTTTCAAATTCTTCAGTCAGTATTTAGTCGTGTCAAACTAAATTCTGTTACAAATACTTATTTGTGGATCACAAAGTTACATATGGGACATTATTAAGCTCACTTGAACCATCACCTCTATGTAAAAGAAAAATCTGTGTGAACTAAAGAAGAATTGTTCTTCTAGACGTAAATTTGGCAGGAGTTTTTTTTTAAAACATGGTCACTGATTTCTTGAGTAAAATAAGCTACTTTCTATATGAGAGCCAATCTAAACTCAACTCATCCAGAATAACTACCTCAGAAGTAATATACAATGATATTAGTTTGGCAATTTCTCTCAGGGCTTCACAGCATACAGAAAGGGGGCATAAATTCTAACAGCAAAATGGTCACTACCTCCAGAGCAGATGTCAACAGCAATATATTCAAAAGTCTGAGGCAGCGAAACAGCAGAACAGGACCACCCTGCAAGGAGTCTTTGACATTAACCACTGCTCCACCTCTTTTAGATTTCTTGTCACTACAAAAGATCGTGTAATGCTCTTATAGGTATTGGTATCTGAGACTCTGTTATCTAGCCGAGCTATGAATCAGGCAAAAATCTCAGGGTGGCATTTATGTATCAAGATGTTAACAAAGTCCACTTTTAAAAAAAAGTGCTCCTAATATTTAAATGTAATAATCCAAGCTGGGATTTGAGTGGAGATAGTTGTAGTAAAGATGTGTCGTATCTCAGGAGGCTGCATGTTGATCTTTACAAGATCATACTAGGCATTTGTCAGACACAATTCTGTTACCAACAAACAACAGCCACCATGATGTTCTACTAGTTCCTGAAATGCCAGAAATGCAGTGTGACTTGATGTTGCCCCAGGCTCCAGTTCTACCGGGGCACAAAAGCATGCCTTGCACCCTCAGTTGGAACTGAATAATAACAAAGGCGTATCACAGACAGGCGGGGGTATTACAGTAATGTATAGTTTTTGTTATTGCTCTTTAATTCATTAAAAGCAGCTGCAGACATATATAAATGGTTGTAATCTGTTTTTGGCAGGTACCTTTTTGGGTGTCCACACCCAAACTCATTTCAGATGGATCCTAAGTCATTTTGTACTGGAACCAGGCCTGCCTTGGTTTGACAAGAACCTTTAGGTCTATTCTATAGTAGTGTTGATAACAGCTTATAAATTGATGAATGTTTAAATCTCACTTGGCTTCCTCTCAGGTTTAATCTCCACTAATGTCTACACATCTCACTGAGTATTTCCCCCCCCCCCCCCCCCAACCACCGCTGTAGTTCTTCATTCTGACATACGGCCAAACATTAAACCTCTCTTTTGAAGTGAAACATATTGCAGCGAGATCAGGGTCTGCGTGTGAGGGTAAAGAGGGCTATAAAGCAAAACATCACAATCGCTTCCCTTTTGTTGCATTGTCTTCTTCTTTAACCCCTTTCATCTTTACAGACAAACGGAGATGGGCAATCTGTTTCGCGTCAGATCAAGAACGAGAAGAGAATTTCCTGACAACAGCACAGCCTGGCCCAGTTTTTTGGGGTGGGATTGAGTAGCATGCTGCAGTCAGCCGGAGTGGACAGGAACAAAATAAATATTAAGAGAGAGAGAGAAAGGGGCGAAAAAAAGGCATCCAGATGAATTATGAATTACTGGCACAGACTGTACTTTATGTGGCTGTTGAACCGCAGCACTAATGTGGCTAGTAGAATGACAACTTGGCTGCAGTATGCACTATGGCCCCCCCAAAAAGACTGATCAGTATTTCTTAATGTTCAAAATTCTATAAGATCACGAAGCAGCTCGCTTTCTCTGAAGAATAATATACATGCACAGTGTTTTTAGGGCTAGGTTTTGAGCTGCAGCTGAAATAGGTTTAATGTTTGGTGGTGAAAGATGTATTTGAATGGCGGAAGTTAAATTCCCAAACGTCCCTTGCAAAATCATCCTAAACAAATTCAAATTTAATATAAAGCTGCCTCTCTATCTGAACTGAGAAATCCCTCTAAAGCCACTACATAAATGAAAAATACCGCCACCTTCTTCCCCCTGCCTGTTTCTATATGCTGCTGCTTCCTCTGTGGTGCTGCTGTCCCAGTAGTGTCTACAGAGATCACGACGTCTCCACAAAGGCAGATGAAAGGGAAACACACAGAGATCACAAAAGAAGGCAAGCCTCCCTGTCCGACCCTCTAATCACCCGGTGATTCCTTCATCAACACGGCTTTTGAACACCGCTCAAGCATGCACGGAACATGAAGACAGAGGATGATAGACAGGCACACACACGCAAGTCGTACACAAGCATCCAAATCAAATCACACCCTCGAGCACGGAGCATCATTCTCGACCTTGGGAATAATGTGTGTGTCAGAATAATGACAACTCAAAAGGTCCACTCGGTGTATTTATGCTCAACTTCCATGCAGATCCATCCTTTCCCGGTTAACGACAATTTCTTTGAAAATTCTTTTCCCAACTTTCTGACGACCTGTTTTAAAAAAAAAAACTAGTTACAAAATACAGACATTTTTAAAAGCTGCAAGTTATCGCACACCCCCACTCCTCCTCCACTCCTTTTTCTGTTTTGCCCGCAGTTGGTTGAGAGCAGCGATGCTTTTTCTCACATCCATTGTTTGATCCATTTCACACCAGCCCACCTCTTCTTTTTATCTCCTCCTGTTTTCTCTTTCTTTCACTGGCAAGCAGCCTGAATGCTGGCAGTAGTGGGAAGACTCTGGAGCAATTTTGAATGAGAGGTTAAAATGAAAATGTAGTTCTCTCTCTGTTTTTCTTTCTATTCTTGTTCCTATTATTCCCCCCTTATTCTTCTCCCTCCTATTCTCTTGTATGAAGTTGTTTGTCGAATAGAGTAAATGAGTGTTAAGACCTATTTTTCCCCTGCAGCAAGTTCATGCATGAAAACAGTGTTTTCCCCTCATTTCCTCCACGTTTTTTCAGTGCTCCAACCTGGATAAGAATCTATGTGGAATGAGAGCAGACAGGGTTTATGCTTCCCGCGAACACTTTAATAGGAATCGACAGTTGAGAATTCTGTTGTCACAGCGTAACAGGATAGAAAAAGCACATCATCTGCACCCCCAAATGATTTTGCCCTGTCAGAACCTGTTATGGCTCCACACTTTCCTGTGACATGCACTTGTACACGAGCTACGCCCCGACTCACTAAAGACTCACGCGAATGAAATGCGCTCCCAAATGATATATCATATGTCAAAATGTTCTATTTTAAGTTTACATAAATGTTTCATTTGTTTCTTTAAGGCACAAAGCATCACAGCTGACTCGGAAGATCTTTTTTTAAGAGCCCTGAACACAGGTTGATTATCACACTACAGCTTGATTCATCATAGAAAGAGGCATCACTAATAGAACAGTGCCAGGGTGGGAAACAAAAAGCCTGCAGAGCACGCACACACCTTTTGTGAGTTATATAATTAGATGTACAGCACCTTGGCAATCAACAACTCTGATGTTGCCATAGGGACAATAGCTTTGACTATAAAAAGAATGGATCTATATGTGGAGGTGGTTGAGGGCGGAGGTGCAGAGTGAGGCAGCAAGAGAAAGAAAGGAGAAGACGCGGAGAATGAAGAAAGAAAAAAGTGTGAGAAAATTGGTGCAAGAGAAGCGAAGGTGTTGCCGAGGTGCGGAGCAGCTCTCGGTGCATGTGTGAGTTTGTGTGCATGGTGCACCTGCACGCGTGTGATTAGGAGCGTTCAAAGCTCGTGGGTGTGTGTGTGTGTGTGTGTGCACGCGCACCTGTGTGTATGTGCTGCTGTTCTTGTGTATGAAAGTGTGCAGGAAGGGAGAAGAAAAAAAACAACAAGGACAAAATGTGATAGAGTTGGTAAGTAAGTGAGAGAAAGAAAAGAGCTAACTACAGAAATTGTAGAGGACAATTTTCAGCCTCTCTCTCCCCCTCTAAGCTTGCTGCATTGCTAAGGCTTTGCAGCATATAGTGAAGATTAGGCCAGATGAGAAAGCCATAAATTCTACTTTTCTCTTTCCAGAGGTGAACATAAATCATGGCTGGTACTGGCATGCCATAACTGGGTTTTTGCTTTTCACTTATCTAATAAATAAAATAAAATAAAAATAAGTGTGCGGGCTGTCATTGTCTGAGCCGAGCAGACTGCCTTCACTTGCATCCCTCCACAGTTTTTTTTGTCCTCCTCTCCAGCCATCACCGAGGTACAGAGACGATGAGTGGGTTTCCCATAATTGCTGCGGGAGCACTGTATTCATGAGCTGACTATCGCTGGACTGTGTGTGTGTGTGTGCGCACGCGTGTGTGCATGTGTGAAATGTGTGCGAGTGAGAAGAAGAGAGCGAGAGCTGACTTAAAAAGCCCCGTGCATATGAAAGACACCTTACAGCATATGCAAATGTAAATATAGACACAAATAGCAGCATGGGCAAACGCGCCATCGTTGCGGCTCGGGAAGGAAATGCAACCTCTCTCGTGTTCAAGTAGACTGAAAAGCCTGCACACGCACACTCACACAGACATGGAAACACACACAGCTTCTGTCTCATAAGGTTAGAGGGGTTAGAAGACGGTGTTGTAATGAGCTGTCACTCAAAATAGCCAGCTTTTTTTGTCCTGGAAAACCCCCAGAAGGGTGGTGGTGGTGGTGGAGGGGGGGGGGGGGGGGGGGGGGTATGATGTAAGGAAAAATGAGTTGTTGATACTGATTTCCCCCCTCCTGTCTTAATCTAATGAGTTTGATGAGCTTGAGCTTAATGCCATGACACTGTAACAGCTTAAGGAATATGGTTTCCATCTATCACTGAGTGCTCTGACTGCAGACAGAAAAATATAAAACTAGAGACCTTGGGAAGATTTAAAGGAATAGACACTGGCATTTTGAAGTTATGAAGTCATTACTGAAGGATTTGCCAACAAACAGAAGACGCTTTAAAGAAGCTGCCCAAAAACATACAAAACATAACATGTTGATTGGAAGCATTTGTTGGATGGATTTCATCAGCGACGGCCTGCGGTTAGTGGAGAAATGCTTCTGTCTTACTCTTCTAAGACAGACAGAAAAAGCATCTCACAACTTTCCACTGTTGCTTCTGTCAGCTGTAACTGTTTCTACCAGATCAAAATCAACACTGCCCTAACATGGACATAATAACATCCAAGTCTGGAGACAACTTTGACCACAGGGATGACTCTCTTCTCCCCTGTCTTAATGTTAACACTAGATTATTAGCAACAGAAAAAGTACATTTAAGTGTAATGGCTATATATAAATATTCTGTATTTTATAAACCAATTTAAAAAAACAAAACAATTCTAGGGCATTTTAAATTAAATACATCTTTTCTTTTTTCTCCCTTTGACATGACTGAAAGCACCTTGATTCTTAAATTCATGACTATCCTGTGTCTATGTTAACATGGCCTCAACGCTCCCCTGAATGGAGAGAAACAGGGGCTAGTAGGGAATGTGAGGGATGCTAGTATAAATAAAAAAGGCAGAGGGAAATTGCATGGAGGTATCATTCACGGGTGCATTGTCCATCTAAAACCCTGTAAAGCCTATTATGTAATGTGTAACCTCTGTACTCCTTCATACTCTCCAAACGCTGGACTGCCCTTAAATGCCGGGAGGGTTTCAAAGGATTCAGAGAAATAAACGGCAGCTTGTCTCTCATGTGCATGCACGCACACACACACACACACACACACACACACACACACACACACACACACACACACACACACACACACACACACACACTCCTTCTCTTAGCTGCATATTTCCATCAAATAATCACTAATTCCGTGCTCCCCGCCTGATTAAATATAGAAAAGCCAGGAAGAGAGGAAGACGAGCGAAAGAGAAAGAGTGTTGGGAACAGAGCAGTGTGAGGGAGAAGAGAGGAGTTAAGAGTGGAGGAGGAGGAGGATGAGAAAGAAGGGAGTGATACAGTCAAATCTGCCTCTTAGGCTCCGCCAAAGAAACAACAGGGAGTTTTTCAGTAAGACAGCTCTGTTGGCTCCAAGCTAAGCCCAGGTGGGCGATGTGAATGTTCTCTCACTCCCACTCACTTACTAGTCAAAAATATGCACATGCACATGACTGAATGCAGTATAAAGTACACACAAGTGCTCACAAACAATGATGCAGGCCTGTATGTTTCATGCAACTCACCGGTCTGCCTACATTCATACACACTTGCTAACAGAGTCAAACGTCCATGACTTTAGGGGGCATTACACTGACTTAACGTAACTAATAACCAACATAACTTCACCCTTACCTTAAAACACACCTCCATCTCTAACATGTCTCCCGACTATGTGACTAAGTTTGAGAAATACCTGAGACCACACACTCACAAACACAAGCACAAGCACACACAGAAAAACATCTTCAAGGATGCAACAGCCAATGTGTCAGTCTGTCTTTGTTTTTCACACACGCATTTATTCCCACATTCACAATGATAGTTTTCACTTTTCAGTGGCCTGTAAAATTATCAAAGGCTCACTCTGTGTAATCCTGAAAACATGCAAAGAGACAAAGATGAAACGAAGGAAAGATGGAACGGTGGCTATGCCACCCCACTTGCTTTCCTCATTTAAAAGTGAAGGTTTATACTGAGGATAAGAGGAAGTCTTAAGCAACTAAGTGAGAGAGGGGAAGTTTTAAGTAGCAGCAACAGACCAACACCAAGTTCGTTCCAGAGGGAAGTGAGAGAGAGGAAAAGAGGGGAATACATTTCATTATTAATGAAGGAAAAGTTTGTTCAAATTGAACCTGTAAAGTATCTCCAGCTGCTTTTCTTTTCAAACATAGGGAGGCAGGGAGAGGAGGTGGTGGAAGACCTGAATAAGGAAGTGGAAAACGTTAGTGAGCAAAATGAAAAAAATTGTTTCCTCCATTTTTGTTGGAGTTTGGTTAATTTAATTTATGAATATTTATTGTCTTAGTTTTAATTTTTACCCATCCAAACCGAAGGACAAAGTAGTCATTAAAGGCATCGCGAGTAGCGCCAGTGACACGTAAGGCCTTTAATGTGTGATATGAAGTGCAATAACACAAACCTAGCTGAATTACAAAATACAAAATGCAGCATTGCTTAGTGGAATACATTAAGGAGTTTTCTGCTACTGCGTGTTTCTCCGGTAGATAATTTTATACAGATATTAATTCATTATTGTGCTTTGTGTAGGTTGTTCAACCAATTGTTTCTTACCGCTTTACTTTCCTAAGAAAACTACTGAAATTGTAATTTGTGACATGCTAGAATGGCGTGGCTGAAGCACAAGTAAAGAAAGACTACAAGGTAAGCAAACTGAATTTGTAATGTTAGTCAGCAAACGATACAGCTGCTGTCTGCCACTATAAACTACTCTCATAACAAAACCAGCTGAGTGTAGCAAAATGATTGACGTGGTGGGACACGGTGTGATGGATGTTTATTTTTGTTTATGGATTTTATTTGCTAAGGAAGATTATGTCAGTTTTCCTCCACAGTTAAAGAGAATTAATGTAACCATTCCCCTCATGCACATCATCACTTATGTGCTCTTTTAGCAGAGGAGCTCCTGTTCACATGCCGAGCTCCCTTGGTGTTAATTTCAGCCCTATGCTTTGATGTACTTTGTAGGAATGGTGCCAAAACACAGCAGTTTTTCATATTTATCTCATCATTTGAAACAGACGCCCTTACCCCCAACACACACACATATGCATACACATTGACACACACCCTCAACCAAATGACCAAATGAACTTTATTTAGTACACACTGAACTTAACATGCAAACATGTGTACAACAGATATACTTAAGTAGGTGATCTATCCACTTCTAGGGTGCTTTTGCCTCTATTGCATCATGTAAATTCAGCTAAATAAAAAAATAAATAAAAGTATAGCTTTACAGTCTCTGAGAAAGCAAGTTGTCAGATTGGATATGTGCAGTATGAATGCATTTTGTGAAAGAGAGAGAAGATCGATTCAGTGTGAATCACTGAGGTGCATTTTAATGAAATGCAAAATAACATCTCTATATAAAAGAGACAAGCAGGAGAGCTCTTTGCATGCTGTGGCTGTGAGTGCTAAGATCAAGAGTTACATCTCCAGCATGTTATGGGACCCCTTCCAATTGTAAGCCCTCCACCTTCCACATCCAACTTCCCTTGGGATATCCCATATGTCAGGAGTAATGTTTTACGTTGTATGAGCTAAAGTTAAAGCTCTTATGCAACTCTGCAGTGGAGTGGCCTTTATTTTCATTACCTGTCAGGGTGGGTATTATGTCATTCTTATGACAGCGCTGGCCAATATGTCAGCCTCTTTAGGCTGAGTGCATCCATCTGTGTTACTATATATCTGACTGTAATATCTTCCTGGCTGTTGGCCAGCTGAATCTTGGTCTGCCAGAGTTGCTACTGTATCTCGCAGCGCCTCTCCTGCTCTCTCCTCACCACCCCCATGGACCTAAAAATATTGGACTTAGTGATAGGAAGGCATATGCTCCAGCCAACTTTTTACACACTTAAAATCTATGAAGAGAACTGACCATTTGTACACTTCCAAGAATTTCTGTGAGGACGCGAATCCAAATCTATAACTAAATGCATGAGTTTGTACTTCCAGTAGCTGCAAAGGCGTTTTGCAAGAAGAAATCTATAGATATTCGAGTGAACACCCTTATGGAGTGGTGCCTGGGAATGCTGAGGCAGAATGACTGATTTCAGGCGATAGTTTCTCCCCTGCAGAGTTAAGAGGGCCCACTGGCCCTTGGGAGCAGCCTGTCACAACTAGAGAAACTCCTGCTGGGGCCACTCTGTTGAGGTTTTCAGCCAGTTCCCAGGGGGTCCCCTCCACCACTTACCCGTTGAAATAAAAATCAATGGCTTAATGATCCAAAACAGGAAACAGAATAGGAAAAAAGAAAGTCCCTTAAACAACAAAATGTCTTTTGGCAAGGGACATTCTGTCCTGGGCCTTCATTTGTTTGTTTGTGTTGAAAGAAATTTGCTGGGATGGTAAGTGAGTATATGTGTGTGTGTACATGCACCAGCAGCTTTGAGAGAGTGAGCTTACCCTAGCTTAGTGGCACAAAACATATTGATTTATTGATTGCCTGTTTCACCCCCTCGCCATCTCTCTCTCTCCCCCTCTCTGTCTTTCTCTCTCTCGCCCTCTCTCGCTGCCTGTTATAGAGGCTCCGGGGACTTGAGACCGCAGTGGGAACTGAAAAAGGGACGTGAGTTTAGGAGAGATGGAAGAGGAGAGAGAGTCAGGGAAGGAGAGAAAGACACTGAAAGCCAGGGAGGAGTATCCCATTTGAGGGTTGATCCAGCGGCCTTTTAACCAAGGCCCCTACATCATTCAGATTTATGAACTAAGGTCATGGCCAAATCAAAACCTTGACCTATCTGTGAGGATGTCGATTTATAAGCACCTTGTAGTGGGGAGTGGTGGGGACTTGGCAGGAGGACTTGGCCCTGCTTTCCTATGGAGAGAGCTGGATCAGGGCTAGAGGAGAGGCTGGCTGTAATTTGTGATTAGCAGACAGGTTGTGCTTTATCATATACTAGTCACAGCTGATGCAACTCATTGTATTTTTTTTAAGTCACTGTCAAATACCATATACAGTAATATGTGCTGTCTCTCTATAAGCAGAGCATGGTGGAGCAAGTCATGTTGTAACCATCCATGCTATGGCTGTCTCTGTCAAGATCTGCAAGTTCCCATTAACTGATACTTTTAGATGAGTGGCCTTAAACACTCTTTAACCAACTAAACATTGCCACAAAGTGTCACTGACACGTAACATAACACTTAATGGGGGCATATCTGCAATGATTACAATGGCAAAATGGCAGCAAGCACAGTGAGTAGCTTACAGAAAACACATGTCATCATCGATTTGCACTGTGCCCCCTCCAGTTGCTTATGACTCTGGGGGATGCTTATGACAAGTATCCCCCCATGTTAGTTCAATGTCCCTTCCTAAACCTAGCCTCTCCATAAATTATGGACGGGATGAAATACGAGTCATGCAGCCCTTTGTTTCCCCCTCCCAGGGAGACCCAGCACAAAGCAAAATTTGTTGCTATTTTTTGTTCCTCACGCAACAGAAAAAGGAGGAGAGGAACAGAAAGAGACGCAAAGAAGTTAAACAAACTGAACAGCCCCTTGCACATTATGTAACAGAAGAAAGGAAGTGCAAAGTCACAGAGGCAGGAGGGCTACATTAAGCCTTTCTTTTTTTCTTTCTCTATTTACCATTTCCCTCCTGGTTGTCATGACGACATTTCATCCTGGGGTTGGTGCTGGTCTGCTCCCCATGGAGAAAGCTTGAAAAACCAGGTAGAGGAGGGCCACAGGGACCAGGGCCATTCTATTCTTAAAAAACAGCATCAGGCAAATACAATTACAAACCCAAGAAGGGCCAGAGTATAATCTAATAGATGCTGCATGGTGCATGTGGTGAAAGCCTCTCACTTTGCGCGAGATGGCAAACCCAGGCACAGTGTGCCATAGGGGGCCGTGGCACTGGCAGACATCCTGCTATGTGGAGTGCTGGGAGAGACTATTTGTACGACTGTTACAGAACACACTACAAGAACGATAATTTTATCTTCAACTCAAACCCACTGACTCAACAGTTCATCTGTGAGCTGTTGATTAGCTGTGATTAAACACAGTGTTGGTAAATTCTGGCACTTTTGTTGTGTAAGGGAAACACTTTTTGGACTTTTTCATGCCTTCCAAATTTGAGGTTATTGTACAGGCCAGTGGCTAATTAAAGGAAAACCCAACATAAAGCATCTCAGTGAAAATGCTGGGCCACTCAGCGATCGCACAGAGCAACTGCGTATTGATTTGCAGTGGCCCTTCCCTCTACGGGTAAAAATGGATCCAAACCATGCCAGTAAAATGTCACCAGATCTACTCAGTCAAGGAGTAAATAAAAATTCCTCATTCATCTATATATTTAAGACGTAAAAATCTATCTTTTTAACATTTAATGTGCAGCCAGCTTAAAAAAAACTACGTATGTCCATTATTTATAACAGTTTATTCTCAGATTTCCCTGCTTTCTGCACTTCTGCAACAATGTTTCCTGCAGCACTGTGTTTGCCCAAGATGATGAGTCAGACAAAATCCATCTACTCAGAGGGGTTAAAGAGTCCGTTTGAGTCTTGGATGTCAGCTTGTCAGCCACAGCCAACTCACTCAGATTACAAATGAAAGGATCTAATGGTGTCGACTGCGGCCAAATTCCTCTAATTAAAATCACAATGGCTGAAAACGTGGTAACACTGGCATGTCTTTGCTGAGGGATGCCCATTTTGCCCTTAATAAAGGATACCTGGAGAGGAAAGGTTAATAGCACAGAGCTCAATGATACAAGCACTAGTGTAATTCTATTAACTACAGTGTGTGAGGCAGTTGTGGGAGAACTCTTTTTACATGCACAGCTAGAGCTTAAATGTTTAAGGCATTAAAGATGAAATAAGGAAAGAATGATTCAAGAGTTTTATTTAATCCTGTTTAAAAAAAAGGAAAGACTAAAAGCCATATTTGGTGTGATCTATGCCTTCAAAAAGGCTACAAAGTTATAGTTTTTCCCTGCTCTTCTGTTTTTAAATATACTGACTGAATGACTCCATAATAGTCAGTCCAGGCAAATATAACTAGTTGTTAGCCACTATTAAATAGTTTGGACTAAGTAATCTGAGTCAGCATTCTAAATGCAATGTAAAACAGGAAATTATATATTGATGTTTCCAAAGGGAACTAATTTCCTTCTTTCTCTCTTAGTGTAGCTCTTCGAGTTATCTAGTTGGACCACAAAGGATCTCTGCACTGATGGGAATCAATTATTTCTTGCATGGTATAGGCAGCTGAAGGTTAACTCAGCAAGCTTGCATCAAAAAGGTAAATATCACTCAGAAATCACCATTCAGGTCTGACTGATAAACAGATGTACACAGGGACAGACTTACTCAGTTTTTTTTATACCTCTTTTCAAATGTATGCTGTCCCTGGAGAAATCCATGTTATTTATCAAACAAGCTCACTGGCCTGGAAGAGCAGTTTGCTTGTCACCTGCAGCCCACCTTGCATGTAATCAGTGAATTGTTCCTTTTTCCTTTATGCATATGTATTCAGGGCAGGATTACAGAACTAATTAAAAAAAAGATATGATAGGTGTGGCTTATTATTTATTCCACTTGATTTGCTAGTGTTGCGATTTGTGAACCGCGGTAAGTTTTTGTATATTCTGTGTTTATTACTGCAAAAGCTAAAAGTTAAATGTGCTGTTACATTTGGTTAGCCTGATGTAAACTTCTCTATGGTTCAACAGTTATGGGAAGCACAGTTTGGGCACTGTTACTTGTCCAGCACATTCCCAGTAAACAAGTGCATATTCAAACTACAGAGAACGGGAATGATCCCGGAAACATGTTCTTCAGTCCTCTGTGAATTGTACACATATGCACACGGTTATTAGTTAGAAAGCTCCCAGTGGTAACCACAATGCACGCAGCAAACATGAGTGCTAGCTCAGCCATCAGTTGATGGTTGAGCTAGTGCTCATGTTTGGAAATAATGCAAACTGACACCAAGTTTAGGTATAGGTTATTGTGCAGTAAACATTATTTAGAAATGTACAAAGTGTGAGCCTATTATGATTAAACTCAAAACAATTATTAAAAAAAACCCTAAAACAGCCCTATTTATAAGTTTGTAGGTAAAAATAAAAAATAAATAAAGCTGTCAGACCCAATTTAGTCAATTTAAGTCCCTATAGAGATTTTAAGTTTATCAAATACTGTGGAACTAAGTGGCAGCCCTTTGGGGTTATTCCTCTGGAAGTAGGCCCACTTTGCCTGCTTAGAAATGGCTACTAAATGGATTGTATTTATATAACACTTTTCAAGTCTTATTGACCACTCAAAGCTATGCAGCCCTGACATCCCAGAATGCATCCCGTAGGTATAGAGAAGTGTTTACACCTGGAGTTTTTGGCTTCTCTGGTTCTATCAGGACCACTTTAGTCAAAATAGGGTTGCTATTTGAGCTGTGGTATATTTAGTGGTGTGACTTTGTTATAGGGCTTCTTGGCCCTTTCATGCACAGACATGGAAAGCCAAAAGGCAGGGAGAGCAGCAGAAAGACTTGATCGCAGAGTGACAATGGACGTAACACTGTTTATGAGAGATATAGCATCAATAGCAGGAAATGGAGGAGATTGTGGGTTGCAAAGCAGCTTGCAGAAACAGCAGCATTTGTACACTGGCTGCAGTATGTGAAGTATCTATCTGGATCTGCTAATGGGATGTGCAGAAGGGTATCAGTTGGTTCGATGTGAGCAGCCACTGATGTGCCAGGATTGCTGGCTAAAGTTGACCTCATGGCCATCCAGTAGTGCTATGCTCAATTTTAAGCTTGTAATATCATCTTCCAAGTATCGGGGAGAATAAAGCAATGACATTTTTGTCATATTTTATTTTTCACAACATGTAACAGCAGGAGATAGTCTGCTGCTTCAGACATGTTCTCGCTACTGGACGTATGTCGTTTTGATTAACAATTTACCCAGTCGCCTGGGTAAATTGTGCGACTGGGTAAATTTATTTTAATCTTGATGAATAAATTTAGTAAATTCAGTTACTTACATTATTGCCATGTTGCCACAATCAGACGTCACACAGCATTTGTGTCTGATGCAACTACATCAGACATTTCCCTGTCATGTCTGATAAGCTCAGTACTGCACATGTTTGTAAAAACGAGTTCTATGTTTAAAAAAATGTATTTATGTATTTTTTTTTTTACCTTTTTCATGTAGCTCCTGTGCCTCCTTTTATGTCTCCCTCATCTCTGCTTTGCTCTCATTGTTGTTGCTTCCTGCTTTATTTTGAAGTTGCTCACCTTGTGTTTCCAGTGTCTTTGCTTACTCCAGGGCTGTTTCCAAATTACTTGTCTGTGCATTGAAAGTCCTGTTTCTTCCTCTTCTTTGTTATCCCTGCTTGTTGACCTTCCCTGGTCCCTACCCAGCATTTGTCTTTGTGTTTCTAGTATCTTTAGTTTCTTTTTTTTAATGTTTTACTACGCACTTTGTTGTAGCTACCTTGCCTTAAGAGTTTTCTCCCCCCCCCCCCTTTATTTATTTGCTTCTTAGGCCTACAGGATCAGTATTTTTTGCTTTTACCTGGCTGTCCTTTTATGTCTGTATGTAGATTTTCCTTTGACTTTCAAACCAAGACAGTCAATGCATTTGTATATTGTAAAAGTATAAAGTCTCTGAACAAGTAACACATGGAATGAACCAGTATCACAACTGTGCAGTTTTCTGTCATGTCTGAGAAGATTTGTAGGTTTATGTATTTAAAGAATTACATTAATAATTTATTTGTTATTTCTGCAAAATTAAAGTCAGAGTGTTGACATTAGCACCTCCTATTTTGTTGGCAGTTGCAAAGACCAGACAATGAAGACTAAATTAAAGAGTGAATCACACAGAAACCGAGAGAGAGGTTACTTTTCCTAGCATATAGATACAATTACATTTCAAGCAAATCCCTGTTCCCTGTTCAAAGAGGTCAACTAAAGTGTATCTTTATCGCTCACAACTACAGGAATAAAAATAAACTGTCTTGCCTCTGTAGAAAACTGTGATTAAATATTATTTTACTTCCCATTATTATGAGACTCATTTGAACCATGGGATTTTATTAAACACTGCATCAGGTAGAGTGAATATAGACAAAGACAAACAGGAGGAAAGCACTCAGGGGAAAGAACAAAAAGCACAGAGGAGGGTGCACATGGAGCTGCGGCTGACATAAGATGACACATGCACGGAAATAAATGAGAGATACAGTGAAGCAGAGAAGAAAGAAGGAACAGTTCTTTCTACCAGACACAAGACAGGAGCATTATAAGACTCAGCAGAGTTATGCTTAGTTGACTTTGAACGCATTTCGATATATATCTTAAATTTTGGATGTTTTGTTCCATCAGTTTTCCTTAAATCGGCATGTAATCGCAAAAAGCAGTCTAAAGCTGGAATTTTTAAGGAGTGCTTAAACAGCAAAACTTGAACAATGAAATTCTCCAACCCTGACTAATTTAACTAAAAGTGCAGGATAGAAGTAATCCTAGCCAATGCTCACACAGGAGGGCCAAGCAGCCAAAGAGCTCCCTACATGTGAGCCAGATGAACCTGCTCTCTTGGAACCTTGCCTGGACAAATAGGAGAGTACGCTTGTAAGGTCTGTGCATCAACACACCTGACATAAGCCAGCACTGCTCTGTTACACATGTAGGTTTGGCACAGCATTGGGAAATTTAGCATAATGTGATATGGAAGTTTTTCAGTTTTCTGAACGTCTTTTTAATAAAATAGCACACCTGGTTTTTAACAACATAAACTGACATGATTGCCAAATTCAAACGGGGCTAGAATTGACGTGTGTAGATATTTCCGCCTATGATAGCTTCACAGAAATGGAAACAAGCAAGTTGCACCGAGGACTTGTCCTGACTGCTATGCTGGCAAATTTTCACAGATGCTATAAAATTTCATGCGCTATCATATTAACTTTTGTTTAAGTGTTTATTAAAACCACAACTCTTTAAATGTCTGATGTGTGAAACACTGATGAAAGAAATGCTGAATGAGAGACTCCTCTGATTTATGCTAGCACAACAGAAGCTAGCAAAGGTGTGACGTGTGGGATTTCTTATATGTGGGTTTTTGCACACTGTATTAATTTACACCAAACCCATGTGATTAATTGTTCCGTGCAGACATTTATATTGACTTCTAGCAGTTGAACACAACCCTCTCGTGTAAACACGTAGAAAAATATATGTATATAAGAATAAGTATAAATGTACTCTACTACTTCCAGTTTGGACGCTTTTTTTAAGGGTGATATAATTAGGCCACTAAATACTTAAAAAAAAAAATCCCCCAAACGTCCCTCGACTTCACCGGCGATCTTACACAATACCCTAAGGAACATTTAGGTTTTGCACCTATCTTCTCACCTGTCCACCCCTGCTCCTTTGTTCCTCTCCTCTTGTCCTCCTTCACTCCCCTGTTGGCTCCCCCTCTCCCCCCTACCTCTTCCCTCTGCTAATGAGCAGGGTAATTACTGTTGGCCCAGGCCAAAGGGAGAGGGGGAGGAGGAAAAGACAAAACAGGAGGAGAAGAGGAGGAGACCCTGCCTAGTCTAGCCTGGTGCTCCAGATAGCATTAGTTCTCTCCCTCTCTTTCTGACACATAGCCCTACGCTTAATTAAACATGCCTCAGAGGGACGCAGAGAGAGTGAGAGAGAGAGCGAGACCCACACAGAGTGGAGAGAGAGAGGGGAGAAAGTGAGTTCGTGTTGGCAACGAGTTAGAGAAGGGAGAGGGAAAAGTGAGGGTGATGCAAATGCAGAGAGAGAGGCAGATAAGAAACTGGTGATGGAGTGTGAGAGAAGGGGAGGCGGAGAGGGTGAGACGAAAGGTGGGGAGATATCGAAAGGAGGCTTGAAGGGTGAGTGAGGCCGAGAGAGAGAGAAAGAGAGAAAGACGCTGGAGGGGGTTCCAGCGAGGTAAGAGCCGAGGAGAAGATGAGGACATCTTCGGTAGAAAAAAAGAAACAAGTGAGGTCTGATGGAGACAAAAAGGAATTAAAGAGTGGTGAAGAGCGCGGGGAATAGGATTACTATAATATATGAAAATAATAGCAAATTGGCTCCCATGAGACTGTGGAGTGCTAGCTCCACAGAAACCAAAGTAGTGAAAATGGTGGCTAGAAACCTGCATTTTCTGGTCACAAGGAAATATGAGCATAATCTAAAGCCTTGCAAGCATCGCAGAAGCTGATGAGTTTACTATTCTAAAGTGTGTCATAGCTGCATTACGAAGCACTGTGTCATTTAACTTTTACCTACTCCTCATATTTCATGTCTTGGTCTGAGTCAGTTTTGACCCGGGCCAACAATTCCTTCAAAATAAGAGTCTGCTCCAAGTTTGGAACTGCAGATTTGTTTAGAATGTATAAATAGCCTATGTGGCACAAACAATTGGATGGTTAATCTTTAATTAATGTTTCAGAGAGCATGGAGAGTGCATTTTTTATATTTTACAAAAGCATTTGCTTATTGCACAGAATGATGTAATGTTTTACCCAAGTCATGAAAACATAACAGCCATAATGATTTAAGTATATCAGCAAAACCCTGCAGTGACTTTTGAAAGTCTCGATTCTGTATTTAGACGTGACTTGAACATAATTCTGTCTGGATACAAAATTTTGATTACTGATAGGTGACGTACGTTGAATGAAGACACACGAAGCAAACGCAAAACATAACGTTACATTTGGGGGGGGGCAACAAAATTAACCTAAGGAAAATGAATATATATATACATACATGTGCTAAAATAATTATAGTAAGATGTTATTCAAAATGAAAATGGCAATAGCAGCCTTAAACTGTTAGGATTTAATATATATAGCTAATTATAACCATTAGTTAACCACAGTGCGTGAGTACTGGACAGCACACTTGCACTGCCGCGGTGTATGTGCAGGGCCCTTTATGCTGTTAGGCTTAGCATGTTTTGTTCAAACTCCATGATCCTTCAAGCTCAAGGCTAGCAGGTACCTGTCTCTGTCAGTCTGGGCAAATGTAGTGGGAACGCAAACAGTTCTTGTGACCGTGTGTTTGACAAGGCGCCCCTTAAAAGTCAAAATTCCCGAAAACCATCATTTCCCATAATTGCCTGGCTGCTTGCCTGTCTCCCTGTCTATCCATCTATATGTATGTATGCATTTATCCTGTTATTGTGCTACACTATAATGTTACAATGATGGATGTGCAAATTAAGTGTAGGCAGAAGTTTAGATTATGAGGTCAACCTATGTAAGTGTCCACTTTAGTCAATAGGTCAGGCTTTAGGCTACTCTAAATGCTTGGTTTCTAATAGTTTTTTTTCTACTCTTGGTCCCAGTTGAGGTCAACAAGTGGGAATTTTACATATAGAGCCACACACGGAAAAAGCTGCTCTGAGTAAAGCACCCCCAACAGCCTGCTCGGTCTGACTCACAGACTTTTTCCATTGATTTACTTTCTTTAAAAAAAATGTACTTTAGGTTTTGAAGGAAAGTTACATCTGAGTGGCTTTTCTAAAGGAGAGGCATAAGAAAAAAGTATCTTTTGAAACCAAAGCCAAAAGTGTTTGTTTTTACACGTCACTTCATGGAAGAAGAGGTGTGAACGGAGCCCAGTATGAGGCTAGATTTTGGCTAGGCTAATGCTAAGCACAGCAGCTGCTGATGAATTGAAACCACAAGCTGTAACATTACATCAGATGTTTGTCTTGTATTGATAATTAGATCAAAATGTCTAATTATCTTTACTATAACAAAGACTAACTTTAAAGTTCGGTGGCAAAGTTTGCAGGGAAAGTAGGAAACACAACCTTGCTAATTGGGCCCTGAATGGGGCCCCACCATACTTCAAATATATATATATATAATATATAATTCATACTGCAAATTTTGATACAGATATGATACCAAGTAAATACTAGGCCAGTATTGCCAATACAAAAATGGATACTTTTAACCTATGAAAGTCATTATGTATTTTGAAACTGCTCTTTTGGAGACGTGGCATGTAAATGTGGCTGTATGCACTTTGGATCAGCTTAAAATAGATGTGATAGTCAGCACAAAAAGGTTGAGACATCTTACATTGATATCATATCGAGCTAGTATCCCTCCGATACCAATACCAGCGCTGGTATCGATGTTATCAATATATGGATCGATCTGCCAACCTGTACTCATAACTGATTCTGTTTAAATGAACCCAAGGAGAACAATGAAAGCAAGACGAAGAGGATTTGTGCTTTCTGGAGAGACAAAATAAAGAGGAAGAGGAGAAAAAGTAAGACAGATGTGATTGGAGCAGATGATAATGATTAAATATAAGGGTCAGTAACTAAATGCTGCCAGTTTAACACTGACTTTGGGAGAGCAACACTTGAATAACATAACTTCCACCTGCATTGCAATGCTGGTGGAATCACCGGACACTGCAGAGGTTCTTGTCCATGCATTTGTGACTTCACGCATTGATTATTGTAACACTCTTCTTTCTGTGTTACCGAAGAAAAGTCTTAGAGGCTTACAGATGGTACAAAATGCAACTGCTTGCATTTGAACCAAAACTGGGAAATTACCCCATCTCTTCACTGGTTGCCTGGTCAGGTTCGAGCAGATTTTAAGGTCCTGTTGCTCACCTACAAGGCTTTAAATGGTTCGGCACCTTCATATATCTCTGACCTTTTGCACCTCTATGTTCTATCCCGTGCCCTCTGATCTCAGGACACTGGCCTTCTAAAAGTTCCTAAAGCTAGAAAAAAGACTATTGAGGAGCGTATTTTTCGTGCCCCATTTTTGTGGAACAACCCTGAAGATATTAGGCAGGCATGCTCCGTGGAGGTTTATAAAGCTAAGTTAAAGACACACTTGTTCACCCTATCCTATGTGTCTTAATTTTATGCCTATTAGTTTTTAAATTGTTATCAGTTTGTAAATTGTATAGCTTTTTTCTGTATTGCTTTTATTTATTTATCTTTTTATCTTCAAATAACTGTTCAGCACTTTGTTTAAAAGCGCTTTTTAAATAAATTTGTTATTATATTATTGTTTTTGTTCATGTTGACATGTAATATTAATTAACGCCTAGCTAAGGAGTCCATTTTTTTGTTGTTTTCAGATTGTTTATAACATAATGGTGATGAGCGCTGGTTGGAGGGGCCCCTGTGAATTTTGACCTAACAGACTCTGGAATCACCACTGATTCCAGTGATGGGCCACCTATCCGACTGAACATCACCCACACAACCCAAAAAACTAGACTTTTTTGTTCAAACTCCATTTCTACTTCTTTAGTATTCTGCCCCCACAGAAAAAAATCAACATCACAGCAACATTTCAAGTTAAAAACAAAACATGAAGCTTTAAACATACATTTCACACAGAAAATGAGCGACAACACGCTGTGGACCCATGCTAATTAGTGGGCTTTACTGTTGTGAATAATAAACTAGGCTAATAACAGCACAATTATGAATGCGTAATCACATTAAAGGGACATGGAGACTGGTTTCAACCTGGTAATGATGACATGTAATTAGAGCGCAACTGTTATCTCCAGGATCACATCAATAATTCATCACCACACGCATTTTTGTGTTGCACAAAGATGACATCTAATGATTAATAACGGATACATGGATGTCTATCTGTTCTGCAAATGCTGACAGTTGATGCCACATAATTGGACAGAACTGTTTTCCCATTTTTGAGAAGGACTGAAAGTGCTGGAAGAAACACCCCCCCCCCCCCCCCCCCCCCCCCCCATACAGGTCAAACAGTCTCTGAATTTAATGAGGTTATCAGACATTTTGTAGCATTTACTAAGAAATATCTGTCCCTGTGTCGGTTATGAGCTGCTAAGGAAGGCAAAATAAGGACATGGATACACGTGTGCTTTTAGAAAAGGATTTCAGAAAAATAAGGCACGGTGACCTCGTGGTCATACGAGAATAATTTGTTTCTCATTATGACAAGAAAACAGGCATGCTTGTACAGTTTTCAAAGAATTTATAAGTAGGCAAAATCGGCTACGTTTGTGCAGTGCTGGCAAACATGGGAGGATAACTGTGAAATTATCAACCTTTTCTACATCGCTGCTAATGACAGCATGAAGCTGGATATCTTTCAGCCTCCATTTAAAGAGATTTATTTACCATCTTTTGCTGCCAGGGCTACGTTATGTAACTTTGTCTCTTAAAAACACACCACTGTTGATGAGACAAGCTATGTCTTTGGAGGGTTTGGAATGATTTTTTGGTTTTGCTAAGACTCGGGGAAGGAAAGATGCAAAACAACAAAGAGCCAACACATTTACATCCACATGTAAAAAGAAATTGTCAGTACAGCTTGCGCAGGAGGAAATGAAAACAACTTTACAAAAGTTTAATTAAAGAACAGAAGCATTGTCGTCAAGAGTCAACTGCCAGTCTCAACATCTGGGCTCCAGCTATTGTCGGCAGACTTTCTCAGCAGTCTGCCTCATTGGTGAAAGACTAGCGGAGCAAATGAAAAAAAAAATTGCTCTTCCATAGCATTGCGCAGACAAAAATAAATAAATAAATAAAAGACGTGAAGGAGGGAAGAAAGTGGAGATGCGGAGAAAGAGCCAAACGGGTTCTGCGTTAGTCGCTGCGAGTGACTTTGGATTGCATTGTACTTTTAAACTTTAATGAATACAGCCCTTGAGTCATGATGTAATGAGATCAAGAGAAGAAAAATAACACAGAAATCCCAAAGAGGGAGGAAGAGATACAGTGAGAGGGAGGACAAGAAAGAAATGCTGTGTCATTATTGCTGACTCAGCACTCATTGAGTAAACACACCCGAATCATAACGTGCTCACGCTGTCCAGTATATGCACATACCCAGCTATAACTCACTGTTAAATTGCTATTGATTCACCAGTGCCACTGCCTGCATAGAGCTTGCAACAAAAGGAATTGAATATCAAAGTTCAGCTAGAAACTCCAAAAGGCAATTTTGGATATGAGAATAACATGTGAAAACCACCAGGCACTTAAACGCTCAGAGGGTCACCCACCAGATGTGAACGATTATAGTGAATATTCAATCAGGAAAGCATTTGGTTGTTTTCTTATTTGCTTAAAAAGTCTTTTAAGGAGAGACATCTGTGAAGGATACATGTATGTTCCTCTTCACTATAGCTCAAATAGAGGCTTTACAAATTGGCATTGTAGAAGGCTGCTGAAATGCTCAGCAGCCTTGAGGTTTTAAACTACACATAATAATAGCCGGTCCTGAGTGGGTAGCTGTTCTAAAAATTCTCTGGTGTGCTTTAAGTAATGGCACAAATACAAGTAGAAGTGCGTAGTTGGTATGAGTAGAGGCAGTCACCAAGGCTGAGTGGAATAAGAACAGAACGCCATCTGCAGAAGCCCACACTCAAAGTATAGAGAAACATTTGCTCAGAGGGGCTTAAAAGGATAACCGGCTGTCCCGAAATGCTTAATTCTGAGTTAACACGAAAATTACCGTTCCAAGACGGAAAAACAAAAGCACAGCGATGGTGAGTGAGTGATGCAGGTCTCGTGCTCAGACCAGACTGTCAGTTATTAGAAGCAATCTCACTTTGATTATATTGTTATTTTGGGTGAGTGCCTAGATGGAGATGCAGTTTTTTAGATGTATTGTTAAGCGCTAATGTACTATAGGTCCACTGGCAACTTTTACTAAGCAGCAAATGCCTTTAGTTAATGCGGTATTATTAGTTAAGCTTTTAAGCAAACAGCAGCATGTCTGAAGCAGTGACATAGTTAAAATGTCTTTGTGTCTGATGTGTTCATACAGTGTGGATATGATTGTGCCCCTCTAGACAAGGTCACTCTTAGACACCATCCTAAAATCTGCCTTTGTATTTGCCTCACTAGTGTCAGTAGTTCATTTCATGCTAGCTTGTTTTGGGATTAAGGGAGCTGCTGTCAGAGTTGGAGTACTGGTAACACAGAGTCAAAGACGACACTGGGAAATGCAGTTCAAGAACACAAAACCACTGTCTTCTCACTACAGAAAACAGATAAACAGGAATTTAAGAGATGATCATTTAAAACGTAATGATGTGAAGCAGTGGAGTTTTTTAATTATTAGTGTGCAGAGAAAGCTATTCACAGAAGCCATTAAAGAGGGAAATATACACTAGGCAGCTTAGAACTAAGTGCTTCTGCAAGAGCCATGTCAAACTTTTAAGTCCTTTACTACTCAGGCAGACGTGTTACTGTTCAGTAAATGAATTATTGGTTGGCTGGATCCTTGCCAAAGACAACCTTGCTGTGGAACATGATTGTTAATTAGGTCTAGATGTGCTTAAGGGCTAACAAATGTGCACAAGCACCACACCTCCAACATCCAGCTGAGATTAAACTGTTACTACAGCCTTATCTTTGCTTCCTTTAGTAACTTCACAGAGCCGAACCTGTGACTAACTAAATTAAAATGCTCTGCCCTTTGGCATTAAAAGTGGTTAATGCATGAATCAGTTTAGCCATCTTTCATGCAATGCTAATATTCTGTTTTGCAGCCAGTGGGGAATTCATTTGTCTGTTTAATTTCACAGGTGCCCTTAACGCACTGATCAACAACAAGCGCTGGTTGTGAACAGGCGGCACCATCTGTGTGCAGGGAGTGCCAAGGGCCCTGAAGTATTCGCTCTTTGCCACCGAGCACTAAGACTCCATTAAGAAGTCTGGGTCCATGCATCTTTGGCCATCATTTATTTGGCAAAGGCAATTAAAAAGCTCCCCCCACCCAAAGACAGCATGTGCGGTAGAAGCCACGTCTCCTCTCTTAATCACTGGTAGTAATTAGTTTCTGCAAGCGGTATCATTAGGTATCACCGCTGGCACTGTTGTCACAGCTAGCGCACATCTTGGATGACAAAAGGAGACGGAAGGAATAGAGGAGAATCGCCGCTGTAACAGAGAATCTGGCCGAGTTAGACTCCTGTCCAAAAACGATACAAGGTTGTCCCACGAGAAGCATAATCCATCAAAGTGATTTTTCTTCTCTCGCTTTCTCCTGTCCCCTCCTGTTCTGCCCCCCTGTCTTCTTTGCAACGTAATCATTTTCCTCTCACGGTGTGTGACATTCATAAAGGAGGCTAGTGCTGGACTGCATCTTGCCAAAGTTTGGGATGAGTTTTAGAGGTGTGTCTACAATGTGGGGTTGCCAGAGGTAAGTTACCTTGCTTCTTGGCAGACTTTAACTGTCCTTCCTGCCTATTTCTTTTTCCTCGCTTTGCTTTCTCTCTCTTTTTACCCTTTTGTCCTGCCCATCATTGATCAGGCATTTAAGAGTTGAGTGACTTTAGGAGGCCAAGTTTTCCGTATTTCCAGAGAGCTATACAGAAATTTATAAAGCAGCTAGGAATATAGTCAAAAGTAGTAATTTGAATGAATTAAAATTGTAAAATTGCCTAACCTGTTGTCCAGAATATTAATTCCTGATCTTCTGGTCAGTTTAAGTTTAATTATTAATAATCTAACCCTTCTGACTTCAATCCAATTCAGTTTAGGGCTTTGAAAGTGGGTCTTCGTGACACTTACTAAGCTAAAGAACATCACCAATCTGTCTTTAAGCTACTCTCTAATAAGTTTTAGTTATTCAGCAGGCAAATAATGTCTACAGGGAAATGGAGCTAGAGCTTGTGCTACATTTTCTTGGGTATACAGATCCAAAGGAACGCAGCTGTTCAGTCCCTTAACCACCTTTAGTTTTCAGTAGAAGATCCTTTATTCAAACTTTCTAGGGAACCTCAGAGGAAAGGCTGTTTACTCACAGTCTTCACAAGCATACTAACAAGCTGTCTGAACATACAAACCTTATTATCACACAAGGCTTGGGACTAACCCCCAGCCCCCCAGTCCCCATTCCCCACCACACATACACACACATACAACCACCCTGTAGATTTTTGTTTCATTAATGATGCTGCAAAATTTTAGTCTGTTGACATGTGAGGGCAGTGCATCTCACAGCACTTTGTCAAATATGTAGACAGCATTAAAACACACAGGCAAAAAAAAAGAAAAAAAAACAGGCATGGGAAAGGGGGTGGAAAACAAACATCATCTGACAAGTTTGTGGCACATTTGGTTCAGACAGTGTGATTCCCTCTGGATCTAAGAGTGGTAGCGAGGAGAGGAGGTGTGGGAGAGGAAGGCAGAGAGACAGAGTGAACTCTGAGCAATTGTTCTTCCATGTGGAAAGGTGACAAAAGAAAAGTGTGAAAGGGCTCACCAGATACAGGAGGTATTGAACAGAAAGGATGGATAAAAAGAGGAGGGATGAACAGAAAGGAAAAGGATGAAGGTGAGGCTGTAATACGATTAGAAGGTTGTAAAGATGTTGCACTGTTTGGTACAATCGCTTCTTTAAAAATAACATTTAGATATTTCATGTCTGTTGGGAGAAGTGTTTTGTGTAGCTCCCTAACAAAAAATCCAAAATTCCCTAAAGCTAACATGAGCTGTTGTTTTGGTATTTGTTGCCAGTGTTGTATTCCTGTAGTAAAACTACATGGGAGAGTGTGAAGCACAAATCTCTTGTTTCTGTATGTTTAAGATGCTGAGCCTTGCAAAAATTTGACACTCTTCAATGTCTTTGCACAGAATTAAAAACATTGTGTGATTTTTCTAATGTAAAATCTTCTTAAGTTGCAGGTAAAAAATGATGATGTAAGGATCGATACGTAGTGTTCTTCTTTGGTACAATGTAATGTCAGATGTTCTGTTCCCTTTCTGAACCAGTTAGTATCAGATATATTAAGGTGTCCCAAAACCAAGGTGCAAGCTACACTGTGATTTTTTATGTACATTTCTAGTATGAAGAAAAACACAGGCGTTGTTCGCACTAATGCCAGCATACTAGAGGCACCACTCACACCAACAGTTGTTGCTTTTCTACTTTGATTACTCACAGAGGACGCATAGGTATTATGACTGTGCACAGTTTCAAAGATTTCATGCAGACATCTGAATGGAGCCTCACATTCACCTTCTGATGACATCACATAGACGCAAGTGGACATTCGAAAACTGCAGCATTGGTTATTTTTCCTATTTGTTCCAAGTTTTTCACAGGCCATATATAAAACAAAGAAAAATAAATAATCACATAAACAGATTAACAACATAACTTCAACTCATTACGGAATTCTTGCAACAGTTGTATTTCTTTCAGTATTTTAGAGGTATTTCTTTTGGTGGTAGAATCCACCTGATCCACTGTACAGAGACTATTGTGTTGTAGAAAGCTGAACATGTAACCTACTTTTAGAACAGATAAACTAATGTGCAGACTGTCAAATTTAATTAGCACATTTGCTTTGCGACTGGGACAAATTAAATGGCCCCCTCTGGAAATCTCCAGAAGTTCCCAGTGGCCACTCTCGTATTGGTGATATGTTGCCTGACAAATGGACCGCCTGGGCATGCCTTCAGAGCCGTAATCATGGTTACAGAAAAAAGGGGTGGGATTTGTTAAAAGGGGGTCAAATGCAATACAGAAGTAAAGTAAAAACACAAAACTGTGTATAATTTAATTTGTTAGCCGCACTATGTCCTATGACTATTATTCTATGTTCTATTATTACTTGCAAATATCAGTTTAGATAATCTAACAGTAAGCCACAGCAAGCTATATCTACTCTAATAATAGCTTTTAAATTAAATAATCAAAATGTGATAACTGAAAAGAGTTTTACAAACATTTTTGTAACTGTTAAATTTTCAGAGGCTAAAAAGTAATTGGACAAACTAACATACCTTTCAGATATAAGGCTTGTTTCCTCTCTTGAGATAATTTGCCAGGTGTTTTTTGTAGCTATCTTTAGTCTTTAGTAACTGAAAAGCATGCTCCGCTGGACTGAGATCAGCAATCAAACAACCCTTCAGTGGCCAACTCTGAGGGGTTGTTTTTGCACTCTGCTTTGGGTCATCATCCATTTCCACAGTGAATCACTGTTCAGTCTATTTTGCAGCGTTTGTCTGAAGCTGAGGAGAAAGTCAAGGATTTCTCCGGCCACTTCTATCACATCCTTAATAAAAAGTAGTGGCTCGGTTTCACTTGAAGCCATACATGTCCATGTCATGACATTGCCTCCATCACGTTTGACAGATGATGTGACTTGCTTCAGATCATGAGTTTTTTCTCTGCTTCACTATACTGTTATCTTCCTATCATATCATCTCATCCTCTCACGTTACCCTTGAGTTCATCCGTCCAAAGATTTCTTTCTTTTCCAGAACTGTGCAGACTCTTTCGGCAAAATCTGGTTAGAAAAGTAAACTCTAATCTTTCACTTTTAGCTGTCATCTGTGCTCTTCTGTGTTTTTGAGCTGCCCAGTGCATTCATTCTTTTTCAGTATGGACCAGACTGTTGATTTGGCCCCACTCCTAAACTTTTTTCTCTCTTTCTGATAGGGTTATCATCAATTTCCAGCCTAATGATGGTCTTCTTCACTCGTGTTGACATCTCTTTGGACCTATACTAAGAGTTCCAGTAAACAGCTACCAAATGCAAGTTCAACACTTGGAACCAACTCAAAATACTTTATTTGGTTAATTTGTCATGGAGTGACAAGGGGCCAGCCCTAACCTGGCCATGGAAATGTTTGTCTGCCTACCGTCCGATTACTTTTTAGGCTCTGAAATTGGGGCCTCTACATTTAAACATGGATAACCAGTTAGTGCAATGCTTTTATCTAACCCCTAAAATTTGCACTTTAATTACATCTTGATTACTTTACATAAAATCCAGTGTGTTGGTAGACATAAGCACGCTACATTTACCAAGAAAATATGTGTGATTGTCTAAAATTTTTTGGATCTAACTGTACTCAGGTAAGTCTTTCTGTGTATCTTTCTCACTGTCGTTCTGCCTGTTTCTCTATCACTCGCTAACACATACACACATATGCAGACCTTGTTGTGTCTGCTGGTTGGAGGTGATGCTCCCAGCAGTGGCATATCAGACCATAATGAAAGCTCATTGCCCATGGTTTGGCAGTGTGGACAAACACTCTTTCCATTCCCTCCTTCACTCGTCCACACACATCCTGAATCACAAACACACAGTGAGAAACGCTTAAGTGGGTGAGTCAGACCCGCGCTCTTCCTGTGTCTCACACACATGAACACTCACCCAGGAGAGACGAGGCAAACAGCAGAGCCCCTGCCAGGTTATATGGAGGGACAGAGTGTTCTGAGTTACTGCACAGTGCAGCCACTCTCCACGGCAGCACCATACAGAGTCCATAAAGCATGATGGATGGCCTATCATCATTTACCTCTTTGGTGACTTCTCAATGCTGTCACACCCCACCAAGCACATGCAAGAGAGGTGAGACACACCAAAGCAGACAGGCAAGCAAAAGGCAGAGCCTAACGACAAAAACAAACAAACAAAAAAAAGCAATGCAGACAAAATGATGCTAAAATGAGCATTACAGAGAGCGATGCAGGCAGGCGGGGAGTGAGAAGGGGGAGAAGAGTTAAACAGAGAGATGGATGAGGGAGCATTTTTGATGTTTGCTTGAATTAATGCACACTTAGTTGCATAAGCAAACAGTCGCACACACAGACACGCAAGCACACACCACCACAAAAGAAGTGAACCATCCCCTGTCCCTTCTCTCCTTTGATGACAGCACCCCACACACGTAGAGGCTGTATTTAGAGCATGCAAAATCTACTGTCTCCTCCACTCTTCTCTCTTCTCCTCCTCCTCCTCTCCATCCCACAGCAGAGGGGAGCAGGAGGAGGAGAAGAGGGAGAGAGCGAGGCAGATACAGAGAGAGAAAAGAATGAACACCAGATGCAGCGAAATGACACACTGATAGTTTACATGTCAAAGCGGGTGAGACATCAACAATGGGAGAAGGAAAAAAAGAGAAAAATAACGGCTAGAACAGTAAATAACTTCCATGAGAATGAGTGCAGCCAGAGAGCCAGAGGGGGCCACAAGGCTCACAGCCTGCACTGCAGGCTGGATAGTAAAACACCGTGCAGTGGGTAAATCTGAGCTCTTGTTCTGTTTCGACGTTGGGAACCTGAGGCTTCAATTTACTCGGTTGTGTTTCAGTCAAGTGTGCCATATATTGCTAACGTATAGGGACCTCCAGTGATGAGGTATGGCACTTGCGAAAAGCAGTGGGGCAGAAATGTTGGCTGTATGTTTAAAACTCCAAAATACTAAAAATAAACTCAAAGCTACTTTGGCAGCCAACTTGATATTATTAATTAAGCTATTAGGCTAAAATAACACATAAATTTTCATTTAAGAACAAGTATCTTAAAATACAAACAGATCTCATTGTCACACATTTCCAGAAATAATCTCTGTGCACTCATGCTCACGTAAACACATATCAGATGCCATGCTGCCATGCTGCTCACAAAAAAGTTGCTGTCGCTCTTCACGCCAGCTGCTGCTGCCGTTCATATAGAGTTACAAAAGACATAACAATAATCTGCCCCTACCAAACAGAAAACGGCTCATGTGAACACAATCAGACTGAAACATGAAGCTCAAATAAAATAGCAGTTCTGTCTGATTGAATTGAAGGCATGCAACTGTTTTAACGGGCTGGGCTCCAGCATTGCGAAACAACATTAGGCTACCTGGAAATGGCAGGAAGCTTGTACTGCACATGTTTTATTTAAAAAGTGTTGGAAGGGGTTAATGTGCTTAACAGGTGCTCGCGGGTCTTAAATTATTGTCAGTGTTTTGATGCTAAGTGAATGAATCCTCACCGTGTTGCTGCACTGAGCACTGGAAGAAAATATTTTCACTAGACATCCAACCTTCATAGACACAGAAAGATAGAAAGCATAAGAGAGAGAGCGAGCGAGAGAAGGAGGGGGTCTGCCTCTCTGGACAGTGCCTATTGATCGCCACCCGGCACACATCACCACAACTTTCACAAATTGCTATTGAGAAGTGACCTGTAATGCAATTACTGGCCAATCCGGGGCCTTGGCTGCCATCAATTATTAAAAGCTGCCTGAGTCGTGGCCCGCTATGCCGTCTCAGCTGGTGCGTTGTGTCATTATCACATCTGCCGGCCACCAGCTCACCAGCTGCTTCAGCGGAGTTGGGAATAAGATTTCCGAGTGCCACTTCGCACTCTGCGGAACGTATCAGAGGATATGGGCCAAACGAAGAAAGTGAAATTGCCACATTATATATTCCAACGGCTACAGCAGAGGTGAGGTGGTGAAGGTCACGGAATAAAATGGGTTTTGTTTTTTCCTTTGCACATTTCCACTGAGCATGAGAATGGTATTTACAGAAGGGTAAAGCGCTCTTTGTGAAATCTGTGTGGTTACTTTATGCTTCATAAAAACTTTTCTAAGTAGAAAACAACATTAATATTGCAGCGTGGTACCACTGGCTCCTAGTATTAAAAACTTTTAGTACTGTAGTCAGTGCGAGTAACAAACCAATGGGCAATGTTTCCATCCACAATCCAACACTTTTATAATTATTTTCCACATATTTCCGCTTCACTTTGGTAGCTTTTCGGAAGTTATTATGAGAGATTACATCAATGATAGAAGGAGTGCATGATGATTGCACTTGGCCTTGAACTGGCAGCAATTTTTTCTAGATGTTTTCATTATAAAAGGCCTTGTTCAAACTGGGCTTTTTTTTCACTGCAATCACAGTGAAATTATTTATTGGCTATCTCGTTCACTGTAAAATACTGTTACCGAAGAAATCGAATCTAGAATGCAACTTAGCATCAATTTTTAAACACTCGAACAACTTTATTCCAAAAATTCTATAAAGCCATTTTGGAGAACGAGTCAAGACTAATGTTCATTTCGAGACTTCAAATAAAATAGAAAGACTTAAAGACAATTAAGCTCAGTAAGCTTTCATTTTATAACAGCAGTTGGTCTGCTTGAGGAAAAAAAAAAAAAGGGAAAGCGCTGATTAACAGAAAGGGCTGATAAAAAGATGCAGAGCACACTGGGCTTCACAGTAAAAGCTCCAAGAGCGCTGTAAAATCTCAGGAAAAAAAGAGAACACTGAATGAAAATGTTTGCTGCTGTTTAAAAGCATCTGCTCTGCCCCACATTAACAACTGAGGTAGGACAGACTAGTCGCTGGTGCTTGACAGAAAGGATAGGTGTGCAATGCGAACTGTAATATCCTCCAATGATCAATAAAACACCACTTTAATAGATAAATTATATTGTAGGCGTGACTGATTTATTGCATTTTATTGTTTCCAGTTATCTTTCCACTGTTCTTCAACATTTAATGTGCATGGTAAATTACCTGAACAAGCCACAATAAAAGAAATCAGACAACACAGCACTCGCTGGTGTGGAAAGACACATTGTACTGTATGCGTGAGGAGGCTTGAGAGCATGAAAAAGACAAATAGATATAGCAGTGTGACATACAGCTATTCGGGGAAAAAAAGAAGTCCCTGTCCTGGCAGGAAATTTCAAAGCAGCTGGAGTCAGGCGAACTCAATACAGCAGCAGCAGCAGGAGGTAAAACTATGACAATGGCAGAATGACTATCACAACCAGCTTATGGAGACACTTAAATCTGTGAACTATATGCACACCCAGCGCTGAAGCCAAGGCGCACACTGGTTAGGATGCTATTACAGTGGGGTTTTTTTTTTTCTTTTTTGAATAGCTCCAGCTGCAGCAGCCTCCACTTCTGTCCTCTCCCCAGCGACAGTCACAGTCACTGCCAGCTTTGTATCTGTAAGCAAGTTCATGGCTTTGAGGGTTTACAAAACAATTCCAATCAAGCAAGAACTGGATGTGTGATTTCTCTGAACAGTAACTTGGGCATCACAGAGCGTTTTTTTTTCTCTCTCAAGATTTTAAAAGTGAATAAACTGCGGCTGGATATATATATATATTTTTAAAAAACCTCTTTTCACTTTGGTGAGTGCAAGGAACAGCCTGAAAATGCCAGTTGTGACATTAGCACTTGTAAATGCTCAGTGGAGCAGGCTGTTGAGGACGAAGACTCATTGGTGCGCTTTAAGACCGTGCTTTCGCGGATCAATACAAACTCGAGGAAAAGACAAGATGATTTCAGACTGTGACAGGAGCTTGAGCCAGCTATAGACTGAGGTGCTGGAAAAAAAGAGCATCCCACTTCTAAAATTTCTGAAGTGGGGGACATGCTTTTAGTCTAAATAATGGTACCTCTTAAAGGTGTTTAGAATCTCTCAGACAGTTCAAGCCATTTCGTTGGAGAGCATATCACGGGTTTTAAAGCTGCTCTTGGCTGAGGTCTTTCTTTGTCTTCCTCATCATTTCCTGCGAGCAGCACCGTAGTAATCTTTCTTATGAGAGTAATCTGTAATTAGAATAATGATTCATACGGCAACAAACTTGAGTCAACACATGTCACGATGATGATTGGCAATGGGGCTGACTGGAACAGTTACACTGGCGAAAACCCAAACTGGATTAGCAATATAATGCTACATGTGCTGCAGTATGGCTCAGTAGTAAAAAAAACCCTTAAAACGGAAAGAAAAAGTGCATAATTTCACATATGGATCATCAGTCTATTGACCCAGCAGGTAGCATGCACCACCTCTGAAATTAGTTGGCTTATTGGACTACAGTGAACTACTGCCTCGAGACAGATAAGTTTTTCTCATTTGTACAATCTGCTCAAACTCCACTTGGCAATGGGAGGTTGTAACATCAGGCCTGGAGCCCAATGATAATGGGACCATTCAGACTTTATATGACAAAAGATGGTGTGTAGGCATGTAATGATCTTTGTTGCAATTATGGCACCATTCATGCTTTACTCCTTAAAGGGGTTCAGCCAAAGCCATCCTATATAAGCCAAAAGTATGCGGACAACCAAACACCACAACCATATTAAAAAAAAATGTTCACTTCAATTTATGGTTATATGCTAGATTTTGCTTGCGGCAGGTGTAGGGCTAAAAAAAAAAGCTGAAATGACGTCCCACCCTGTTCGTAACAACCTAACTGCCAGAAGAATAGCGGACACTTTAAAGGTGAGGAAGATTAAAAATTGAAACTAGGAGGCAGGAGAGAGGTGCAGCCTTGTCTTTCTCACCCACAGCAATGACATGGATGTGAATGTGAGACTGTCGGCTTTGCAAAGTTGTTTGGAAGATCTGGGGTGAAGGGTTTTTAGATGCTGCTCAACTGTCAGTCAATCACTTTGGTTGGATTGGCTTATACAGTAGTGGCAGCTTAAGCCCGTATGGACATAGCTCCATGTAGTTCAGGGCACAAATCAATCAGTTAATCAATCAAAACCAAAACCAATGGCATTATTCTGCTGCTCTGTTAGCCGCCATTCTTCAGTGGAGGTTGAGCTGGGAACCCGGCTGCAGGAATATGGGCCTGTTTCGGCACAGGAACATTATCGTTACTGGTGTTTGGGTGATAAGGCCTGGCGGACAGAGACTTTTTCAGTTCATCCCAAAGACATTTATGGAGTTTAGCAGTTATGTTTTTCCACAACAAACCATGAACAATGTCTTTTTGGCCCTGGCTTTGGGACATTGCTCCATTGAATGACAGAAGGCGACGATCCCAAGCTACTGCCAAAAAGTTTGACCCACGCTATTGTCCTAAATATTATTGTATGCTGAAGCATCAAGACTGAAACTGAGAGTGTAATCCAAAGAACAAAAAGCCACAGAGCATAAAAAACAGACTATAGCACCTCTAAAACGTAAATTGTTAGAAATAAGAACTTACAAAATTAAGTTTTTCAACAAACTGAAATCTCTGTTTACCTCTGAATTTATTACAAACACTATTTACAGAAAGTCTTTCTGCTTTTCTACTGTCTGTTTGGGGAGACTCATTTAAATTTTTATTGCAGGCTTATGACCTGCCAGATTCCGGCTGCCTACCGCCTCACTTAAAAGCTTTGCTCTGGTGTGGACGCTGGGTACAGTCTACTGTTTCTTCATCCAGACTACTGCCAATGCATGCTGCTATTTTCTTTTTCATCTTAGGCAATGTGAGACTGAAATAAGTTGCTCATTATGTCTATGAGTTGACTAAAATCTGTATGTGCGTGTGTGTGTGTGTGTGTGTGTGTGTGAGGAGAAGTCGTTTCAAGCTAAAACTTGCTTGTGCATCACCCCGGCATTCTTTCAATGACTGTGCATTCATTAAATGGAGCACCTTATGGGGCAAATGGTTTTCTTTTGGATAGGGGTGATTAGGATAGTTGATGAGGTGATAGCTTGGGGAGAGAGCGGGGATATTTTAGCTCCAGGGTCTGTGGCATTATTCATGTGGACGTGTAGCTATGCCTCCCGCACGCTGAGCCATAAATCTAAATCTACAAGAAGGACTGAACTACAGTACTTGTACACAAATCATAACTGAGCACCACCAAAAACCCCGCCATCCAAACACCTCTTCACCCATGTCACCTGGGGAGCTTGGCAGTTATTGACCAATGAGGGCAACTTATTGAGAAAAAGCTGCCATGAAACTGGGTCGCAGGAGCCAATCAATGGCATGGATTTTTTCTTTTTTTTTTTGCCTTGGCATTATCTCGACTGAGAGCAAGGACTGAAAGCGGGGGTGGTGGTGGGTGGGTTGAAAAAGAAACAGACACAAATCATTCGGTATGGAGGCACCCCGACTATACCTCTCCTTTCACTCCCTCCATCCACCCACTCTTTCCAATCTGCCATCATCCACCCCTTCCTCTTTCCTCCATCCTGCTATTCATTTGCTTTCCTGTGATTTCTGTTGTTTGTTTGCCCCTGGGCTGAAAACTCTGTGTGTTTATGTGTGTGTTTGTGTGTGTGTGTGTGAAAGCGCTCTGAAATGACGCATTGATTCACAGTGTTCTATATTTTCTCATCTGGCTCACTATTACAGTGAGAGTCAATCGACGCCGTATTTCTCTCACTCTCTTGCTCTCTCTCTCTCTTTTACTTTCTCCCTATTTCTTTCGCTCTCTCTGTCTTTCTGTGTGTATCGGAGTATCATGTTTTTGAATGGAAGTGCTTACGAGGGGTGTTGTATTGCAGTTACAAGAGAAGTGTTTGGAGTGTGAGTGCATGTGTGTGGGGTGTTTTGTACCTGTTTGTGTGTATTTGTATGCATTATTTTCTAACTTTGAGCTCAGCGCTATGTATGCGAGAGTGCGAGCTCCCTCTGTGCCCTGTGTGGGGGGCACTTGGTAGTGCACTGGCCCATATATATATATATGTATATATATATATATATATATATATATATATATATATATATATATATATATATATATATATATATATATATATATATATGTATGTCTTTTCTGCGTGTGTTGAGGGTGTTAGTGTTTTTATGTTTGCCAGAATCTGCTGGCGAGTCTTTGTGCAGTGTTTCATGAGCACATGTGCTAGTGCTAGCGCTGCAACTCCACCCCGTGACCCACACGTAAATGCACACCCGCATGCACGTGCACACACAAGAATACATCTTCCCACTCGTGAGGGCTCTTCTTTTGCCAGAATCAATACAGGAGCTTTTTAATGTTTCTTGCCATAGTACGAGTCTGAAACTGGAGCGCAGGATCATAACTGTGGCAGTCAGGGCCTGGTGTTTGGGACGCCCCTCCCCCCCCCCCCTTTTTTTTTGTTCTGTCCATTTATGTGCTTGTTGTCTGTTTACCTCAAAAAAGGGAAAATCTTTTTCACAGGCATATTTCCCATTATGTTGAAAATGTAGCCATATTGAACAAGAATTGTCAAAATCTGGAACAGTCATAACTACATGGTACGTTTGCATTTATGGTAACTGTGAAAGCTTACCGTAACGCTAAACTGCTGCAGATGGCCTGCTGTTTCACGTGTAGATCAGTATTTTTCTCATGGTGTTGATTAATAAAATTCTGACACAGCAGACCCACACACTGTGGTACTCATGCCTAAAACAGTGCCTAAAGTGCCTGCAAAATACACGCTTTGTAGTTGAATGTCAACAAAAAAATATTAAATTTAACTGATTGCTCAATCAAGTTTGAACATCAAAAGCAAACTGATACACTTTTTACCAAAGCGTTTGCTTTTTGAACCAAAAATAAGACTATTATATACAACACAATAATCAATAGCAGTCATTTCTTGCTCCATGACCTATTGACTGTTCAGTGATCCATCCACGCTTCAAGAGAGTCTTTCACTCTTTACTTGCTGACTTTGCTCCCTTTGCACTGTGTTGGTTTATCATTCCAATACTGGATCCATGTCTTGAATATTTTGAATGTTCAGCAGCGCTGGCTTCTGTGTCACTTGTCAGTAGAGCTGATTTAATTACGCTAGCAGACACATATTCTCCATCAGCATAATCCTGTGTACCTGTAGTTTGTAGTGCTATAATGGAATGAGCAATGTGAAAACAATTTGTCATCTATCACCAGTAGTACAATGTCAGCGTCACTTTAACATCAGTATTTCTGCTTGTCACTTGTTTACCCAAAGTCTCTCCTGACACTGCACCCGCTCGGTCGCGCGCACACGCACATGCTTACGCTCATGTGTGCGTGCACATTCACATCAGGCATCCCTTAGTACTTTGTCTGAGCTACACCAACAGCCTACAGCCATGCTTACAGGGCATTTCCACTAGGAAGTCAAATCCCCTCTTCTCTCAGCTCACCTGGCAGCACGGAAAGAAAAAAAAAAAGGACGGCAGAAAACTTTTTAAATGTAAGAGCTGGGGAGCAACTTTGACGGAAAAAAGCGCATCAGGACACAAAGTGAAGGGGAAAGAGGCTTTAACAGGGTAGAAAGGAGATTTCATTTGCCGGGTTTTGGTTGTGTTGGCCTGTGAGTGGGGGGATTGATAGAGGATAGAAGGAGAGCGAGTGAAGAAGGTAGGTAGGAAGAAAAACAACACTGAATGAAGGAATGGAAGTAAGAGGGTGTAGCCGTGCGCCATAAAACGTCCCACTGCCTTTCCCAGGGCCAAGTCCTCGCTCTATTTCTAATGAACTCATTTATTCTGTTTTGCTGGATTTACCTTCACCAGCAACAAAAGACAGTCTCCTGGTCTGCCTGTCTGAATTCTCTGCTTCAGGGTTTGTTAAACATCTAGGTCTGTCCTATAGCCTGCCTGTGTTTATCTAGCTCTCGCCATAGGTCAAACACAGACTGTCCTAAACTGCCAAAGGCATCTCTAATTGGCATCTTCCTTCTAAAAACAATATTAATTACAAGCGACTGGTTACAGTAATTTGCTGGTGATGCATTTCTATGTAGCATGTGAAGCCAAACATAGTCCCTTCAAGATGGAAAGGCAGAATCCTCAAAAAATGTTTTTGTGAACCACATATTCTGGTCTGTGTCAAACAATAGCAACAAAGGCAAAAACATCAATCGGCAGCACACTTTGTGTGAACACAAAATCGCATTCTGGTTTTGGCCAAATATTTAATCTCTCCTCCTCTCTCTCCTCGTGTCTCTGTCTCTCCCTCCCTCTTTCTTTCTGAATAATATGCCACTGGGAAGTAAAAAAAAAGAAAAAAAGACTGAGAGCATGGATCCCCACTCCTCCGCTCTTCTTGACTGCACGTCTGTGATGTCATAATCACTCACATCAAAGGCTGTGCGCTCAACACGGCGACTGTCAGCTTCCCTGGAGGCGTCATTAAAAACGAACAGAGCAAACCGAGCCAGGCCTGACAGAAACGCATCAAAACTTCCTAAGACTCACACACACGCACGCATATGCGTAGCTAATGCCGGCTACGCATCCATGTTCACGCTCACACTCAGGCATCGGGGAGCATGCACGTACTAATCAAAGCGTGTGACAGAGACAGACACATGCACACAACACACATATGTAATAATAAAATCATGTGTGCGCCAAGGGAAGAGCTCACATTGCTGATAAAACCCTCAGACTCGCATGCGCACACTACTACAAACTGAAAATCTGCATCTTCTCTGTGACAAAGTGAAAACTTCCTCATCCTGTCATGCAAAAATAGAAGTCGAGCATTCAGACGCGCATGTTTTGCTTCCAGCTGCATGTGCGTGTGAACAGCAGCGGCCGCAGCATGTGGACGGACATCTGTCGTAAAAGATGTGCTCTCTTGATATGCATTCACAATGCACTCCTGTTTCGCTGCCAGCCTGGGACTTAATGCAGAGTGTGCACATAAATGTAGAAAGAGTCTACATCTACCAGATTTTCATTCCTCTTTCCTTCTCTCCGTCTATCTCTCTACACACTTGCCCACACACATGGGCGCATGCACACGCACAGACACACACTCATTTACACAAACTGGAGAAAGGACTATAAATAGTATGCCTATGATGTGATGCCGTGTGGTTTATCCCTATGGGTTTGTGTATGTGTGACTGTCAAAGTGAAGAGAGAGGGAGGCAGTGAAAGGAGAGGGGGGGGGGGGGGGGGGGGGGTGGCAGATGAAAAAAAAGACCTTTAAGAGAAAGAAGTGTGGTGTATAGCCAGTGATAAGCACTACATGGCAGGCATGGCAAAGACAGAGTCTCCTCTTTGATCTGAAATAAATATAAGTCATTATATGCTAAAATGAGCATCTGTGTTTGTGTGCGACTGAATCCAAGACGTGTTTATGTAAGATTTCGCTTCTGGCTTGGCATGTCTTTTCTTGTGTGCGACTTACTCCTGGCAGGGTCTTCTGCTCGTGCAATGCATTCTGGGCTTTCAGGGCTGACTCTCTGGCACAGTAGGTGAGGAAGGCACAGCCTGAAATACAGCAAGAGAGAAAGACACAATTATGTTATGTGAACTGGGGACAGAGGAGAGACAGCTACGGGAGGGGGATGCACCAATCATCAGCAAATAGCTAAAAACAACACACACACACACACACACACACACACACACACACACACACACACACACACACACACACACACACACACACACACACACAACCACACGGAGTAAGCCTGCAGCCATAGCTCTGAAACTCTGTCTACATGGCCGCAGAGGGAATTTGTTCGTGCTTGTGTGTCCACAATAAACAGCATTTCGGTGACTGAACAAATTGAATATTTCTGCGACCGCGAATGCAATCCACTTGCATGCAGAAGGGAAATAAGTGGGACTAAAATTTGCGTCAACGTGTGACGATTTGTGTATTCTGTTGCGCGAGAGCCACCATGCCCCCATCAACACATCAAATCTGACTGAGCTTTCTCCCTGGCAGCCTGAAATAGCAGTTATCCATTCGTCCATCGCACTCTTCTGGCTGTTGTGACAGGGATAGACAGCCTGACAGCTTCTTTCTCTCTCTCTCTTACCCACCCTCCCTCTACTTTACTCCCTCCACTCTTCATTTCTCCATCTCCCTGCTCCATATGTTCCAAGACTACCCACAATCCTCGGTTTTGTTAGCACCTGGGCTGACATGTGGGGGTGGAGAGAAGATGGAGACGCAGGAGGCAAGGAAGAAGAAGCCGTGGGGGAACGTGCGCGCTGTTCCCTTGCCACCCCCCGCTGACAGTGAGGCACACACCACTGTCAGAGAGCTGACAAACTGTCAATCTACAGATCAAGCCTAATGATTCATGTGTTTGACAGATTAATAAAACGCTCACAGAGACAATTGCACAATAGGTTGATGCGCAATTTGAGCTCATACTGTACGCACAGGTATTTTGGGTGTTTGCTCACATCCAGGTTGTGGGAAAAATGTAAATATTCTTCATTTACACTCATTTCAGTCACAATCAGGGAAAGAACCAAATGTGCACAATTAGCCTTTGGACTTGTTGCATTACAATATCTGGGAATTTTCCAAAAAAGCGATTATAGAGGTATTCAAAATCATTATATCACAGCAGCAAGAAAATATTTCATAGTGCATATAATATATTTATTGTTATTGCTGTTTCCAATCTGTAAGAACAAAGGTACATAGTTTGTTTTGAGAACATCAGCACCTAAGTCTGAGATGATTATCATAGACCCCTACTTACAGACCAAAGACCAAAACACAGTGCATTTTAAATAATGCACCCCCTTCTCGAAGCTCTTTGTCCTTTTTAAATACTGGGGGCTATTTGTTGTTGAGGGTAACATCATGTACAGTATGTGGAAGGAGAGCAGCTTCCATCCTCTCTGCTCTGTGTCTTTAACCCCAGGTCGCCCTGATGGTGGGACCCCAGGGAGCTCTGCTTGTTGGTGTTTTTAATTAACGTGCCTCTCTCTCATTAGGCGAAGTGGGAGCTGGCCGCTGACAGCTTGGCTACCTCCTTGTCTTCTCCGGGCCTGTCGTGTTAGCACTACATGCCGTTGCTGTCCCAAAGGAAGGACACGCAAGCCTCTGATTCACACGTCTGACGCTCATTCACATGTTTGGAGCACAGTCACCTACAGCAATCAGCGTATTCAACATAGGAAGACGTACTCCTTTGGCTTACTTTAAGCAAGAACAGAAATGCAATGTTAAAAATGAATTTTTACTCACAAAATACACCTAAGTAGCAAAAGCTAAAATACTCATGATGACATTTTACATTAACATTTTTTAATTATTAGCAGTGTGTGAATATGTAACATTGCGATGCAGATATGGAGATTATTTCATATTTCAGCTAAACAGTTTGCTCCAGAGGTTCCCAGAAAGTTTTGACTGTTTCACACCCACAGTGATGAATTGCATTTACTGTATATAGAACAGAATGTGCAACATTATAAGACAGGCTGCATAATGTTAGTTATGTATTTGTTTGCCTGCAAAGACACTTTGGCATGCAGAGTGGAGGAACTAGGTGATCTAATCACCAATAAAATACACCACTTAGTATTTTATTCCCAAACAAAAACAAAATGTAAATCTATTTTATTTATGAAATCATAATTTCCATTTATTCAAATGCACCTGCCTTCCCCACATTTTATAATCTACCCAATCACAACAGCAGATGTAACTCTGAGAGTAAAAGCAACCAAAGACATGCTGGATTACTACATATTAACCCGTGTGATCACTGTGCATTTTGTACATTAAAACTTAACCTGGAAATAGCTACATATTATAGCTGTCTCGTATTAAGTAGAGCATACTGTAATATAGAAGAAAATGAAAGATGTGCTAAGTACATTTATTTAGATCCACTCACGTATGAGAGATGGATGCTCTAACATGACTAAATATACAAACACATACGCATGCACGCCAACACACACATGAAAAGTGACAGTCAACAAATGTTCAATTTATCATCATTGTCACAAGTCAGATGCTGGCAGCAGCTCTAGTATCTGACTAAGATCCATATTGGCCCAGGAGAGAGAGATAAGCTGTTTGTTTCTGCTGTCAATGCTGCCAATTTGGTTTCCCATCACTTCAAATTCAAATCAACAGCAGCGCAGAGGGGGATCTGAGAGAATGTATGTGTGCGTGTGTGTGTGAGAGGAGAGGAGAGAGAGAGACGATGGAAGATGGAAAGAAGGGCAAAAAGAAAGAGGGGGAGGAGAACAGCAGAGAGGAAAAACAGAACAGCGAGGGATGCTCGGTAAGAGACGGAGAGGGAGAGAGAGTAGATAAGATCACCTAGCTTCTGTGAACACCATCCCCCTGTGTCCTACACTCGCTTCTTATCTCAACTGCAGCAGACACCCTAAAGGGACACACACCCACTGAGAGGGAGAGAAACAGAAAACGAGCGAGAGACAGCGAAAGAGGGAGGGAGGGAAAGAGTGAGAGAGAGAGAAATATGGGGAAGGAAATGAGAGAAGATGAAAGAAAGCAGCAGGGGAATGGTGGAGGCTGAATACTTTCTGGTGGAGGAAGAAGAAAGAAATCTGCCATCACCAGACCTTATTTAAACGACAGCTGTGTTGGACCACATGGAGCTTTGACCTTGTTGATTTGGAAAACCCAAATTTGATGAGCTGCCTTTGCCAATGGGTTGCCCAACAAGTTGCCAATGGGACTGATTCATTGTTTGTTTAAACATTCTGTTGTAAAAGATAACTCAACGAGGAGGGATCATTCATACCAAAGAACATTATCCTGTATATACATTATATATGAATCTAGAGGAGTTTAGCGATTAGATACCGATAATGCAACATAGCAGAGCGGTGTCCTGAACAAAAGTAGGAAATGGGACAGGACCCCAGAGTCTAGATGCTGGTGATGGAGCAGGGTAAGCAGATGGCTGATGGAGACTTCGTGTTACTCTCTGATTATCCAGGATGAGGTGGAGATGGAGCGGAATGCAAAGACAGTTGAAAGGCAGGAAGACAGAAGAGCTATGTGCAGAGAGAATAGGGATGGTGGACTGATCGTCTTGGATAAGAGGGCAAGAAAATCATTGGACCGCAAAGTTGCAGTGACTTTGACAGTAAAGTGGAAGTGGGAAAGTGGCAGTGAAGAGGAGAATTGCTCAAACATGTAATGCGCACATTTGAATGGAAACAGATTCTCCTTATTAAGCTAAGCTTCATTTCAATGACTGATGCCGAGTATCAAGTCAGGACTTTGGCTAACATTACCCCCGATTTGAAACGAGTGCTTCAATCCAACTTGTGTTATGCAAATCAGATATTTGATTTTTTTGGGTTATATTTTAGCTCATGAGGAGCTAAGTGCTGTAATCTGTTGCTAACTTTTTTTTAAATAGAAGGAATCCACACAACCTTTCCTGGTTTTGAGGATGTGGTATGTTACATGTAGACGTACATATGTTGCCATTTCATCCAATCTAACAGTTTACCTCGTTAGTAAGTAGCAACATAGATTTATCAGTTCACCAGTCCATTCTGATCCACTTATCTAATTCAGGGTCCCAGCTACTATAGACAACCACACCTATGGGCAATTTAGAATCACCAATTAACTCCACCAACTGTGTGTCTTTGGACTGTGAGAGCATGCCAGAGTAACTGGAGAGAACTCATGCGACATTGGAAGAACACGCAAACTCCACACAGAAAGGCTCAGGACAGATGGTGGATTTGAACCCAAGACCTTCTTGCTACGAGGCACCAGAGCTAACCTCCATGCTATAGCAATTCGAACAAATGTTAAACAAATACTAAAAATGTATCTATATGCTACTTCATTATTTATTTTTTAATAACTAAAGACTGTCGACATATTTAACGTGTAAACTGGGTGTAAAGGTAATTAAAACCCTCAGATTCCCAGAAACAATATAGCGACCGTGATCTCTGTGACATCCATGGCCCAGGTTGGGGACACACCATTCTTCAAATTCTCCTTTGAAACTAATTATAATCCTACTAAAATTAAAAGGACTAATGAATTAGTGCTCAGCACTGTTACCGGACACATGAATCACTTTTTACCAGCATACACTGCCTGATGCCACCCAAGACTAAAAAACTTGAGGGACAATGTTATTGTACAGAGTTCTCTAATTATCTTCTGCCTATTAATTCAGGGATTGTAAAAGGCGGACATAAAAAGTTCCCTCCTCTCGCTCTCCCTCTCTCTCCCTCCTTTTATTCCCAGCTACAGATGAGGAGAAACTCCCAGTGATCATTTAAATATTTCAGAACAACTTGGTAAGAGCCTAAAAAGAGTCAATAGCATTAAAAAGCTTTATCCACGGCACAGCTGAAATCCCTGGAACTCTCCCTTGAAAAACTTTGGCATGAAACTTTGTTTGAGGCTGTCCAATTTCAGTCAGTCAATAGAAATCTCCACGTCTCCCCCTACCTCACTTCTGTTAGCACTTATCTTCACCTGAAAGGGTTGACCAAGGACAGACTTTGCTCAATAAACAGAGGAATGTTTTTTTTCTCCTTTTTAAAAGATTGACCTTAAGACAAGAACGTTCTGACTGGATTTCTGTGAGTGCTGAGGCTTAGATAACGCTCTTCAATTCACTCTTGAAATGGGTCAGAGTAAAGACAAAAATTCTTGACTTATTGTGTTCAGAGAAATGGCATATAAAGCCTTGGTCTTTTAGTCGTATGGTGAAAATGAGTAGTACTGAGTGCAAAAGTGGAATACTAATAAGTGTTATATTAAAAGAGTTTCTCAACGATACAGTTGCCCTTGTACTGCTTTAACTGGGACACTCGGTATGAGCCATACAATTGCTATTCAGTCTGTATCTGGTTTTCAAATGCAATAAAATTAAAAGAGTAAAGTTAATACTTGCAATGCAGAGGAAAAAAACTGCTTTAAAAAAATAAAAAATAAACACAGCTATTAAAACCATGTCTCTATAGCTATATTCCCATCTTATCTTTATTCGCTGCAGAATCATTCTCGCCATTTCTCTAATGCATATGTATACAGGGAAATGTTTAGGATGACTTAAAGTGGCAGACTTGAGAAAAAAAGAAAAAAAAGTCACATATCTCCAAGTAAATCTGATATCGAAACGTAAAAGCCCAGACAAGCCCCCTCACTTTTGGTTCTGCGAGGAATAGTAATTCAATAAAGTGAGCAGCAGCCGCTCATATCCCCTTCACCTTTGCTGACCTTTCAGATCATTACTCACCAAGGAAGAAAGAGACAGAGGATAGAGGCTATTTTAGGGGACACAGCCAAGGTCTCCGGGAACACGCCAACTTTCTCCTGTATCGTCTTAAAATCTTTAATTGGCTGCTGTAATCGCTGATTAAATGAAAAAAAAAAAAAGCACTTTGAAGCCCACAGTACGAGCTCAGAGAACAGAACTGAGTGTACGAGTGGAAAAAAATAACTCAGTTGCTCAAATCGAGCATCTTTTTTTTTCACTGCGTGAAAGAGGCCTTAAAAATTCAGGAGTTGTTTCAGGGGACGAATGAATGTTGGTCTTGATTATGATATTATTTCAGCAGAGTGAGGCAGAACTAAGGGGCAGTGTTATGAAAGAGGAGGTGAATTCATTTGTAATAGAGTGTAATAGCAGTCTCAGCTCTCCCATAGGCAGCTATATGCAGATCCCTCAGCCCTCTCTTCGGGGGGAACTGGAAGAATCCATAATATAGAAACGCACAACAAGCGTACCACTGAGGGAAGCAGAGAGCAGGAATAGATAGAGCAAATGTTAATAACCAGGTGATGGATGAATCTCTGAGGGACGGCACTTCTGTACGTCTGTTATATTTTTTTCCATTCTTAAAAGTGCAGGACATAGTCATTTTGAACAATAAAGGGGACTCCGGTTGTAACTAAATTACTTTTGGAGATGAGGATATGAAGATCGTAAAATAAAAGTCATTATACTGTATTCTGTGTGAATACTAAGTTCTGATTGACTCGGGGTGTAAAATAAATTTTAATAACTGGGCATTTTCTGCAAAACTGTTAAATCATCAAGGCAAATCAAAGCTTGCTCATGGTTTGAATGTGAATTTTAAGCAGCACAGTGAAAAATACCCAGAATAAATTACTCCCAGATTGCCCTGAAAGATGTGGGAATAAAAACAACCTTATTTCAGATAATAGAAGCTTTGAAAACCAGGTAACTTTACATTTCAATGTGGTACATTTAGGGGGATAATAAAGGGAGACAAAAACAATCGACATTACAGATTCATGCAAACTAAAAACGTTTTCCCCCCGATGCAACGTCGTTTTCAATGAGCGGGGTAGTGTTTTAGACTTCAGCAGAAGTCCCTACACATCTAAGCGGTATGACACTGTAGGAAAATGATTGGGATTGTCACTGTCATGGGACTTGTCAGCGTCTCCAAGGATACGCAGGAGAAGCAGCAGATGGGAGTCTGCCTTTTAACATCTGGTTAAGGTGGTTAAAGGGTTGTTTTCATGTGTTCTTTTTAGGGTTGAAGGCCATCTGATTTATAGCACCGACTCCTAATCTAACCTTTCTATGCTTCAATGCTTTTCTACTTTGGATATTAAAAAACAATGACAGTAAAGGAACAGTGAACAGCGATGCATCAGTATGTAATGAGCTGGGAGTAACGATGAGCTGACCTGATGCCTTCTAACATTACAACTAAAGATGAATAAAAAGCCTTTTTCGTTTGTTTCTTTTGTTTTGATTGTGACATACATGCGTGAGAAACAATGAGAACTTTTAAATGGTTTGTGCTTGTGTTTGTGTGCGCGTAAGTCCCTGAAGACAACAAGTCCCATCTCTCGCCCTGCTTGCCAGAGTTGCCGTCTCTAAGCTGTGCTAATCGATCGGTGAAGGAGGAAAAAGGGCCAGCTTTAATGTGTTGCATGTGAAGGATTTAGTGGAGAGCACAGCCATTGAATCAGTGGAGTAGAAAATGCATCATTAGGACAGTGTCAACTCCCTCTGCCCCCACAGACACACACACACACACACACACACACACAGAGTTGCAACAACCCTCACTCAACCTCCACTCCCCCCCCCTTATCCCGAGTGCACTGAAAACGTCCACATATTCATACAATCGCATGACGTGAGGCGTGCACAGAAAAAGCACGCATGTGATGCTTCAGCTCTCATAGCACAAAATAAAATACCTTCTTAAACAGCACTCACTCTGAGTGCATCCCATGAAACATGGATGCTCCAACACCCACTTGTATGAGCTTGTTAAAAGCTCCCCTGATGGCAAAACACAGACGTTAAATGTCCCAAAAATCCAGGCAGACGAATCACCTCACTCCCATCCTGCCGCTGCCATTTTGTCAGGAAATGTTTTGGGGGGGGACTAATTTTAGCTTTTCATTATATGAATTATTAAAACTGCAGTGACTCCTATGACGAACTTAAAGTCTGAACCCGGACATACCAGGTCAGTCACTGTGGGAAATTTATTGAGGCAGAGACTAATAAAACAATGTGGGACAGATAACAAATGGGCATTTTTGAGCTCATGTTACTATAGTTCAATGTATTATATGGGAATATTATACTTTAGTCAGTGGAAAAACCTCTTAAGGAGTGTTTGGACTACTGTGGGACACCAGAACGCTCCTTCAAAAACAGCACTACACAGCAGTATAGGATTTATAGATGGTGATGGTGATTTTTTGGTTTCTTGTGTATAAATACCATTAAGAGACAGACTATACCGGCCCAGTGTGTGTGACAGTTGTGTGCACAATGTTTTTTCATCATCTGTAGTCTGCTTTACTAAGAGATTTTGTTATGAAATGGTACTTGTAGGTTTTTCTTAGTTGGAAAAAACTGACAGTGAAACACGAACCATGAGTCACACCTGCTCACGCTGCACTCGCTTAATGGATCTAAAATTAACATGTTCAAAAGTTGCTGTGTGGATTTGAATGGGGATACTGACTGACTGAAATTAACTGAACATAAATTCAACATTCAGACTTCAGCAAAGTTTATTATGCTTTTTTCACAGACAGACAGACAGACAGACAGACAGACAGACAGACAGATAGATAGATAGATAGATAGACAGACAGACAGACAGACAGACAGACAGACAGACAGATAGATAGATAGATAGATAGATAGATAGATAGATAGATAGATAGATAGATAGATAGATAGATAGATAGATAGATAGATAGATAGATAGATAGATAGATAGATAGATAGATAGAGGGTCAACAGTCAGACAAGGACCAGGCAAAGCTGATTAATCAAGAATCCATCTCCGGATGAATCATGTATCACTAAGAAGACAAAGTGAATTCTGTCATGGGAGTGGTCCCATGTCTCATCCCCCTGGTAAAACACTTACAGGATAAAGACTCCCATTAATATTCCTCTGAGCTCCTCGCCACTCCACCTGCCTCTCTCTTCTCCTTTCCTCTCCCTGTCCTATTATCCTGCCTCAGCGGACATCCTGTCCTGTCCCGTCCGCCTTGCCAACCTGCAAGATGGAGATGAGAGGACGATCCAAATGCAGAAGGGGGAACATGAATCATTACACTTCCTGTTGTTGCACACCGTCCGGGGAAGGAAGAGAGAGGACGCCCCCGGGGCTCCGATTGATTCCGGAGACTTAATTGGGTTTATTAGCCAAGATGTTGGGCCCCGTGAGGAGGCTCCCAGAGGCCGCGGAGTTCCCCCCCTCCCCCCATCCCCATTCCCACTCTTCTGAAGGAGAAAGCCTGCGTAATTGTTTTCCCTCCATCTTCTGTGTCATTGTCAGATGGGTCCTGCGGGATTATTAGCAACCCCAGGTCCCTCAATAATTCATCCAGAGCTATTTATACACAGATGGAGAGTCCTCTAAAGTCTCCCCCAGTGAGATTATCTGACGCTTAGACAGACAGACAGAGAGAGGGAGAGCAATGAAGAGAAACCGGGCTACAAAGGGAAAAGCACGAGAGAGACAGAGAGAAAATGGGAGAGACGTACAAAGAGAGTAAGAAGGATGGAGAGAGGCAATCACAAAAAGAAATGCAAAGACGAGCAAAGCAAGTTTGACAGTGAGAATGAGAGACAGCAGTGGTTTAGGTAGGCACAATGACAATGATTCTGGTGTGCATTGAGTTTCAAGGTGAAACTCTCTGCTCTGCTTTGGCAAAGTGAACAAAAGCACTGTCCCGGGAATAGCATATCCTCACACAACACACATTAATGGCTTTTAATCTTCCCCCCTTTTTCCTTCATTTAACACAATTAAGATGTTTGCAAAGCTAACATGGACCACTAGTCGCTATAGGAAGGACAGATGAAAGACACTCAGGGATTTCCATATACAAAGTAAACACAGTTATCCATCCTTTCTAACGTGTCAGTGCGTAAGACCAACAAAACAGCAGCCAGCCATTTCTTAAATCACCTAATAATTCACTAACATAACATTAACACATTAGCATATTAACATTAGCGCATTAAACAGCTTCTAATCCCAAACAGATAGTGGCTGGGCTACACAAGGCTGCGCGACTGCTGGCTTTTAATAGCTTTGCAGATACCTGTGTCTTTCCGCCTGCAAGTTAAGGGGACATTTTGTTGTCGTCAGACTAATGAAGCCTTTGGCGCACAAAGTTGATTTTCAAAGTCCCTTTGTTGGCGCTCCAGCCGCAGATAATTATATATATTCATCCCCTTTGGCAGTCACTTTTATCCAGCTCATTTAGAAAGCTTGGCTTCCTCTTGGACAAATTGGGACATTGAAAGGCAGATTGGAGTGATAGTTTTTACATTTTGCATCGATGGCACATTAATCAGGGCAACTATGGCTATGGGAAAAGTCTCAAGCGCCCTCTGAAACACAAGTCATTTATCTGTAACAAATAGTATCGCCGTTAAAGCTACGCCTTTATCTAAATGCATTGTTTCATTCTGTATGAATATCTTCCGAAGTAAAATTCTAATTTCCCAAAACATGGGAGCTTAAACCTCTTCAACCTAAATCTAATAAACTGCAAATAAAATCTGGGTTTTGGAAATGGATTTGAAAGCCTAAAGCAGTACACACACACTGAGGTGTGTCAGCGAGAACATCACCTCAAAACATAACTGCATTTCTATGGATGCTGTGAACAGCAAATCTGCTCAGTGAACATTTTACATTTTGCTGTTTTCTTTTTAAGATAAGTTTCAAAATGTTTTCCCTTGTATAAAAAATATTAGACAGAATTCAGTATCTTTTACACATGAGAATAAAAAATGTTTGGATGGAAACGTTTTCAGAAAATGCCAATGCAAACTAATTTGGTCAAAGGAGCTTGCAACGAAAAGCGTCTGAAGCTCCTTTGACTACGATGACCTGGATGACTGAGAACCTTCACAGACAAACTAATTTGGTAACTTTTAATCAATGACTAACAATCAATGGTAAACTGAGTATGTCACTTACTTTTCATTGCTGTATACAATTAAATCATAATGAATAATAACACCTAGGTTTATAACACCTGCTTTAATGGACATAAAAATGATGTTGAGGAAATTCACATGACTGAACCTTTGTCTTATAAAAGGCATAAACTGTAACACTACAAATGACTAGTGAATATACTGTTTGGTAATTGTGAAATAACTGTTCACTTGAGTTCAGTTAACAGTTTACTATTTATTACTGATGGTTATTATGGATTTCTACCACTAGTTTGACATTTCTTCTAAACTACTGGGAAAGTTTTTGTTAGCTTTAGGTAAAGCCAATGCCAAATTAATTGCTGCTGCCCACTGCGTCCTTACAGTATTGATGAACAGTCTATAAAGTAAGAACACTTTTCTCTCTCTCTCTCTGCTACACACACACACACACACACACACACACACACACACACACACACACACACACACACACACACACACACACACACACACACTTCTGTTGCTCCGGGGAAAGCAAAGCTTATCAACTACCCAGTGCTCACACACTCTCACACACACACAGACTTCACTGTCTCTATCTATAAACCCCATGAAATCATTCCACACCAAGTGAAGCAGGCTATGTATAGGTTTGGCCAGGGTTCCATCTCCTGTTCTGTGATTAAAGGACCAAACTAATAGGCTCTGTCTCATTGGGAACCTGTGTGGGGCTGGGAGAGACCTCCGAAGCCATTAAATTGCAAATCTGTAATAATTTGCTGAAGGCTTTCTGTCCAGATCATTCCCTGGGCTGATTTGTGCATTGAGGTAGCGTTCTGAATGGCCAAGCACAAACCCAGCTGAGCCCACCAGCTAGCCAGCCAAGTTAGTCTACAAGGGGCCACGCTCCAGATGTGCATGTACACACACACACACACGCACGCACGCACGCACGCACGCACGCACACACACACACACACACACACACACACACACACATGCACCATATTTACTTTGCAAGAACCACAATACAAAGTTTCACAGAGTCTTTTTCACTTAATTTGCACCAACAATCTGCTTCTAATTAAAGCCAAATTAAATAAAGGCGTGAGCTAATACGCTTCATAAGTCCATGCAAGTTCAAACCTCCTTTTTGAGGTGCAGATTTGTGGAATGGAACCTTCTTAAAGACCATAAAAGATATTTTCTACATCAGCTTACATGTGATGAACACGAATGCTCGGTTATTTTTTCCAGGCAGCTATGTTTGACAGGGGGCTTTAGATTGCAGGCAAATCCCACGTCGCAGCTTGTTAACTTGTTATTTAACCCTATAACAACAAGTTACATATTTGATACCAGAGTTTTTGTGAGTTTTTGAGACCACTGTGATTTCTTTCCCCCTGAAAACCTTAAATAAATTGCACAATACACTTTTAAGCAGTAAGTTGCACAGAAGCAATAAGTTGCACAAATTTTACACAGTACAGCAAATACAGATTTCAACTAATTTTTCCATAAATAAAGATCTGGTGGTTCTTCAGCTTTAACAGCTAGTCAGTTCCAAACTAAAATGAAACATCTGCATTACAAAAAAAAAAGGAAGAAGTTTGTAAATTTTTACAGTTGTTACTTTTGGCACTTGAACTTCTTTCAGAAAAAGAAAAAAAAATCCTGGGTTGTCCAGGATTTCTGCTGCATGAGATGAAATGCATATTGCATTCAATTTTGATGCAACACAGCTGAAGCATGCCAGTGACAATAGAAAACCTCTGTAATGCAGTAAGGCAAGGCAAGGCAAGGCAAGGCAAGGCAAGGCAAGGCAAGGCAAGGCAAGGCAAGGCAAGTTTATTTGTATAGCACAATTCAACAACAAGGTGATTCAAAGTGCTTTACAGAGACATTAGAAACAAGAACAAATAAAAAGCATGATTTAAAATTGAATAAAACAAGCAAATAAACTAACTAACTAATTAACAAACAAACAAACAAACAAACAAACAAACAAACAAACAAACAAACAAACAAACAACAGTATATAAAATCAAAACAGATAAAATCAGAACAGTAGATAAAATCAGTAGTTAAATGTAAGTTTTGAAATTTAAGCTTAAAGTGTGGATTTGGTGCTTTATTCAAATGCAGCTGAGAACAGGTGAGTCTTCAACCTGGATTTAAATAAACTGAGTGTTTCAGCTGATCTGAGGCTTTCTGGGAGTTTGTTCCAGATATAAGGAGCATAAAAGCTGAATGCAGCTTCTCCGTGTCTGGTTCTGACTCTGGGAACTGATAAAAGACCGGATCCAGATGACCTGAGGGATCTGGATGGTTCATACTGGGTCAGGAGGTCATTGATGTATTTTGGTCCTAAACCATTCAGAGCTTTATAGGCCAGCATCAGAACTTTAAAGTCTATCCTCTGACGGACAGGCAGCCAGTGTAAGGACCTCAGAGCTGGACTGATGTGGTCCACTTTTTTGGTCTTAGTGAGGACTCGAACAGCAGAGTTCTGAATGAGCTGTAGTTGTCTGACTGATTTTTTAGGTAGACCTGTAAAGATGCTGTTACAGTAATCAAGCCTACTAAAGATGAATGCATGGACTAGTTTTTCCAGGTCCTGTTGAGACATCAGATCTTTTATCCTCGAAATATTTTTGAGGTGATAGTAAGCTGACTTTGTTATTGTCTTAATGTGTTTTTCTAAGTTTAGGTCTGCATCCATCACTACACCCAAATTTCTCGCCTGGTTTGTGGTTTTTAGATGTATAGATTGAAGTTCTCTGGTGACCTGTAATCGTTTTTCTTTGGCGCCAAAGACTATTACCTCAGTTTTGTTTTTGTTTAGCTGGAGAAAATTGTGGCACAACCAGTCATTGATTTCCTCAATGCATTTACAAAGAGCCTGTACAGGGCCTCGGTCTCCTGGTGACATTGTGATATATATTTGTGTGTCATCTGCATAGCTGTGATAGTTTATTTTGTTGTTGTTTATAATCTGTGCCAGTGGGAGCATGTAGATGTTAAACAGAAGGGGTCCCAAGATGGAACCTTGGGGAACTCCACATGTGATACTTGTCTGCTCAGATGTGAAGTTACCTATTGATACAAAGTATTTCCTGTTTTCTACGTATGTTTTGAACCAGTTTAGTACAGTTCCTGAAAGACCTGTCCAGTTCTCCAGTCGTTTGAGTAATATGTTGTGGTCAACTGTATCAAATGCTGCACTGAGATCCAGTAAAACTAGGACTGACATTTTTCCACTGTCTGTATTCAGACATATGTCATTAAACACTTTGGTCAGAGAGGTTTCAGTGCTGTGGTTCTGTCTAAAACCTGACTGGAAGGCAAGGTAGCAATTATTCTGTTTTAAGAAGTAACTGATCTTACTTAAAAACGGGAGATTTGAGATCGGCCTGTAGTTGTTCATTTGTGTCTTGTCAAGATTGTCCTTTTTCAGTATAGGTTTGATTACAGCAGTTTTTAGTGATTCTGGAAACACACCTGATAATAAAGAAAAGTTGACGATCTGTAACAGGTCTGACTCTAAAGTCTTTGAGACCTTTTCAGTAAAAAGTTGTTTCTGTCCACAAGCGACCTATGCAGCTGCACCCTCACGTGAGCAACTTTAAATAGCAGTCAAGATCAAACTTCAAAAAGTAGCATGTGAGGAAAATCCACAAACAGACACACACACCACTGACAAGTATACAAGTCCAATTAACATGTTGTCAGAGATCATGCTAATATGGAGGGCACTTCCTTATTTACCCCTGGGGCACCTGGGCGCTGCAGGGGTCTAATTCTGCTCCCATCCCAGGAAGGTCATTCTCCCTTCTCAAGCCATGATGGCCACAGAGTAGTGCTTAAATCTGGTAAAATGCAGCCTATAAATTACAGCAGAGGACAGAGGGGTCAGAGCCTGGCATGGAACTGGGCCAGGAGCTATCAATCTGCCGGGGCCAGCGAGGGCGACATCTGTCTCTGGGACTCCCTCACTCTTTTTACTTCTATCTCTGCCTGTCGTTTCCCATCCCTGCTTTTCGGTCTTTTCTTTTCAGCCCCTTCCGTCTTCCCTTTCGTTCCTTTTTCTCACTCCGTGTCTGTCACTGAACAATCTCTCCATGCCTCCATTTTTAGACTGCACCTTCCTTTACAATCTCCGCTCTCCTTCTTTTATATCGCTCTGGCTCTTGATATTCTCTTTTTGTCTTTGTGTGCAGCCCCCCACCCAAGCGCTCTCCTCCATGGATCTCCCTTGCCTCTTTTCACGCATTCTCTTACATCATCCCTGTTTCAACATGTCTCTAATTCTGCTTCCCTCTCTCCTGCTCTCTCCCCCAGTCTCTCTCGCTCTCTCTGTCTAGAGCTCCTTGTCGTTTTACGCACTCTTGCACCATCTCCCTCTGCAGCGATATGTTTTGGTCTATCTGCTCTCCAACCAGCAGGACAGAATAAAGCCTTGATGTACTTTCCCTCAATGTGATGCCAATATCATTTGAATGGTAATATCTGATGGCAAAATGCACATTTTGGAGGGAATGAAAATGGACCCAGTGGGTATTCAGAAACAAATACAAATTTGATATACAAATTCAAAGCTGATGTCGTTCAGGATTGTGCAAACTACACATTTTCCCCGAACAGAAAACTGAGCAGTTACAAATCTTTTCTGAAGCAAGTAGCTAACTCATGAAACCACACTTATATATTACAAAGAGAACAAGTAGTTTTGATATGAGGCTAACTCTGGAAGTCAAAACTTGTCAAGCCTAATTTACAACAAACATGTCTGTTTGGTTGATGCTTTTCCTAGTTTTGTCAGAACATCTTGCACTACATTTGCTACCCAAACCCTCGAAAACTTCCACATAACTTCAAATCAAATCAAATCACTTTTTATTGTCACATCACATGTGCAGGCACGCTGGCACAGCACATGCGAGTGAAATTCTTGTGTGCGAGCCCCACAAGCAACAGAGATGTGCAAACACAACAACACAAACGAGCAAAATACAAGAATGGCCAACCTGAAACTAATAAATATATGTACAATATATAATAGTGTATGCATTTCTGGATGTGTATACTAAATATTTTCCTACGTGTGTGTGTGTGTGTGTGTGTGTGTGTGTGTGTATACACATTTTTACAAATTAAATAGTAAAAAAATAAAATAAAATAAAATAATAATAATAAAATATATAAAATATACAGAGTTGAATATGTGCAAAACAAGTGGCATTTATATACAGTGTGGAGTGCATAATGTTGAAGTTCCAGTAGTGGAGGTGAGGTGTCTATGACGTGTTCAGCAGTCTGATGGCCTGATGGAAAAAGCTGTCTCTCAGTCTGCTGGTACGGGACCAGATGCTGCAGAACCTCCTTCCTGATGGAAGCAGTCTGAACAGTTTATGGCTGGGGTGACTGGAGTCCTTGATGATCCTCCCCGCTTTCCTCAGGCACCGCTTCCTGTAGATGTCTTGGAGGGAGGGAAGCTCACCTCCAATTATCCGTTCAGAGCACCGCACTACTCGCTGGAGAGCTTTGCAGTTGTAGGCGGTGCTGTTGCCATACCAGGTGGTGATGCATCCAGTGAGGATGCTCTCAATGGCACAGCGATAGAAGGTCCTGAGGATGCGGGGGCTCATGCCGAATCTTTTCAGTCTCCTGAGAAAGAAGAGGCGCTGCTGCGCCTTCTTCACTGTTTTGTTTGTGTGTACTGACCACGTAAGATCCTCAGCCAGATGTACACCAAGGAACCGGAAGCTGCTCACTCTCTCCACAGCAGCGCCGTTGATGGTGATGGGGGTGTGTACTTCTCTGCACCTCCGGAAGTCCACTATCAACTCCTTTGTCTTTGCGACGTTGAGGGTGAGATGGTTGTCTTGACACCAGTGGGTCAGGGCGCTGACCTCCTCCCTGTAAGCCGTCTCATCACCGTTGGTGATAAGACCCACCACTGTAGTGTCGTCCGCAAACTTCACAATGATGGAGTACAGGATGGAGTACAGGAGAGGGCTCAGTACACACCCCTGTGGAGCACCAGTGTTCAGTGTGATGGGGGATGAGGTGATGCTGCCCAGTCTGACCACCTGGCGTCTGTCAGACAGGAAGCTAAGGATCCAGCTGCAGAGGGAGCTGCTCAGTCCTAGATCCTGCAGTTTCCTGTCCAGCTTCGAGGGAACGATGGTATTGAATGCTGAGCTGTAATCTACAAACAGCATCCTCACATACGTGTCTCTCTTCTCCAGGTGTGACAGGGCAGTGTGTAGTGTCAGGGCTATGGCATCATCAGTGGCATCAACTTATTAATCATCCTCCATTTTCTGAATCAAACTTGCCTTTGAATAATTGAGGGGGCTCTTTGAAAAGCCCTAACCTCCATTCCCACCTTCCTTTTACAAGTCAACGTGGTGCATTTTTAATTGGAGGGGGCATGAAATAGGCATGAAGGGAGATGGGAAGAAACGGAATTGGAATCAGGGACGCTCAAAATGTGGCAGTCATGGCGCAGCGTATGAGGTTGTATGCAAGCATACAGAGAAGACTAAATATGCATCTGGCCTGACAAGTCACACATGCTTGACAGCCCATGAGGTGTTTTCTGCGTGCAACGATAGCACACGGCTCATGTAATCCCTGCCTTAGAATATCCTAGCAGATGGACCTAGATACGCCACTTTGAGTTATGCTTAGCAATTTGGTTGAGAATAAACATCAATTCAACTTCCTATAAAGCATAAATCTCCAAAGCCGAATGATTTGTTTAGTCTACATGAAACAGTCTTGTAGGAGCTAAAACGGTAATTGAAAGTACATGCATTACAGTCTGAAAAAGCTGTGTCTGTTTGCAAGGTAGTAGCAATGATTTGCTTTTGTGATATTAAAACCAAATTTAGCCTCGAGAACAATATAAGACAGGGTCAAAACAGAAACAATATTAATCTATTTGAACGGGGACTGAAAGGAATGAGAGTCCTTTGGAGCCGGATATGTAACAAGAATTAATGCTTGCAGGGTATGCATTAATGGGCCATTGCCACAGTTGGCTGTGACAAACTTTGGTTCTATTTTTCATATTGCTGCTGTGTCATGCTGCTATTTCCTTGTGGAAAGCCTCTGCAGTAGAGAGCTGCAGCTGGGCCCGTTTTTATGAGCATACTGAGATTTTGAATCAGGTTTGGACCCAAGATATATTAGTAAGCATTAAAAAAAGTCACTCTTGAGCGCTACTGTGGCTATGATTGAACTCACAGCACTGTAAGCACATGTGGCACTGTGTTTTCTTGTATGCTGATACGCACAGATCACATAATTCTAAACTGTATGCATATAAAAAGATGATCAGATGACAGATATATATAGAAAATGTATATATACCTCGCTTTAAATACACAGGTGCACAGACACAGATATGTGTATTATAAAATTTCCGACCATAATGCCTCCTGACTGTGCAAAGCTTGATAAAAGGAGCCAGAAGTTCTAATCGAAAAGGCAAAACACCAGCTTCTAACTTCAAAAACAGAAGAGATTCATAATCCTTTGACTGCTGAACAAAAGTAACTATTGTTAAACCTTTTACACTCAACAACCACATATAGAGTGGAGTGCCTGTGTAGTTGTATGCCACAGATAAGTATTCTAGAAATGAAACTAAATGCAAAATCTAGACAGTTAAACAAAGAAAAAAGACACATTATATTTTTTTATATTAGCATACATGCAGCTCCATGACAATGCTTTTATATATCATCTCTATCATTTCGAAATACATTAAAATTTTGAAAAACTGAAGGAAACCTTATTAAGCTGAAAGGAAAAACAAAGCTCTTCCTCACAGGAAGCTCTATGATTAGCACTGCAGACTTGAACACAATCAGCAGCAAAACAAAATGAAACTCAAAAAAAACATGTAAGACTTTCCAACATTTCAAAATTATTGCATTCTCCATCTCCACAATCGGCCACCGGTGCTTGAAGCAGGGGGCGTTGAAGTAGTATTAAGGGTAGCTAAAAGATTGAGGAGGCCCAAAGCATCAACTTTTAAAAAATTTACCACAAAGCACAATAATATTTAACTGATGCAAGAACCTTGAAAACCGAAAACATTTACCTCTCCAAGGAGCACTTGTCAAAAAAAGGTTGTTTTTTTTTCATCCTCTGAAAAAAAAAAGCACACGGGGGCAATGAACACAGCAATAAGAAAGCAAGATTAGGAAACAAAGACAGAAAAAAACGCAGATTGTGGCGCAAGCATCTCAGCAATCTTTTTATGAAAAACTAAAAAGCCAAATGTTGTTGAAAGATTTAAGGCATGCTTTATTTGAACTCAGCCCTGGGTTAACTCTGTCAAAACACAAGAAAGCTTTTATAATGTACATACAAGTTTTTCAAAGAGTCACCTTAAAAAGTGTTGGAAACATCTGTCACCGCCACTGACCGCTGTTGGCCACAACTTTATCACGTGGAACAGGTTTGAACCACAAGGCAGTTGTTTCTAATTTTTGAATTCTAATTATACAAAAATGATGTGCATTGTGTTAGTGGAGGAAAGAAACAGTTATTAGAAAGTATGCTGTTGTTATTAACAAAAATTATTAAAAGATAAAAAAAGAAAGTTTGCTGCAGGTTGAATGCTTAGTGTGTGTCAGTTGATTTGCATCAATCTTGAGGACATGAAATGAGGTGAACAGGCAGGTGCACAGCCTTCTCTTTACATAATTCTCTGTGTATGTAAAGGTCAGTGGTTTAATGAGAGGACTGCCGAGGTCAGGGGAGCCAGAGGGCTCCACCTCTCTGACAGGCCACATAACTCCAAACCTGCTGTTAGCATGCTAATCCTTGCACAAGCTCCATGAGCACTGCCTCCTTTGGCTTGGTCAGACCATCTCTCAGTGTGACTAACTGGCTCCCCGCTCGGCCATAAGCCAGCCCCCATCTGACAGTCCCCTCCAATAATAATGGACAACAGAGGCAGCACTGGTTTGACAACGGTCCTCGTGACAAATTAGACTCACTGTACTCCTCATTCTGGCTCCGCCTCTCGATTTCTTCTTGTTGCTTGGCAGTTCTGGGCTCTGCCAGGGCAGTGGGCGCGGTATGGCACCGGTTGTTGAGTTTACTTTGGTATGAAGTGCCTTCCTCTACGACACATGCTGCCTTTCTCCCTGACGAAACACTCGAAATCGATGCATCTTCATAAATTTGGAGCACAATGTGAGACCTGAGCGTGCATTCTGAACGGCGCTGAGTGGAACACGGGCCAAGGAGACAAGGAGCACATAAACATACACACTCACTCACACAGTCATCCAAAACTGAATGCGAAAGGAGGAGAGGGAAGGATCCCACAGAGAGGATGATGCAACCGGAGTGAAATTTTTCGGCCGGAACGCATGCTGCATTAACGCAGACCTGCAGGACGAAAACACACACCCGTACTTCGTTCTTTTTCTTGTTCAAAGCTAAATTTGGTTTTATTGCCCCATTTTTTAAAAATAAAAATAAATAAATAATTTTTTTTTGCATCCAACAACCTGTAACATACAATTTCCTGAAAAAAAAAAAGATCCTTTCATGTTACTGGCATCATGACTTTCTGGCCTCACTGAGAATGATAAGCCAAATGAGCTGTTCTGTTCTAAATCTGCTTGCCTGACAGATTCAGGTGAAAGAGCTATAATATCTAAAGTGAGGGAATTCGAGAGAACCATAACTCCCTTTATGACCTGCACAGATTATAGTCCCCATCTGCAGCATAAGGCATCTGCAGTATGGGTAAATTTAAACAAGATTACAGTCGGTCATTACACTACATCTCTGCTTATTTGATTTCAATCATATTCCATCGTAAATATTCAAATAAATTTCTGCAGTATTGATGGACTTATAAAATGGTTTAACAGCCAATCCATTTCTTTTCATTGGGTTAGTAGTGTCTTGTGTAAGTTGAGAAAGCCTTATGAAAGGGTGTAGTCTCGGCCAAAGACCTGTGGCGCCTCGCTTACATCACTTCCCAGGTCAAAACGGACAATTTGGCCCAACTCTAAATGAGTTTTCAACACCTGCCTTGACTTTGAGCAACTCTCCAGCTTTGTAACTACTTTAACTGTCGGAGCCTATGGCGAGAGCCGCTGCTAATGTATTTAGTTTGACCAAGGACAAATATATTACTCACATTAAATAAGCACCAAATGAAACAATGGCCCTAAAACAAACTTGGTGACAGTTGTGTTTGCTAAGAGGAAAGAAAGATGCTGACAATAAAGGTTTGCCAAGAAATACAATGCTGCGTGATGATGTGACAACAGTAAACAGTAGATAACACCTTTGGTTATTAAATGTGCTCCCCCGTATCATCACAGCTCAATTGCCCCAGTGATTATTACACGAAATCAGGTTGATGAATAGTGCTAGCAATCACATCTACACCTGCTCTTCTTGAATGGATCTCCACCTCCCATGCAGCATTGCCAGAGAAAAGAGAAAGGGTTGGCTCTTTGTGCTCGCCGTCCCGTTGTGCTTGGTAGCAGCAACAGCAGCAGCAGCAGCAGCCGGTGACCATTATAAATGGCCTCTATTAGCATGGCTGAGTCGCAGAGGGGAGAGAAATAAAATCATTGGGAGAATGTAGGCCTGCACTGGTGTCCCTGCACCCGCTACCAAGCTCTGTCGACCTCCGTCCCAAGCTTCCCTCCTCCCCTCCATTCCAAGGGGACACAATCCTAAAGACTAGATTACTAATGATACATGGGGTCATTATGGGGAGGGTTATGGCAATAGTATCACAGGCACAGCTGACAATAGCAATAAGAGGGGTAGCTTTCTTCAGCGGTAGCATTACCATAGCAAAGGCTGTTCTTTATGCCTGTTGATGTATAGCAGAAAAGGATGAGGGTCTTTTATTTCCTGCCATAGCAGAAAAAGCTGTGTATTATCTCCCTGAAAACCATGCTTAGGTCTTTGTTAAAATGCCATGTCTCTGTGAGTAACGTTAAATGAACACAAAAGTATCCCCAGACAAGGCATTACCATGTTAACAATAACAGTTACCAGCTACGTGCTACATGGAAAAGCAGAGGTAGAACAAAATTGTAAAGTAAATGGCAGTCGATCATCTACAATCTGTGGTTCAAGCTGGGGCTTTGTACTACCACAACCATTACAGAACAAGATGCACTGTCACTGAACACACAAGGTGTCAGTGCATAAAGTGAAGAGAAAAGAAGAGCGAAGGAAGGGAAGGAATGAATGGAATCAAGCAGAGTTAATGAAAAGGAGAAAAGATGGAAGAGGACTTTTCTGCTGGACAGTTCTATAGACTTCACTCCACTGGAGCATTTCACACCTTAAAGGGTCATCATGCCCTCAGCTTGATGCTCTCTATTCTGTAAGAGGACAAATGCAAACAGTCTGAAGAAACTGAAAGGAAAGGGGAGAGCCACACATATGCGGAAAAGCTGACAGGGAAGCGTAGCAGCTTGAAAGCCAGTTCAAATGTGTTCATACATAAAACTGCTATCAAATTCGTTCACATGGATTAATTTCACTTTCATTTCTGCAGATCAGTAATGGTGATCTCTTTAGAAAACAGGTTCTTCGTATATATATTTTAATATTTGCGAACTGCATTTATCTTCCTGTGATGGCTTACTGTACCTAGTTCATGCGATATTGTGCAGTGTTCAATAAGCCCAGTGCGACGACAGTCGGTCACTTTGCCCGTTATCCGTGGGATGTACTGTCTTTTACTGCTAATTTGGGCATCTTCTACGGAAACCTCAGGGTGCGGGGGAAACGCGGCCTTCAAACAGCTCGCAGTGAGCCAGTGAGCTGGTAAGCCAAGGAGTAGCTGGTGCCTCGAGCTAGTTAAAATATGAGCACAGCGGGGGCTCGCTAATGAAAGCGGGGGCTCAGCCTGGGAAGCAGGACCGTATATCGCAGTTAGGAGACAGTTCTTAGAATCAGCTGGCGAGCCATGCCTATAGTTCTGGGGCCACTAGTGATTAACCGTCCAACAGGGAGTCTCTACTACAGCTGGGCTATTAATAAAAGATACACCCCCCTCCTCCTCCTCCTCCTCTTCTCCTGCCTCTTTGGTTCCCTCAATGTCTGCACACACTCTCTGTCCTCTGGAATTTATTTGTATATCATAATCATTTCCTGACACATGGTGGATGTCACACATTGTTTGCACGAGGCAAAGGTTCAGGGTGGGGGGTGATGGCTTAAAAGGCAAAGGAGAGGGGTCCTGAAAAGTGGCAGCTTACTTTTCACCCTGCGATGTGTCCTGCAGGTATAGCAGATCAATTTGTGACCTCTCACTAGATGGTGATTTCCACAGAATGACTATTCCCGTGAGAGTAGAAAATAAAATGCAAGGGTAAGGCACCATCATTCATGCTGGAGCACTTCAATTCTTTATATTACACCAGAAGGGCATATAACACTGTTGCATCAAAAGTTTATGATGATTCACTGTCGTCAATTCTATAACAAAGGCAACCCTGACAGGGTCAGTCATTGTTGGTACAGAAAAAGCTATTAAGGCAGTATTTGATTAGAATATTTCAAAACTGGTTAAAATAATACCTCTATATGCAATCACCACTTTAGTGCGATTTCTTCTTTTTATTTTTATTTTTAAGAGGGAATCACTTCGATCACCCAAACCTGAAACACTGACAAAGGCTTAAATGCTGCACAAAATTACAACATGCTCATAGTCCTTCCACTGTTGCACACGTTCGTGTACATGTGCACGCGCACACCCTCCCTCACTCACTCCCTTCCTCCCCCGCCAACTCATCACAACCCCCACCCAACTACCCCCCAACACACACACACACTGAGCGACTTACAGAATGTATTGCTTTGAGGCAATCAAACAGCCTCCCTGCTATTGCAACGTGAAAACACCAGGTTAATAATCAGGATTCAGCAGAGTGAATGAAAGCACGTTTACAACCGCTGGACTAGATGTGTGAATACTCCCGTGCACACTATAGGAACATTGGTCCTCCTAAAAATCACCCCCCACACATATTCATGCCGTCGTGACTCCCGATTCGTGACACTCTTATGCTTGCATATGTGTGTTTAATAGGGTAGAAAATGAAGCACTGATTTTGGGAGCCAGTGACAAGTCAGACGCTGGAAATAATGTCCCCCTCTACGTGCCACAAATGAAACAAAATGCGAATAAACATGCAGAAAAGTAATTCAAGCTCCAGCACTATAGAAACAATTGGCCAACAATTGCGCTGCTCTACCTATTAAATCCCGCATGATTCAGGCGCCCCGCTCTCACCAAACGTGTGACAGATTTCACTCTGGCAAAAACAAATAGAGCCATAGGTGTCGCGGGGAATATGGGCATAACCCACCTTTGTGCATGCCCGTGAAGCGGTCTTTGAGCACAGTGAGCTCGTAGATTTTGCCGAACTCCTCGAAGAGGGGCCGGAGGTCCTTCTCATCCAGGTTGCGGGGGATCTGACCGATGAAGAGTTTGATGGCATCGTGGTCCTTCATGGGGATGGTGGCCGGGCATCCCGCCGGGCTGTGGCTGTGGTTTAATCCGTTCACGAGCCCGTTCGTGCTGGCGGAGACCACACCAACACCGTGCACCGTGCCGTCCACCTGCCCGTTGGTTAAAGTTGCCATCTTCGGACCGGCCAGTGAGTTGGGATGGGTACAACAGCAGCAGATGGTAATGGTGGAGTCTCGTTTTACGTTGGAAAAAAGCTGGTGGAAGTCTTGGTCAAAATTTGGTTCCGAGACCAAGCCGTACCAGGGATGGTTCCGCTCTCGTCCTATCAAAGCCAGTATTTACAATGATTTGAAAACACATGAAGCATTTGGCGAAGACGCATATCAAAAGCGCGCAGTGCCGTTGGTCCCGGTGGAGGCTTTGATTCCTTATATTTATGTCCTAACCAATAACTCGTTCATTGATTTCATAAAAGAGAGAGAGAAAGAGAGGGAAGAAGAAGGGGGAGGGAGAGAGAGAAGAGAGAGAGAGGGAGAGAGACCAAGAGCGTTCACTGTCTATTTACACCCACGTTCCTTCGTCCCAGCTTCTTGGCACCCTTTTATTTTTTTTGCATTGAGGAGTCTGTAAGGGTGTCTTCTCGGTTTAAACGAACAGGGTCGGTTCGATCTCTGCCAGAACAGAGGGGAGGTTAGAATAAAGGGGGGGCTTTAAACTCGGCATATATAAACCCAGCATATTTCTGTCCCCCCCCCCCCCCCCCCCCCCCCTTTTCTTCGGCAAGTAGACAATGGTACATTCCACCGAGGGGAGAGGGTCTATAAATAGAGAGATATAGAGAATACGGTCCTTTGTGCTCCTACTCAGAGCAAATAACTACACTTTCAAGAACTTAAGAATGCAATACTTGGGTGACTGACAAACACTCACACACGCAGATACACACAGACAAAGACTCTCTCTCACACACAGTTTTTATCAGGAGTAATAAGCCGTACAGCTATTTTCAGAAATGTACCTACTATTAAGTGAAAATAAACATTGACCACAAATTGATGGTGTCTGCGGTTAATCGGAGGTTTATTTATTGTTTTATGTGCTTAAGTCACTCTGCATATCCTTCATCCACCTTCCTCATCCTCGACGGCAGCAGCAGCGAGTCGCTGCATCCTCGCTTCGCTCCAGGACGGTGGACAGCTCCGTGGTGCTGAAACACAGCCTTACAGGCGAAGCTCAAAAATACACGAATGGAGAATTCCTCGCACGGCTTCGACTGTTCGCTGTTATCAAAAGCAAGCACAGCTTTTTTTGCAGCGGTTTAGACTACGTATTATTATTACTTTCTTCTGCCGTTTCGAAAGTCACACCGAATAGATTATTTCATTCTCAGAAAGGGGAAGTCTGTGAGCACCGCCGAGTGGCGTAGAGAGGGGGCACAAGGAAGAAAAAAAGGAAGAAAAAAAGCCATTCGGGTTATTTCAGGTAATGAAGACAATGGGGTGGGGGGGGGGGGGGGGGCGACTACATTTTGATTCCATTTACACCAGAAATGAGCTCAAAATCATAAAAAAGAAAGAAAAAAGATATTTCCTGATCATTTGTTGATCATTTGATGAGCTAAACATTCACTCAGCTTCTTCATCAAATCGTTTTAGTTTACGAGCCTGAAGGCACCAACAAATCTGAATTTAAATAAAACCGGAGGCCTTATTCTGATTATTTTGGCAGTCCTTCATTATAAAATTGACAGTTTGAGCGAGTTAGGTGTTTACACATTTCCCATTGAAGGCATGCACCAATTAAAGGCGTGCTTATGTCTGTGATAAAAACGGACTAAACAGAATAACCTCTGTTATATAACAGCAAGTATCATCTGATTCAAACTACCGCAAACGGAAATCTGCGACGTTACACGGGGAAGGTGCAACGGCGGTGGATTTGAACATGCACTGTAACCAAAACCTCAGCTGAATATAAGATCAGATGGTTACATCAGCTTCCTATTAGCTTGGACAACGACCTCTCAGTGGGATAATTGCCATTCCTGGTTGTTTCCTTTGGGAGTAAGTACATGTTTATCTGTATCCCCAGAGGAGAACAGCAACACCCGGGGTCTTGTTAGTGTATAAATGATAAGAATGCTGATAATCCTGTTTGAATCCAATCTAATGAAAGCCATTTTAGCGGTCAGCAAAGCAGAATGTTAACGATGAATAACTCACAGTGAAGTTAAGCTAGTTGGCTCTTGGCAGTTGTGTCTGCTGGACACTCCTTTTAAATAGAATGATTCAGACCCATTACCTCACAGTGGGCCCTTGGGGGACTGCCATGCGCGCAGCCATATGTACGCCGAGGTGCCACAGTAAGGCCAGGGTATGACTCTTAAAATTCGTGCTGTGCTATGTTGTTTTCCTCTTTTTTTGGGAGGGGGTGGGGGGATGTGTGGAAACCCCACCCGACACCCCGCCCAGAAATTAGCTAACCATTAAATAACAAAAGACACACTCTCAGGGCGACACAGCGCCTCTCTCACCTCTTTCCGCTCTTCCGCCAGCTAAATGGCCCGGTAATGTCATCCCGTTCTCACGGCATGACCGAGCCCCAGCAGTTGCGGGGGTGGTGGTGATGGTGGTGGTAGTGGAGAAAGGAGGGGGGCCGGGGGGTGGGACTTGGCTTTCTTTGGCATGACACTGTGCTCTGCTCTCCAAGCTTTCCCTCGGGGCCACACTCCATTCACCACAGCAGTCCTGTCTGCGCTCACGCCTGAGTTACCTGCAGCAATATTTTTTAATACAAGGGTGAAATGGGAGGGCACAAATCATTGTAATTATGTTCAGTGGGTACTGTCGCGATGATTACGCAAGGTATGGCGCCACAACGGGTCCCTCGTGGTCTGCTTCGTCACACAACCTACCTGAGAGGTAGTGGAGAGGCTGCGGTGGCTGAGCCCATCGGACTGATGACACGCAGTTAGCGAGAAAGACGTGTTACAGCGTGTCTGTGCACTCCCCAAATGGCACTTATTCCAGTCCATTTGGGTATACTCAAATACGATTGTGTAGCTCTTGCAAATCCTTTCCGCAATACTCAAAACACCCAGTCTGTCAGACAATTTCCACATTTATTTACTGTTATTTTATACCCCCCTTCATATTTGTTTGAAGCAATGGAATTATAATTAAGTTTTCAGTGCTCATTAGCAAAATAAATCAAGACTTGGACTGTTAATATTTACAGCCTCACAGATTGCAATTGTTTAACAGCAACAACAAAAAGGCTTTTAAACACAGGAATGCTGACTGAGATAAGCCTCTATCCACGGTGCTGAAACTAGTGGGAAGACAAGCAAAGCGTGCCTCTGTCCGTGGTGCTAAATTTAATACAGCACAATGGTGGCAAGTGTTGCTCTTTAATAAGACAAGATGCCCCGATAAATTCTCAGTGACAAAGCTGAAGGCCTTGGAGAAGAATCTATAAACAAGGTGTAGATAATCATATGTAGAAATGCCATTTCTCTCAAAAGATTCCTCTGAGCTCAACAAAAGAGGTCACTCTATCCCTCAGAAGATGGCTATTTTGCCTAGGAATATTGCTTCAATTTTCAGTTTCAGCACTGTAAACGGTTGCAGCAAGGCAAATAAATGAAAAGGGAAATGAAGTAGCCAAGTTACACAAATAGATTGATAATCTGCATTGGGCACCGTAAAGTGCTCTGGCGTTTTCAATATTACCTATTCTGCATAGTAATGTCTTTTCTCACCTCTCCTTCATATGGGACAAAGTTCTAAATCTCCTTTAGCCTTGGGACACTCGGGCTGTATATCACCTCTCAGTAATTTAGTAGGAAGAGCACAAAGGGATGAGGAAATGGCAGGCGCATGACTGAATGCTCAAAAAGTTTAGAGGGACAAGAAGGGCAGGGGGGGTCCTCTTTAACTTGATTAGCAACAATTTGCTAGAGATTGGAAGGGATGTGCCAGGAACAAAATTACTGCAGTAGTTTCAAATGTGCATCTTTTGAAAATGACACTGTGTTCTTGGCATAAGCCGGATCTATATCTACATAGATACAGATACCTATAGCTAGAATATCTATAATATTATGATTGTTTAAAATGTATTTATTATATGCGAAGATTCCAATCTAACTTACACATAAAACTATAGGTTTACTATGTGATAAATAAGGGGAGCTATAAATGTTAAGCACTTATTATGCAAATGCATATATACAAAAATAGCTGCTGATCCGGAGACAGAGAATTCGTTAATTTCCAGAGGGGGGGAAAAAGCATTTTATTGGGTCATGTGTGGAGTGAACAGTCTTCCAGTGGAAGTTTGTTGACACAGGGATAAGAGGCGGTGACTTATCTCCCCTTAGGCAAAAACAAACAAGGCCACAAACACATTCAATAACACATTAAACCTTTGGAATTATCTGCAAAGCGGCCTTGCAGCAGATGTGTGGCCTAAACATGTCTTAAAACCTTTGTTTAGTTTAATACACAACATGAAATTATGAGCTTGATATAAAAGTACATCCACATACATTTAGACCTTGTTTTGCATAATTAAACACAATAATGTAAGTATGCGAATCACATTCCACTCACCATTGGGTGATAAAAACCAAGAGTTCAGCTTAGTTTATACAGTGCCACCATACTTGATATGACCAGGAAAGTAATCCCCGTTGCTCTGTAAGAACTGGAAAATTAGTGGATTACACATATGCCATCATAATCTCAACAGGGTGCTATTTTTTTATTAAGATAAATCCTGTAGATTTGCGAATTGCTGGATCTCAAGGGGCTCTTACTATGTGGAGCAATGAGGTGTGTGTACCTCATGCCCCTGCAGTTATACCTGGCCTGCATTGGAAAGAGATTAGCGCTGTGACATTTGACATGGGTAGGCGTCTCTGCTTGTGCCGAGCACCGGCTGCACAGATCAGCCATGCTGACAGCTCCTCTCCTTGACTGACTGGCTGCCCTGAAAACACACAAGTCTCTTTACAAACACCAGCTTCTTGACAACATCACCTATACACTCGATTGCACCGTGCACATTCCTACCTTTGACACCCACGCACACGCACGATTTCGCGCTCATAAATGTGACATATAATTAACCTAATTCTATTTTGTGTTCTTTCTGACTATAAAACTGGCTTGTTGGATCTGATGTCATACATGATACATGCAATCAATCATCATAGACAGAAAATGACTTCATTTACTCGCTGCTGTCTGAATCATGCAGCACCAAAATCCCATTTCCACCACAACAGATCAATTCCACAGAGAGGTCACGAGGTGGGATGAACTCTGACTCCTGGCTTTGTTGGTGCACACTGATGATACTCCGAGGGCTTGCCCCGGTTGTCAGGGTGATGTGACACCTCAGTTCTAGATAGGCAGCCATTTTGGGGCCACAATTTCCAACTCCAGTTTGTCATTAATTGCTCTGGGAAGGAAAACAGGACTCATAGGGGAGCACGATAACACCTGGCTGTTTGGTATACCCATGGGCAAAAAATGTCTTGAGAGAAGATGAGGTGTAGTGCATGTATCACTGTGTGTGAGAATACTTTTTGAACGTGTCCATTTTTATATTGTATTTTCTACACATGCATACATTTAAATATCTGAAAATATCACGCTGGTTGCCAGAGAATATGAATATAAGCCTAACATGCCAAAGCAAATATGAGCCTATGGCACTACTCCCTTAAATTAAACCTAACCTTACCCTAACCTCAAATCGAGGGAATTCGTGAATTCGATTTTTGCCATGTTTTTAAGAGAATTTTAAATAATTCATTAAGTGTACACAATGTGATCAAAAGTATTGAGGTCATAGCTCTTAATGTTTGAATGGTTGGTGTATAAACTCTGCACTTATCTATTTCTTTACAAATTTCTAAAAGAATGATTCATTCCCAAGCAATTGATGACGCCTTATTTTATAACCAAAGAATTCTATGGTGTTATACACATTTTCTTTTTACACTTTTAGCACCAGTAAACCAGCAATTAATATGCTGAAACAGCAGATATATGATTCAACAGGTCAAATAATTCTGCATAATTACAATGCATGTCTAACCTCAGGTATTAAAAAAATCCAACATGGGGTGAAATCTTAAGAATTATAACTTAAAATGTCAGCTTCAAAGGTTTCAGTCTTGGTTGATTTGGCACAACCTGTAGTTAAGCTACTGGTGGTAAAAGCAGCAGCACTTTAAAACAACAGGTCAAACAATTCTGGGGGCAGCAAAACAAGCTAGTTCACAAATTATAGCCATTTTTCCATCATTCGGCGAACAACTGTGATCTGATTTTATGCTGCACACGGCATGAGCCTGCGAACAGCAAAGCACAGTGAAAGTTGGTTACCTCACCGAGACGTCGCCTGCAGCTCTTCATCTAACAGCTCGCTGCGGTTTCTCCCTCTTGTTCCATTACTCCGTGCAATATTTCAAACTGATCTGCTGTCAAAAATCGCAGAAAGTGACTGTTGTCTTGTTTTGCAGTCAGTGGCAGATTACTTAATAAAAAAGGTCAACTCATGTTTCCACGGTGAAATGCTTTTAATGTGAAGCTGCAGCAGTAGGAAATGTTTGGTTTACATTAGCAGTAACTTAATACAGCATTTCCCCCTGGAAAGACACCACAGACATGCTGCTCATAATACTACAAATGCATCAATATTGCAGTACTTTCATTTGCTGGCAGCTGTACACTGTTGTTACCTCATTCAGCAATAAACAGTGTCACATGAGACACCCATAGTCATAAGACTGAAACTTTAAAATATAGTGTTTCATATTAGATAATCTCCCACTGAACCCATTTAGCATGTCTAAAATCATATATACACTCACCAAACATGATATCAGTTACTTCCTGCTAGCACTGGGTTGGGGTCCCTTTTGTCTTCAGCGTTGTTTAATTGTTTGTGGTATACATTCAAAAAAGTGATCAAAACATTCCTCAGAGAGTTGGGTCCATACTGAAACGACATCATCAAACAGTTGCTGCAGATTTGTTTGCTTGCATGAAGCAAGTCTTCCCTTACACCACATCACAAAGGTGCTCTTTTGTATTGAGCTCTCCTTTTGAGTACAGTGAACTTACTGTCATGTTCAAGAAACCAGTTTAATTGATGTGGTCAGCTAAGATACTCAGGTAGATTATAATCTTTATGCCAAATTCTAACCTTACCGTCTAAATTTCGCAGAAGAAATTTACACTCATTAGATCAGGCAATGCTTTTCCAATGTCAGTCAGTGTGGTCTTGGATGTAATAAGTGGTTATTTCAGTTACTGCCTTCATATAACCTCTTTGGAGTTCAGCTATTCTCTGACTTTTGGCATCAATAAGGCATTTTTTGTCCAAAGAACTGCTGCTCACTTGATGTTTTCTCTTTATTTGGACCATTCTCTGTAAACCCTAGAGATGGATGTGTGGGAAAATCCCAGCAGTTTCTGAAAAAAATCAAACTAGCCCATCTGGCATCAACAACATATCAGGTCCAGCGTCAGTAAATCACCTTTCCTTCCTATTCTGATGCTGAGTTTGAACCTCAGCAGGACATCTTGTCCATGCTACATCTCTATATGCATTGAGCTGGTGCCTCTGGGTTGCCTGATTAGATATTTGTGTTAAGCATCTCCAAGGGTGTACCTAATGATTGGCTGGTTAATGTATGTTTCATTAGAAAAAAGACTTAAATATTTATAAAGGTAACTCAGATCACAAGCATGCAGTTTGTGATAAAAATTGTGATTGTGAAGTAGTGAAGGAAAAGTAAGGTATTTTAATTGATTTAGTCAAATTCCGATCTTTACCACAGAGCTCCCATTGGTGATAGGTGGGAAAAATATTCTTTTATTAATAATACTTAGGAATATAATGAATTACTTGTGGCCACAAGATGTGCTATCTGATTTGTACTAAGCACAACAGGCCCATTATCACGTGCGGTTAAATTGAATTCATTTTTTTTTTAAATTAGGGATGGATGATAATGATATTATGCAGCTGTTGTTGTCAGGCAATTATAACAATTTGCCTTATCACATAAAATAGTATTTTTGATCAGGGGATGTAGTGCAATCAGAAGAGGGTATTGCTCAGTGGGTCTAGGAAAACAAAAAAACGACACAATGCATCAAAAAACTGACCTTTTGGCATTAACTACTAAAATTAAACCAGCACCATCATCACAAAGTATTCTTTAATTTAATTTACTATGGAGAGCGTTGACAGAAATATCACTGTCAATAACATCTCGTGGCCATGCAACAAATTTCCCATCCATGTCATCAGAGTGGGACCAAAGTCTCACAGAAGACTGTGGTTTGGCTGAAGTTCTCCACAATACAATGGCAGCAAGAAGTCTAATTATAGCTGCAAAGAGGAAGTGATAGTGAATATTGACGGCACAGTAAATCCCTGGCACAGAGAAGAGCCCGTGATTGCAATATAATAATTTGGCGTTTGGCTAGACAAAAGAGGCAGCAAAGACATATTTCTGAAGACTTAGACAGAAAAATGACAACAAAAGAAATAATGGTGTAATTGAGGTGAGATCTCCCAGAGTTACTTGTGTGTGTGTGTGTGTCTTTTGGTGGTCCCCACAGCTTGCTCCTGAGTGATGTGTAGAGAGCCTTATCGGCAAAGGAGAGGAAGTATGTGTTACATTTTTTTGGTCTGATAATGACAGATGAATGGAGGCAGACGGAGAAAAGAATGGTAGAGTGATAGAAAGAATTGCTAGATAAACAGGCAGGTGGAGCGATAGATAGATAGATCAGTTTTACAGTACTGTCTGCCAGTGAAGTTTGAATGTGCTTAGGAGCATGTCTCTCACAGTGTAGGAGTGATTGTCGGTGTGTAGGCTCTGTGAATAGAATATCGAGCCTGGATGAGCACATTTAAGATGATTGTTCAAACACACAAGCTCACAACGACGCACACACGCATTCACAGCAGCACACTCACAATGCACCGTGTGCACAGTTGCTTTTTGAGATCAATTAGCATGAAAATGCCATCTTGATAAAATCGAAAGAGGCAAATGCGAGATGACTGAGAGAAGTGGATGATTGCACGTGCTGCCTATCTTCCCGTCTTCTTGCACACCGTTCTTTTTATTTCTTTCCTCTCAGGTAGAGACAGACAATGCAAATAGCAAAACACCAGTCTGCCTTTTCTGACCCCTAATTTGTGTCCAGCATGCCACTCTGAACTTTAACATCTTGACCGTTATGTTCGTACCATTCTTTACACAGTGTGTGGACTCTGCGGAACAAATTAAACAGTATTTGTGCGAAAGACGCATACCAAGCATCGAAATCCATCAGCCAACAAGTCTGAACAAGGCCGCAGTTTCCCCAGCTCCTGGCAGACACCAACACGAAGGGGCTTCCTGGCAACAGCTTTGCTCAGGTAGAGAAAGGTCATTAATAATGAATACTAAATCAGCATGTGAAAAAGGTTACCATTTTCAAACGCTGCACTCTCTTCCTTGTACCTCTCCCATAGCATTTATTATAGCCTTTTCACTTTCCTTTCACTGTCACCTCTTTTGTCAGTGAAAATATGAGCTATGGCTTTGCTCTGGTTCTGTAGGGGGCAGGAAGGGAGATGAGAGGAAAATGGTAGGATAGTGTGATTCATTCATAAAGATCAAGTGTGATGGCTCTGGGAGTTGTGTTGGACTGTTTTTTGTCACTGTGTAAGGCTTTTCATAGTAATGTGTTCTTAAAAACCTGTGGAAGGATGTACGATTATAAAACTGTGAACTCTTTAAACCAATAACTATACAATGATTAATTATTTACTGGTCTGCAGTGCTTGCTTACTTTGCTCATGTATTAAAGCACAAACATGTGTGTTAATTTATCTTCTTATTCTTTCTTTCTTCATTATATCACTGTATACAGTCAAACAGAAAGAAAGGTATGGCAAAGGTACAGCAATTCTGAAACACAAAAAAGAATAATAAATACTTACATTTCTTCTTCTTCTTCTTCTTTGCAAGCTCCATATTCATTGTACATGACAAAGTAATCAATCACAGGCACCATTAGCGTCACTGGTTGATGAACACTTATTTGCAGATATGCATGGCAACACAATTCAGTGACATCAAAATAACAAAGCATTTTTTAAGCAAAATGTATTTAAAAACAATAACATGCACGTAACGTATGCGTAACATTAAGAATGCAGACACACCAATAATGTACACGTAATGTTATTCTTTAGCTCACAGTGCTACTCACATGTGACCTATGTAAGGAATCTTCAAATAAGGATAAAAATGAGTTCAATAGCTGGGACCACATCCTCGGTAACGATGGGCAATGAGGGATGAGGAAGTGTGAACTGGTGCTGCGGTTTGGGGAAGGCCTCAAAGGGGACTGGTGACGGCTCCCGGGCCGGGCAGATCCCCATGTACTAACAGGAAATGAATTAAGGAAAGGAAGAGAGGAGAAGAGGAGAAGAGAGGGAAAATTGGGGGGGGGGGGGCATGAAAATGAGAACAACAGGTATTGGAGAAGGGAGGCTTTTATGGTCTGAGGCCGGAGGGGCGTGAAGGGGGAGTGGTCCCGCTCCTGAAATTCAGATGATATCTCCACTACAAAGAAGTTAATAGTGTTACAAACAGACTTTCAGATCAGCTTTTGAGGTCCTTTAAAGGTGTGAGCTTTGCAAAAAATCAGACATGAGCACATTGGGACATTCCTTCTCTCCTCTCCTCATCTTCGTTGCTCTAATAGTGCCTCAAGAACTTTGCACAAACCATGACATACTTTGCCAGTGTTCATGCAATGCATTGCCTGATCTTCAAATACACCACCTAGTCTTCTTGCAAAGTGCTACTCTCTCACGAACAGCTTCCCTTGATCCTTGTGGAGGACTCCTGGAGGACACTGTGGTGTCATGCTGTGAGGCTGTGGCCACATATGTGTGCACCACATGGTTCCCCTGAGGGAACCGTCTGATTGGATATGGGTGCTGGAGCCTGTCGCCTATCTGTGAACTCTCCCTTAATCTGGATATAGTAAGCCCACAGGGAAAGACACATCACAAGGGCTAAGTTCACTGTTGCCTTCACTATCTTTCTTTCCAACTCACTCATGCAGCTGACAGAAAAATGTATTAAGAGGACTGTTATAAACTTCAGCTTTTATATACTGACTACACTCAATCCACATGGTGAAATCACATTTTATAGTGCTGCACATGAACAAGATTTGATCAGGTTTATGGGAGCTGTTTGTAGAGTGGAAATAAAACAATATGCTTAAAATGTTCTTCCCTTTAGTAACACTTTGCATATGTTTTTGTAACCTAAATGGTGATAGCTCATGGTTAATATATTTATATATTCATCTTTTGAATACGCCTTGCATAAACCAGAGTTCTTCATTTGTCAAAAAAATCTGAGAAGTGTTATCTTCTTGTAATTATATGTCCTACTACTAAGAGAGAAAAAAACCCCCTCTGATGCGGGGTTGTTGTTAATTACCCACCTAGACCTCATTACTGAGGTGTTGAATCATTAGGCAGTAGGAAAGTTAACAAGGGTGATGCTGCTAGGAGATGTTCCCAAGGCAACTTCATCTTACGTAAATGTGAATACGCATCCAGAATCTGAGCTGATGTAGTTCTGACATTATTGTTAGGACAACATAAAAATAAACTGTATTTTCAACTGATTTTGTCAACCAAATAAAGTTGAAATCTCTATGAAAATTATTAAGTGTAAGCTTAGACGTATATGTTTGAGTTTGTGTGTGTGTGTGTGTGTGTGTAAGTGAACTTTTACACACACATGCCTAATGGGCACAGGTGTGTCGGCCTGACTCTAGGTGGGTGACCTCTCCCTTTATGTTAGAACCTCATGTCATGCAGAGGCAGAGACAACACTTCCCAGGGTGGATCGATCTCCTCTACGCCGCAGTACTCTGCTCCCCTGTCTCAAACACAAAGGGAATGCACCTGCCTGGAAGTGCAGCTTTGACATAAAGCCTGGAGGGAACCAGATGTCTCTGAGGCATGTTGTGGAATTAATGCTTCCACCTCCAATCATTTATATCACACTAAAATAAGTGTAGTGCAAATGGATAAAAACAGAAAACCAATGCTATCTTTACTTTGTCTAAAAAGAACCAAAATAAAACAAAAAAGTTTAGTTAAATAAAGATTCTATGAGATGGGGTTTTAGTGCTGTTCCCCAGCCTGGACTTTCACAGTTCTTTTCCATCTGCTCCAAGTAGTGAAGATGCTGAAGACTTGGAAAACTTTGATCTCCGGGAAGACTCAAGTCAGGAGTTTTAGGATGACATGGAATCTATCGAGAGCAGCTGCTGACAACAACAACAACGTCTGCAGTGCTTTGCACATACACTACAGCTTGTTATACAACACATACCGAAGAAGACAAACGTTCTGAACACTGTCATGGCAAGAGTGACTAAGTTCTATAGTTTACTACATTCTACTTGTGGACTAAAAGAAGCATTTGAGATGGTGTCTGTGGAGCCATCCGGCACATCCCTACAGCTGTATCAACAAGATGGACCAGCACTTTACGCTTTGTAGAGGCAGTCACTGACTGGAATCCCCAAATTCTTGGAGGCCCAGGGTCATAAAAGGCTCAGGTTATCAGCCAGAGAGTTGAGTCAGCTCAAAGAACTTGTGGAGGTTTTGGCTCCATTCATTCAAGGAGACCTCATTCAACTTAGTAACTTAGTGCAGCGCTTCTATCTGTCACTTACTCACTTACCAGACACCTCATTAGGATGCCAAATGCAATCCATTCACTTGGTGTGTTTTGTAACAGCACTGCAGAAGTCTCTTTTGACTGGTGCAAGATGTCCAAGGGCCAGCTCGAGTCAAACGGGAGGTGAAGGAGATGATAACCAGTAAGAACACCCTTTTCAAACATTTAATGATTCTACCATCATCTATGTGAATTTCATTGTCATTTATTTAATTAAATAACAATGAAATATAATGTATTATAGCTATGTTATAACTAATTGTGTTTTTACTGCAATATTTCAGAATTTCTGTTTGTAGAAACGTGGAGTCGGAGGAGGTAAGCGAATTATGCTGTAGGTGACATCAGACGCCGGAGATTTGGAGGAAAAACGCAAATGGTAGCATAGAATTTAAAAACGCTTTAAACATCAAGTATTCCAAATAAATGGTAAATGGTAAATGGCCTGTATTTGTATAGCGCTTTTCTAGTCCCTAAGGACCCCAAAGCGCTTCACACTACATTCAGTCATTCACCCATTCACACACACATTCACACACTGGCGATGGCAAGCTACATTGTAGCCACAGCTGCCCTGGGGCGCACTGACAGAGGCGAGGCTGCCGGACACTGGCAGCCTCGCTGTAATTTAACTAACCACATCTGTCCAACTATCTCCAACACCCTGGAGGATAACGAGGAGAGTTTAGACGCTCTCCAAGATTTCATCGACTGGTGCTTCCATGACCTAGTAATGAAGATGGCCCAGAACGCGTCTTCCCCAGCCAAAGTTGAGACGCCGTCATCTAAAAGATGTCGCCCGGCAGACTCCCCCAGCACAACATTGCCTGCCGGCAAAGACGTTGTAGACATCCTGGAGTCAATCGATAAGCGATTGTCCAGTTTTGATGCGAGGCTGTCCCTGGTGCAGATCTTACGCCGGGAATTTAAATCTCTATAGGAAGAGTTCAGCCAGCAGCAGGTGGAAACACTTGCTGCGGAAAACGCCGCGCTGCCGGATTCGGTCAAATCTCTAGCCAAAAAGGTGACCCAGTTAAACATAGAAAATAAGAAAATAAAACAGACCGTTATTGATCTACAAGCCCGTAGCATGAGAGATAATCTTGTGTTTTCCAGAGTCTGCCAGAGAGGACCCGGAAACGACCGTGAGAAGCTTCATTAAAACCCACCTGAAGCTACCGGGGGACACGGTGAAAAACATAGGGTTTGAAAGAGTGCATCGCATCGCACTCCGAAGACAGGAAGTGGGAGACCACATTTAGCCTCACAGCACACACAGATATAGGACACACACACTCAGATGTGCTCACACTTGCTCATATTAGTTATTAGGCACACACATAGTCAGACCTATGGAGCTTCTCGACGTGCATTTTTCTTCTCTTTATTTACAAACAAATGATGTGTTTCCATTTTCCTCACCCATCTAAGTGAGACACACAGCGTACATCATTCGCCACAAACACACAACTACGGGCACACTAAGGTTTGTCACATGGAATGTGCATGGAGCTGGCTCCAGAGAAAAAAGGTTAAAATATTTAACCAACATAAAAACCTACAGGCAGACGTTGTTTTATTACAAGAGACTCACAGGCCTGTCACAGGTCTGAATGAACTTAAAACACCTGAGTTTCCTAATGTGTTTTCAGCCTGTTATAATTCTAGACAAAGAGGAGTAGCAATTTTAATACATAAAAATATTAATTTCACAATATTCGACACAGTTATAGATCCAGAGGGCAGATTCCTAATCGTTAAACTATCTATACTTAATCAAACGCGATGTATTGTAAGTGTATATGGTCCAAATGTTGATGACCCCTCATTCTTCCACGAATTTTTTAGTGCACTCTCTGAACACCTAGCTTGCACACTTCTTCTTGGGTGGGACCTCAACCTGGGGCTAAATGAAGAAATGGATAGGCTCAATACAGCGACTTTGGTCTTTGCGATGCATGCCGCTCCCTTCACCCCAACAGTAAGGAATATATTTTCTTTTCACATGTCCATCACTCCTACTCTCGTCTGGATTATCTCCTAGTCAGCAGCTCACTGCTGAGTGACATCTCAGACACTGAGATTCACCCTATAACTGTCAGCGATTATACTCCTGTATCTTTAACACTAATACACAAGAATAATACTACGCCAAGTAAAAACTGGAGATTAAATACATCACTACTCAAAGATGAAAAGTTAATCAAATACTTTAAAAAAGAATGGACTCTATATTTAAGCTATAATGACATTCCTGGAACATCAGCATCTGTCCTCTGGGGAGCAGGGAAAGCTGTGATGAGAGGTTAAATAATTTCTTTCTCATCACATAAAAAGAAAGAAGAAAACAAAAATGTTCAGGAATTAGAAAAAAACATCAAATCCTTAGAAAAAACCTATGTGTCCTGCCAAGATCAAGAAATATTGAACAAAATACGCAAAACAAAACTAGAATTAAATGAAATTATTAATAAAAAGACTCAATTCTTAGTACAAAGACTTCGCCTGCAAAATTTTGAAAATGGTAGCAAATCCGGACAATTTCTAGCTAACCAGTTAAAAATCAATAAAGAAAAAACAACCATATGTGCTGTTAAAGATTTATCTGGGAATACAATATATGACCTTAAAAAAATAAACAAAATTTTTAGGGATTTCTATGAAACTTTATAGACACCACAAATAAACCCATCTAAAAACGAAATTGATCAATTTCTCGACAATGTAACTCTTCCAAAATTATTAGACACCCAAGCAATGACACTGGATTCGTCACTGACACCAGGTGAACTCCAGGAAGCTCTGATAAGTATGCCCAATAATAAGGCTCCAGGTCCAGATGGTTTTCCAGCAGAATTTTACAAAGAATTCTGGACGATCCTGGCACCAGTTTTTCACAGAATGTTGAAGGAAATCAAAGAAAATGACTACCACCTAATATGAACTCTTCAAATATTAGTCTCTTACTAAACCCAGGCAAAGACCCTGTATTTCCTTCAAGCTATCGTCCAATATCCCTTATTAATGTAGACCTTAAAATAATCTGCAAAGCTCTCTCAAAGAGACTGGAGAAAATAACCCCCCTTTTGATTCATCCTGACCAAACTGGTTTCATAAAAGGTAGGCACTCATCAACAAATACACGTAGATTACTTAATTTAATAGACTACTCATGCAGTAAAAACATTGAAACCATAATATTGTCTCTTGATGCAGAAAATGTGTTTGACAGAGTTAACTGGAAATTTCTATTTGCAACTTTACATAAATTTGGTTTTGGAAACTCTTTCGTAAGCTGGTTAAAAATATTATATAATTCCCCAACAGTCAAAACAAATGACCAAACATCCTCCAGCTTCTGTCTCCTGAGGGGCACCAGGCAGGGATGCCCACTCTCCCCTTCACTGTTTGCAATTTTTATTGAGCCACTAGCAGCAGTAATTAGACAGGCTACAACAATTAAGGGCATAAAATGTAAAAATATAGAACATAAAATCAGCCTTTAAGCGGATGATGTGTTGCTTTTTCTCCAAAACTCACAAACCAATCTCTCTGATGTAATTGCATTGATAAACTCTTTCTCAAGTGTCTCAGATTGTTCAATTAACTGGTCAAAATCTATAGTTCTTCCGATTAATTGCTCCTTCCATAATTCTTCATCTACCCGACTGCAATCTGGAAATATTAAATATTTAGGTATCAATATCTCACCTAAGCTTTCAGAATTAACTAAATTAAACCACATCCCACTTTTAAAGACAGAAGAAGGTGATCTGGCTAGATGGAAATCTCTACCCATATCACTCATGGGAAGGATCGCCGCTATAAAAATGATGGTCTTGCTAATTTGCTAAACTATTTATTTTCAATGATCCCAAGTAAGCCATCACAAGATTGGTTCAGATCTCTAGACTCGTATATTTCTAAATTCCTTTGGAAAGATAAACCCCCCTCAGCTTAATAACATTACAAAGGACCAAGGATAAAGGAGGACTAGATCTGCCTAACTTTAATCACTACTTTTTAGCCAACAGGTTTCAATTCATCTCTAGATGGTTCAAACACACCTTCTTAGATGAACCCTGGATAGATGTAGAACAGGCACTATGTAATAATCTAGAAATTTCAGACCTACCATTTATCAGCTCAAACATCAAACGACATGAACGCTTTAAAAGCATCAACATCAGCTCTTCTCTGACAGCAGGCCCGTGCGGGGGACCTCTGGTGCATTGGCCCCACTGGAGGGCTCTCTAACTGGTGGGGAGGCTGTTATATCTTTGCAGGAGGTCTCCTCTCTACAGGAGTTCACTCTGCAGGTGGGGGAGAGATATAGGAGAAGTGGAGAATGAACTCAACCTGGGTGTCTATTGTCTTATGTAGTCTGGGAGATGATTGGATGATGGGGTGGGTGCAGTTTTCTCTGCGGTGGGGTCGGGTGGGCTACCCCAGACTCTGTGGGGCGGGACGGTGCTGCTGCTGCCCTTGTTGTGGGTTCCAGAGTGTTGGGGTGCCTACGGGGGTCAGCGGGGGAGCTGGCCCCAGGGAGGGGCCACTTGACCCTCCCTTTCTTCCCTCCCCGTCCTTAGCTGCCTCCCTCTTCCTGGTCCACCACACCCACACACACACGCAGGGCTTGGGGTGCAGGTGTGTCACCAGGGTGCAGGGGAGGCACTCCCCCTCTGTCCCCTACTGTCCGCCCGTGCCTCAATTTTATTCCGCAACCTAGACATCCACATTACTCATACTCTCATAACACATACATATAGGGCCTTGGGAGTGGGCACGTATACAGCGTCCAGTGGATGGTCTGTGTATTCAAACCCACCTCTGGCGCTGGTGCCCTACCCTCAATTTTAAATGCATATAGACACTGAGGGTTGTCGGGAGGAGCAGTGCTGCTCTCTAGCAGGAAGCACCATGCCCTCCTGGGTTTTAAATGCACTTTAGAACAGCACGCAGCAACACTATATATGAGCGGGGGGAGGGAGGTTTGGGGTCTTCACTCATCCCCTTTAACCGTCGGGGCTGAGGGGCTCGGAGGAATTGCTGGCCGTCAGATTGGGGTCTGGGATGCGGGGCCTCCCTGCTACTGCAGATAAAAAGGCGGTCTGCTTTCCTTCACCCCAGAGAGAAGAGCTACATCCCCTTGGTCTGGGTACGGTTTGCCCCTCTGGGGGCAGGGGTACCCTGACCTGGGATATAGAGTATGTTTGGGGAGTGTGAATGTGTGTATAGTGTCTGTTTGTGTCTGTCTCCACGTTGGGTGAGTGCCAAGTATTTGTTTGTGTATATGGGGGTGGGAATGCACGTTTGTGTCGTGCGCCTGTTCGTCTGTGTCTATATGTCAGCTTGGGTCTTAGACTCCACCTCTCTGGGAACATCTCAGGCTCTCCGAGGTATGGAGGCCTATCTCCCCTCACCACACTCCCTGTCGGTGGCTGATGCCCTCAGACATTGGTGTGTTGGTGGTTCTTGGTGTCTGGGGCTGGGCGCTCATGTATGTACAGACTCACTCCTGGTGGCCGATTGGCGGGGCCTGGCGCCTGTGGCCCGGCTGGGCCCCTTCCGGAGGGTGGGGTACCCTCAGGCCTCAGGCTATCAAAAGAAAGCCAGCAAGAAAAGGGTGGACCATGACTCATTGGTAAAGGCTGAAGTTATTCGGTACATCCAGGTGGTATCTGATGAATATGAAGTTGACTGTGTGGAAAAGTAATGAAAAAAGTTTTTCCAAGACTTTATCATGTAACTATGAAAATACTTGCTCCAGCAGTCACCAGAGCACCAATGGAGCAGGTATACAGCCATGGAGGCATTATTATGTGCCTTCACATAGCCAGACTTAACACCAAGACACTGTCAAAACTGATATTTTTTAAGTCTAACTGTTCTGTTTAAAATATTCCAGGACTGATGTTCAAGTAGTCAACCTGTTGCAGGCTTGCAATTTTTAAAAAGTTATTTTATTTTTAATATTTCCATTTTTTGCTGTTATTGAATAACACCATAGTTGATGTAAGAACACTTTCAAATGTTTTCTCCAAACTTTAAACATGGAAAAATTTATGAATCAGAAGGTTGAGCTACAAACTAAGTCAGTTAACATCCTACATCCAGTTGTAACAAGCAAAGAAGTTCATGAATTTATCGACTTCAATTGAGCAGTTTTTCATTTTCCTTTATTGCAGCAGTCCTCTTAAGTGAGTATGCACGCATCATTTTAAATGTTTATCAATAGAAGCTATATAACATAATTCATGACATATAACAAAGTGTTATAGGGAGACTTTTTTAGTGTTTATCTGACAATAAAACATCAATTTCAGCCATTAGAGACCTGAGACTTGGCTTGGACTTGCAAAAATGACTCTCTGCCTCTAAGTCATAACCATTGAACAAAGAGTGGGAATGGGAGGTGAGACTCACCAGGACTGAAGGAGTGACTTGCAGTCAGTGAGTGAAAAGGGGAATGGGAAACCCTTCTAGGCTACTGCTTAGTCAAACACTAGTACCTCAACAAGAGGTACTAGTGATTTTCAGCTTACTGTTCAACACCAGTTATGAACAAATTGTTAAACTAATCTGAAGACATACTGTATTTTCCCAGTAATGGACATGTTAATTTATGGTGATCAGATTGAGGATGGGAATGCTTTATTGATGTTACATTTACGATGACTTCAGAATGAGATGCCTCATTTTCATGTCATTGTTATGTAACTCAAATGGTCTGCTGAACATGCCCTACCCAAAAAAGCTATATATTTTCATTAGACTTTCAGCATGAACATCATGTTTATTGTAATTCTTCAGGAAAGGAGAGTGAAAATACCTTAAAGTGACAATCAACTCAAGATCATTAGCTGAATGAGGAGCTATCATATGGAATATTTACATCAATCTCTATTATTACTGTTAAATGAACTGTAACCAAGAAATCAAGGGTATTGCAGATCTCCTTTTTGATTGAGAAATAATATAAATGACCTCCATCAAAGACAGGTAAACAGATGAAAAAAGAACAAGGAAACACACACACACACACACACACACACACACACACACACACACACACACACACACACACACACACACACACACAGTGGTGTCTTTAATGGGTCTCCAGCCCTCTAATTTCTTAATTTCTTTTTGTTGTTCTTTCAAAACACAGTCTCACATTTTACAAGCGTAATAGTGTAAAAGCCAACAAATAAGAAAGACAAAATTAAGAATAAAACGTAATCCCATATTGCTATCCAACCAATCTTAGTAGCACTTGCTCCACTGCTGTCTCTGATCCTGGACAGAAAGAGGATTAATGCTTACCAGTAACAAAATTACAAGGAAATCAAAAGCACATGTGAGACTGCACCATGTGTAGTGGCCCCTCTCGCTGCCCCCTCTACCACACATGTGCACACACACACACACACACACACACACACACACACACACACACACACACACACACACACACACACACACACACACCTGTCTCCGTTCTAACACATTTCAAATCCAAAAACGTCAATAGTCATTTCAGTCACAGACAAGGAAGAATGAGTGTATGTGTGTGCGTGTGTGTGTGTGTTTGTGTTATGGGGTTGGTGAGGTGTGTGGGGGCTACTTGTACTATGACAGACGTGTGGAACAACAAATGAACAATGCCTCGAGCAATATCAAAGATATCGATGGGAGGAGATTTGAATGGCGTGTCGGTGGAAATGTTGATTATCACTCATGTCAATTGTTGAGACAATGAGTGCTCTGGGGCATCTGTCTCTGTTTCTAGTTGTTTCTTTTCTTGTCATACCCAGGAGTTTCAAGGTAATGAATGTTCTTCTTTTCTGCTGGCTAATGTCATTGAATAAAGGGTGATGTACACATGCTGTACAGTGTGAAAACCACACAAAGGCCATGTAGTCATATTTTCTAAATGCTGCACAACTCTTGTCACAAACGCATGACACTATAGTTGACAAATTAGACACTATGTTACCAGCTTGCTCTTGGATTTACAGACTTTAACTGAAAACAGCTTCCCACATAGGGTGAATACAATTATGCTATTTAAACTGAAGCCTAATAAAACAGAAAGACAAAAACATTTCACAAGATAAACATGTATATTAAAAAAAAGACAAGAACAAAGGTTGACAGGCAGATAAACATAGTGAAAACAGAGACATTAGACAGACAGTGATGTGACTGGTAGAATGGGTGATACGCAAGCTAGTAGGGGTGGAGAGGAGAAAGAGAGTGGCAGATAGAGACAGCCAGGCATGTACAGTAAGCTGACAGGAAGGAAAACATGGAGGAAGACACAGAAGCAGATCGAAGGGGGAAAAAGGAGATACACATGCAGGTATACAAGCATAAAGATGGACAGAGAGTTATGAAATATAGGCAGGCTTGCTGAAGAAAACTGGCTGTCCAAAAGGCACACATTAAGATGCTGAGACTGCCGCACATGACCAGGTCGACAACCCAGAAGCATGTGATCAGGGAGACATTTGGAAATTCTGGGTGGAGTGTAGGCTATTTGACGGAGAGACTAGCAGACAAACAGACAAACAGAGAAAGTGAGAGTGCAAGACAGTGTTGTAAATGGGCAGGTGGAGAGAACACACACACACACACACACACACACACACACACACACACACACACACACACACACACACACACACACACACACACACACACACACAGGCAGACAGGCAGGGCCAGAAATGAGCCTGGGCAGAAGATAAGATTCCTGGGTGGCTTTGCCATGGGCACCGGTCTGCAGAGCACAGCAGCTTGGGGCAGAAGGAGGAGTAGGGGGAGGCAGCGAGAGGGGGTGGGGATAGTGTTATCAAGCCAGTGCAGAGGCTGGGTTGGGCAAATGGGCAGTCTGGGAATCCCACCTCTACTACTACTCTCCCTCTCTGCCATCCAGCAGCTGTGGTGAGACAGGGAGAGGAAAGACAGAAGAAAGACCAGAAAAAGGATCTAAGTAAAAAAACAAACAAAAAAAAAACGAACCCATGCATACACACCTTGTTCCCGAGGTGTGTATACATGAATTCATAGGTGTACAGTTGTCTCAGACTGATAGTGGCTTCAGATGAGTGAGGAACACAATGTTCCTTTATCACTTTATACTGTTGGGGTTTTTTTAGCAAGAGGAAAATAGACAGAGGGAGAAAGCAAGCGAGTATGCAAAAAGAAGTACCGGATAGTGCAGCTTTGATAATGATGTTTCTCTGTATACAGGAATGTTTACAAAATGATATCCACAAAAAGTTAAAGGCACGGCTATGTGACTCTGACGAGACTCAGGTGAAACTATAGATGTTGCACATACAATCTTTTCTCCTCCCTTTCATGTGTGCCACTGTCAAGTATCATATGTCTCTGCAGTCGGAACAAGACTCTCCCAGCATGCAGGCGGTGCATGCGTATGTATGTGCCTATGTTCACAGCAGGGTATGATCTGCCCAGTAAGACTAAGGATTTAAATAATATGCTGGATGCATTTTCAACAGCGACCACACAAGCAGCTAAGCAACACTGTCAGTTCACGTTTTCTGTAATTGTGCACCGCAGTGCTAGGCAATACAGCAAAGTTAAAGAAGCAACTTGTGCAGTAGAAATGTCTCATTTTTAAGAAGATACTGACGTAGAGTTTACTGAATATTTAATCAAAATTTTATGTAAAAAAAGAACAGTTATAAAGTTTTGGTGCAAATACTGCCACTGTGTGGCTACTTATTAAAGAAACCCTTTAATACATAGATACATAAAGCATGACGGCACAAATATTGCTAAAAGCATGCTCCAAATACATATCTGAAACTATGGATAGGTTTAAGAGAACATGATTCTGGGCACTGGATTATTGATCAGGACATCTGAATGTTACTGGTTGACATTAGTGGAGTCTAATGTTGTATTCTGCCATTTTTTTTTTAAAAGAGAGGCCAAGAGAGGCTTTGAAGGAAGTTTGAGGGTAGTTTGGGTGGAATAAGCCTACAAGCTTTCTGGTGGGTTGTTATTTTTTTAAGGTATGCCACAACCCATTAATATATTGCCAGTGGTGTAAAAACTGGTTTAATACATTAAAATTGCATACATTTTTTAAACTTATGCATCAAAACACATCTAAATAGAAAAATAGGAAAAGCACATGCAAAAAGAACACATACACATATACAATGTTACACAGAGGGGCTCAATGCTGCAATAATTTTTGTCTGGAGTTCCCATTATGTCACTTTATTAAGTTTACATATTTCAGGAGAGGGAACAATTTAGATTTCTCATTTCTCCTCAGTCTTTCGTCTCTTTTAGTTTGTACCCTAACTGTCCAAACTAAGATGATATAATTATTTCTAATCCCGAGTCTGATTTTTCTTCTCTCCAGAGCAGAACTTCACTCACCTGCTGCCTGTTCTCATTATAGATTACAGTGTCATCTGCAAACACCATAATCCCATATGCCCTCTTCTCTGGTATCATCCACAATCCCTTTATATAAAGTCAGTACATAGTCAATTTCTGTTTACATTTAATTTACCTTATTGTTACCACAATCCCTCTCTTTTGACTGTTTATTCCAAAGTAATAAACTGAAAATACAAAAATTCGGCAACCCTCAAAAAATGGTATTGATTACATCTCAATGTCTGTGAAGGTTCTCAGTCATCCAGGTCATCGTAGTCAAAGGAGCTTGCAAAGAAAAGCGTCTGGACTTCTTTAAGTTACTTGAAGACGTTTCACCACTCATCCGAGAAGCTTCTTCAGTTCTAAGGTCAAATGGTGGAGAGTCCCAGGTATAAACCTAGTGGGAGTATCCCCCCACAGAGGGACAAAAGGACCCCCTGATGATCCTCTAATCGCCTGAGCCAAGGTGTGAAACTGGGTGTGGGTCCCAATCAGCCAGAGTTTCGGGTGAGTTCATTGTGAAACCTGGCCCCACCTTATCATGCGAATTCCTGAGATCAGATGGCCCAGGATGTGAGTGGGCGTTAAGGCGTCTGGGAAGGGATCTCAAAACTGGATTATAGATGGCAGAGAGTTGGTGTCGTAAACCCCCGCCTCTGTTCAAAGATGGTCGCTCACAGTGGACATAGATGGCTTCTTTCACTCCTCTTTCAAACCATCTGTCGTCTCTGTCCAAAATGTGAACATTGGCATCCTCGAAAGAGTGTCCTTCATCCTTAAGATGCAGATGGACTGCTGAGTCTTGTCCTGTGGAGGTGGCTCTTCTGTGTTGTGCCATGCGCTTGTGAAGTGGCTGTTTGGTCTCTCCAATGTAGAGGTCTGGGCATTCCTCGCTGCACTGTACAGCATATACCACATTGTTAAGTCTGTGTTTTGGCGTTTTGTCTTTTGGGTGAACCAGTTTTTGTCTGAGCGTGTTGCTGGGTCTGAAATACACTGGGATGTCGTGCTTGGAGAAAACTCTCCTGAGTTTCTCTGATACACCGGCTACATAGGGGATGACAATGTTGTTGCGTCTGTCTTTCTTATCCTCCCTCGCTGGTGTCTGGTCTTCTTTTCTGTGCCTCTTTGCTGACTTTAAGAACGCCCATTTAGGATAGCCGCATGTTTTGAGTGCTTCCTTTACATGTGTGTGTTCCTTCTTTTTTCCTTCAGGCTTAGAGGGAACATGTTCTGCCCGGTGGTGTAGGGTCCTAATTACTCCAAGTTTGTGTTCCAGAGGGTGATGGGAGTCGAACAGGAGGTACTGGTCCGTGTGTGTGGGCTTCCGGTAAACTTCGATGTTGAGTTTGCCGTTCTCTTCAATGTGCACAGCGCAGTCCAGGAAAGGCAAACAGTTGTCCTTTGTGTCTTCCCTGGTGAACATCAAGCAAGGACAAGACTCAGCAGTCCATCTGCATCTTAAGGATAAAGGACACTCTTTCGAGGATGCCAATGTTCACATTTTGGACAGAAAGGACAGATGGTTTGAAAGAGGAGTGAAAGAAGCCATCTATGTCCACTGTGAGCGACCATCTTTGAACAGAGGCGGGGATTTACGACACCAACTCTCTGCCATCTATAATCCAGTTTTGAGATCCCTTCCCAGACGCCTTAACGCCCACTCACATCCTGGGCCATCTGATCTCAGGAATTCGCATGATAAGGTGGGGCCAGGTTTCACAATGAACTCACCCGAAACTCTGGCTGATTGGGACCCACACCCAGTTTCGCACCTTGGCTCAGGCGATTAGAGGATCATCAGGGGTCCTTTTGTCCCTCTGTGGGGGGATACTCCCACTAGGTTTATATCTGGGACTCTCCACCATTTGACCTTAGAACTGAAGAAGCTTCTCGGATGAGAGGTGAAACGTCTTCAAGTAACTTAAAGAAGTCCAGACGCTTTTCTTTGCAAGCTCCTTTGATTACATCTCAATGTCCTCTGTCTGTAATGGAGCCACTGAAATGTAAGCAACAAAGTGCAATGCACTGCACCAACTTTTTCAGTTCACCAGTCTGCGAGGAAACTTGTACCATCGTGATAAGTATAGGATTCCACTAAGATGGAAAAACAACACCAAACTTCTGCAAATATACTAGAAAGTATATTAAACGGTATATTAAGTAAAGAATCAAAACAATTTAAAATGTCGCTGCAACACAAATTATTTGAGGATGCACACAGGAAGGGTAAGAATCTCTTCCCCATCCATCTTCCTTTTCCCCATGTCTCAATCTAGCTGTGATAAAGGAGCGCCTCCTCTGCCAGACACATGGCCAATTACAAATTAGCCAGTTTGTCAGAAGGATGGGGGTGGGGGGATCGTAATCAGGCTTCAAGAGGTGGAGCCCCTTGAAGATTAATTGGAAATGGGCCCCCGGTAAATGTCAATGGCAATCAAGGGTTTGTACAGCTCTGATTGACTCTATACACAGACCCCTCTACCCAGGATAAGCTTTCTCCAGCCGTGACATTGCTGGCACCACTCCCTTACTCTCTCCATCTCCGCTGAAAGGGAGAGAAGACAGGGACAAAAGAGACAAGGAAAAATGGCGTTGTACGACAGCGATGGAATACCAAGGAAGGGAACAAAAGAGGAACGTCTGACATTTCGAACCTCCTGTAGTGTTCATGTTTAGGAGCTTTGGTTATGATTTGAAAGAGTGCAGTGCAGAGGCACACCAAAAGAAGCAATTTTCCACCCTGGGACTACATCTGAAGTGAAAGTCATCAAGAAGGCAATTTTCTTTGCTTCCAAATATGGCCCTGGAATTTTTTTAAATGCATTTTTCCACGTGTTTTTAATGCCTGCGAATAACTCAGGTTTTACTCCTTGATAATATATCTGTCAAAATATGCAACTCACAGAAATAAAAACCTGAATGTTCAATTATTTTTATCTGAATCAAAATAACCAATAAAGAAAGATTATATCTTAAAAACTGAACTATTTAACTTTGAAGTGTAAGCCAGAACCTCATCTGCTCAGTGAGAGATCTGTGTTATTCTAAGTGGCATTGCAATTAGGAGATAAGGTTCTGAATTTAAGTGTTAAGCAGCTGCGGTTAGTAATGAAGATAAAGCTTAGAAAATACACTTTCTGAAAATTATAACTTTATATGTTTATGGCATATTAGGTGTATGGCAAAGTTGATTAGCCATTCACTAACTTCCATAGTAATTGTTGTTAGCAGCTACAATTATAAAGCTTCCTATTCTACCACATCAGTAATGTTGTTTACAATGAATCTGGTGGCAGATTTATGACCCACGATACTTGGAAAATGTTTATTATTAGGTGCTTGACTTCAAACAGAGGTATTAAGTTTTGCTGATTAAAAAGAAAACTGTCAGAAGAAGATTCAGTCGGTTTGAGTCAACCTCATAAGCTCCAACAAGTCACAGGTGATCCATGGAGACTTAAGGTTAGTTTTTGGTTTAGCCAGAAGACAAATAGGAAATTTTCTGGAACTAGGAGATGTCACATATCAATTCCAGTCTCATATATTTTGCTCTTACAGTTTTCATGGTAAAAGAGTTTTCATTGGGGTGTTCAATAGGACAGGCGCAGCAGTGATGTAGCAACAAGAGCCATGGAGTATGAGTGGATTTCTGTAACTTGTAAAATAGACGGGCTAAATGAGAGAGTTATCTACTTAGAATAGAATAGAATAATCCTTTAATTGTCCCACAAGGGGAAATTTGGTTGTAACAGCAGCCAAAAAGACACATATACATATCTACTATAACTCTGAGGTGAGCGACTGAAGAAACTACCAGTGTGACCAAAGGGTTTTGACTGACTACATATAAAGGGGATTGAACTATATTAGAAGGTTATACCTATTACAATACAAAGTATGACTAGCAAAGACTCAGCAGTTACAATGTGACAACTGTTTGAGTGTAAATAAATTTTACTTTTAACTGAATTCAAAGTACATTCTCTTGCTCATACACCTTACCATTATGGATTTTTTTAAAAATTTATACAATAGTAAATTTCCATTATTTTCAGGTATTTTTCTGGTGCCCCAGCTGCTGTAATGTCACAGTTTTTATATTTATTATTATATAAAAACAAGTATTATATGTATATGTATATGTATGTATTATATTATATGTATATGTATTATAACATTGCTACCTCTGATCCATTTACAATAAAGCAAATCTTAATGTGGAGTCAACAGTTTTTGGGAAGGAGTTCTGGGGCATTGATGTCCTCTACTATCCTCATTTGTATAATTCACAGCATTTTCATTTACATTTGAAAGCCTCCCAGTGTTGGAAGTATCTTTCTTCCACTCGTGTTTTTGACGCCTAGTTAAAAGGAAATACTTTCCCAAGTGTCTCAGCTACCTGTCTTCAGTGCTTTAGGATGTCTTACATGCAAAGACCCAGTGTGACAGTGAATCGAAGCAGGACCGGTCAGCCTGCATTTGATGGCATCTTGCTGCTCTTGCCAGAGCTGTACTGTAGTGACAAATGCTGTCAATATATTGGCTGAATGTCAAAAAGTTCGAAAACAGGATTTTCTTACTCAGGCCGGTCTTGTCACAAACAATTCTGCAAGTGCATTTAATTCAGCTGCCTCCTCCTGTCTCCCCATACCAATGCAAATTTCTGTTAACCGAGGCAGAAAATGCCCGCTTAGTTGATTAGATTCTCCCAACGACAGGAAGAGCAAAGTCAACGATGAGTTGAGGCAAGATGACTAATGAGGAGGGAGATACAGAGGAGGAGACGACATAGTGTTACGTCAATTATTTCATCGATACTGGCAGTTCATCAACCCGAACACACATTAGTTGTTGGTAAACAAGATTTTAGAGTTTGACGACTGCTACACGAATGGGAAAAATAAAAAAGGAACACAATCAAAATACAAAATGACATTCCATGTTTTCCCTCGAAAGCACAAAATGCTCAGATCCCAAAGAGGACTGATCTCTTTTCTGTTTTCTCCTCTTTTAAAGCATGGTGAATATTTAGGGTTATTGAAACTGACTTGAGGGTTAGAAAATAAAGGGTGTTCTCGGTACACACATATATATTTGTTTTCTTTTATACTTGGACTTGTGCAGCCCACCCTCTATGCTTCCTGCTTAGAGCCATCAAGTCATTAAAAAACAAATATCCATCACAATAATCAGCTCAAGCCATTCAGTGGTGACCGGCCTTTGCCAAGGTTTACCCTGGGCATGACATCACCTGTTCAAAATGAGAGATGGTGATCAAGACTAGCAAATTATGATTGGTATGATCTAGTGATGCTCTTCAGCTTGATCAGTGCCTCTGTTGTCTTCCAGGTGTTGGTAAAAATTACAAACCAATAAATGATCTAAAAAGTTTTGTGGGTTTTTTTTTTACTTTCATGATATCCTCATTTTCTTCGAAAACTTAATGCCCACTATCTGACTCTTCAAACCCAAAGGGCATGAAGAGTCTGGTAGTCTGTTAGAGTTTTCCCATATTCCCACATACCCCCTGGTATTTTTTCTGATCTTTGACACTTGTTTTGTCTCACTCATAGGCCCATCAGTTAGTCTCTCTTCTGGATTTTGCCCTCTAATCAACAGTCGTACTGAGAAGACTAAATAGGGCTTGGAGACAATGCTTTGTTGTGTTGCCTCCCATCAACCCCTATCTTGGAGTACCCATGTGGACTGTACTGAGTATGCCCATAAATCGCTAACAATCATTCCACTTGTCTGTAACCTGCAGAGTCATTATTACATGAACGACGAACTATGTTTCATTCTCAGCAAAGTAAGGCTACAGTTCCTTCCATTAGAATGCCACACAACTTCAGCTGGCGAGATCCATGCAGCCCCTTTTTGGGTTACTGGTTGACCAAAACCAGCTAACAATAGTGATTCTCATGAAATCGCTGCTTTCTTTTAAAAATATTTCGTTAAAAATGCAGCACTAGCGTGTTGGACATTTTCTAATCAAATACCACCTAATGTGTGCGGGGTCATTATAGCAACGTGGCTGAAAGTCCAGTGATGTCATTTGTATGCGACATTAATGCCACAACAAAGGAGGATGTTGAAGTGATGGTATACCTGCTGCTTGGTGCATAGCTTTCTGTCAGATTCAAGGACCACAGTGTTGTTTTACGTGTAGCCATTTCCCTCGTTGCCGGCTTATAAAAATGATGGTTTTGATTTGAATGAAAGAGACGCTGTCATGATTCATCAAAGGACACTACTGACTAGCCAATCACTGGAATGCAGTTACATTTTCGAATCGTTTGGAACCTCACCCGAGTAGGTATTAAAAAAGTACCTGGTACCAGGTAACATCACCTAATGGAAAACCTTAAAAATTGAGTTGAGTCATGCCAAGCCACCTTGAATAGGCACTAATGGAACAGAGCTATCAGTTTGCCAATTTGGTACCAACTCTATTGGATATATACAGTTTTTGTGAGATTTTGAGACTTCTGTATTATCAGTGTGATTGCTTTTTCCAAACCCTAAATAAATTGCAGAATACAATTTCAAACAATAAATTGGGGGAAAAAGGATATCAAATATATGTATTGTGCAAATTAATATTTATTAAAGTTTTTAAAATTGCTAGAAGGTTCATTAAACACTCTTTTAAAAAAAAGTAATTTCTTGCAATAATTTCATGTTTCAGGCTTTAAAGAGTAAAATTCTGTTTATTTTAATTTTTTGTGGTCTGGCCTTGTCGCAACTCTCTGGTAAACTCACATGCATTGCCTGCTACTTGCCAGCTTTGTCCATCTTAATGCCAGTGAAACCCCACCTATCAAGACTGTTTGTCCGGCTCTTTCTTCCATATTACTTGTCCATCTCACTGGCCAGCATCGCTCCCCATCGACTCAACTAACTCTGACAACCTCTTGTCTGCCAAACCTCACACTTTCCAGAATGAACCCAACCTCTTCCACCTGCAGCTCACTGTGATCTGCCTTTTAGCTTACTACCGAGTGTTCACTATGTCCTATCCCACCACCTCTGCAATATTCATGCTCACCCTTCAAATATCACAGTAAATCCGGTTTTCCCTATTTCTGAGTCCAGCTTTTCAAGGTTTTGGAACCGTGATTGGCAAATTCACAGATAGTTTTGTGTAGTATACGCTGCTGCAGATCAGGATGCAAACATACACATGATCTGATATCCATGCATTGCTGTTGTTCCTACGTCATCATAACAATGTCGGTCCAGCATCAACTAGCCAATCATGTTGTCTGAGCATTAAGTCAGAATTAGCCAATCAAAAACTATAACAAGCAAACCAACACGAGTGACCTAAATTTGGCTAACAGGAGTCCTGACTTAATAAAATATTTGTTATGTTGCATAAATTAATAAAGAAAACACTTGAAATGATTAGCATTTGTTCAATAAGAGAGTTTTGTATAAACAAAGATGCTTTTTAAATGAAACCTATGACATACAACAACATGTTAGTTGCAATGTTGGTCCTGGGCCAAGATTATTATAATGATGATTGTTATGGAGGAACAACACCGACACAGGGATATCAGATAAAGCTAAATCGACACCATACTGTAAAAACTGGCGTTAAAAAGATGTTATGTCGGTAAAAATAATTCCATATATGGAGGAGGCCTGTGAATTTCCAAGTATAGGAAGCTTCATCCTGATAAACATTCACAATCTAATTCCTGCTGAAGTGACACAAAGTTGGGTAGACTTTTCTAAGTATGTGAGAGCAGAGGAGAGTTTAAGAAGCAGATTTGGTGTGCCAACGCAAGTAAAGGCTGTACATTTGCTGTCAACGAGTCTTTTTCTTCTTCATTTAAAACCTTTGACAAGCTTTTTTAAAAATGGAGTCGTGCACCATATTAAAACAAGAGTCGACCTCATCAAGTTGGTCTGTGCAGCAAATAATCCAAAAGCAGATGGTAAAGAAATATTTTAAAACTATGTTTTCCTTGATTTCCTGGATGGAGCTTCACCGTCTGATTTGTAAGCCAGTGCCAGTGACAACTGCATTTTAGAAGCTCTGCCAGATATATTACAAGGGGGAACTGGAGCAGAACAGCTCACTGGCAATGCACCATAGACATTATGCAAATACCATAAGAGAACATATTAGCTAGTCTATCGGTTCCCCTCAGAGATGCCTCCACCAAATTGTCTAAGAAGTCGCAGTGAGCCCCCACTGAGCCGAGGAATGGGTGAATTTAAATCAGGGTGACAAAGTAGCCTTTCTGACATCTTGTATTGCTCTTCCCAATTTCTGAATGTATAGCGCCTACACGTTTTATACCTTCTCCAACACAGTGCATGTCTTAATTTGTGTCTCCTGCAGCAATCACATGCAGATGCCAGATAGCCAATCATCACAAATATGACTTAATGAAGATACAGCCAATCTGAAAAACCCCCAGTGGTTTATTGAAAAGCATTTGGTGTAATGTCCCATAACACTTGACATGCACATCTCCAGCAGAGCATTTGAGCACAAGTCAAAACGGCTGGATCAACAACGCTGACAATGGCATATATTTCCAGTAATAGCCTTTATGTTTGTTTTTAAAGAGGCTATGGCAATGCATGCCATTATAGGCCTAATGATGTACGATTGTCCTCTCACATATTGCAGAGTTAATTGGGCCTCTGTGATCATGCCTAATGGCTTTACCAGGGAATTATTGACACAGTGATGTGGGCCGACGTGCTACAGGTTGGTGAATAAATAAATAAGCAAGCCCCCACTACACCCACCCCTTTTTGCTCAGCCACGATGCTCGTCAATCTTGGCAACTGCCTCTGTAGCAGCCCAGTCAGTTAACATTTTAGAAAATGGCTGCCCATTAATAATAAAGGCATATTAACATAAGTGAATTCTGCTATGGTGTGGGATTCAGTGGAACAGTTATTAAAGTCCAATTTGGCCCCATTAATAATGCATCCACCTTTGACTTTTTGATATCCAGATTATGTGGTATTACTGTGGCTATACATTATTTATTAACCACATTCAATTGGGGACCTTGATGACTTCTAATTGTTAGGTGGTGGTGCCATTAAGTTATCCCTGATGAGGCTTGTCAATCAAGATGCATTTTCTCGACCTCAGTGTCCAACACGCTACACTCACACACACGTAAGCACACAGTCAGAGCCAGGTGCCAACAGTGCCAACAGTGGCACAGTGCGGGACAGGGGCATAGTGCTCCACCCCACAACCCTGCTGAGACATAGAGGTCTGACTCCTGTCTGTCACGGCCATTTGAAGTCTTGCAGAGGGGAGGCCAAACAGCATGGGGCCTGCAGTTAGAGAGGCCTGGCTTAAAAAGTTAATGGCTCCTGTTCTATACTGAATGACACTGGGAGGGTAAGTGATTGTCATGGCTCCATTCTCAAGGGGAGACTTTTGTCAGTCACTCACACAGACAGACAGCAGCACATGCACAGTTATATAGATTTAACTAGGCAGTCGTGTACACTATACAATTTATGTCCACAGGGGAAAGTGCATATAGAGCACTTCCAAAATGTACAGTACTCTAAGTATCTGTAAATGCATGTGTATTGTGCTGAAGAACCAACAAGATGCCAGGCAGCATGCTGTAACTCTTCTGATGGCACACACTGTGCCGTACAAATGGTGAATAAATGACAACACATCCCCCTCAACTGTAGGCTAACAATCATGCTGAATACCATGTCATTCTGTCCAGCATGTTGAGATTTTATTGCACGGTAGATCACCCCAAACTAATTTGAAACTGAATGACAATCACTTGCTCATGAATGTTCCTGCTGCACAGAAAGGGCTGAGTAACAATTTGTGCACCGCAGAGTAAGAAGAAAAAGGAAAAACGAGTGTGAATGAATTCTGCTCCCCTGAGTGCAGGCAAGAAATGGAATCAAGATAGAAAAAAAAAAAAAAAGAGGAAGTGAGATATCTTGTTAAATACACTGGAATTGGATACAGCAGCAGCACACAATGCTCTAGCGCTACACACAAGCACACACAGACACACACACGCGTAGACACCAGGTGAGTTTTATGCCTCACACATCCTAAAAATTAGAACTGGTGCACATTACACAATTAAGCACAATCTTTAGGAGCCTACCTGAGTTTTATAAATTGATATTTAATCAGCGCTCCGTGGGGGAGACTTTCTGGCAAATACAGGGGACCTCATGTTGAATCTGGCAAGCACTACATCCCAAGGGCCACAGTAGCACCAGCTGTATATGACACAGAGATATTCCACAGTTCCGTTAACAGGGATGAATATGGTGCAAAGTGTTCTTAGGCTGCCGGGATCAGTTCATGTGACCATCTTCAATTTGTGGCCACTTAATTAATGATCATCTGTATGCCCGGTCATGCATTCAAATAATGCAGTTAATGCAGAACTCGAGCATAAAGACAAGAGTAGATTTTTTTCCCTGCGTTAATACTTTTTAGCTTGTCATTTTATTTAGTGACCCCAATTCAATGCAAAAACAGTAGCAAAAAGTCCTAATCTTTTATTTTTAATGTTTAATTTTTCAAGATAATAACACAACTGTTCTTATATAATATTCTTATTCTTATTCCAGGGGTATTATTATCTAATTATCTGGTTACTTGTTACATGTCAGAATCTGAATAAGTCATGCATTAGCATGCAGAAGTCTTGCCACTAACTCTTATTGTGTATGCTGTGCGTTTGACTGAAAGGATCTGTAACTCTTGTGACATAAATGATGCACCAATCATTTGTATTTACAGTTTGATTAATGATGGTTGTTAATGATTAATTAATATTAACTAATCGGTAAATTCTTGTTCGAGACATTACTATAAAATGTTGGCATTAATATTCATGTTCACTGAATATTCATGTCCATTCTCACCCATCAGTATGCCTGCTAGGAGCCAGGACAAGGCCAACACTTATAATTGGCAATCTTTTCCTGTTGGTTGACAGTACAGAAGAGTCATTTCCTTGCATTCAAATCTGCGAGTTGCACAAAGCCGGCTTGTCAACTTTCCACTTCATTACAGGTCAAGCAATAGACTCATTTCTCTCAGGCGCATCGCTCCCATAATTGTTTTCCACCTCTTCTTTCGTAGCCAATTTACATGTGCTTCCTTGCTGAGTGTAATAGAGACAGAGAAAGGAAAGACGAAAATGCTCCTGCTTTTCACTTCCACTCACCGTCCATTAACGACGTGACACATGGAACGCAAAAAGTAATATGAGTTTTGTCCCTTTTTTCGTAGCATTTGCTTTAAGCCATGTGATACAGTGTGCTGAACTGAGCTGAGAATTTGATAGGAAATTGGGATGTAGAACGGAAAAGAATGGGATAAAAAGCAGACTGGAGGAAAGGTATAGACTGCACTCAGTGAAAACTAATAAACAGGTGCCTGTGTGCTTTTCGTGCCTATACGAGTACAGGCATTATCTGCAAGTGTAAATATATAACAATAAATGGCAGTTACAAATTGAGATATACAGTTTAGCCTTGGAAACATCAGAAAAGGAATACTTAACAGCTTGCTATAGCCTTTCAACTGTCATTGCTTAAAACCCTGTCATGATCCTGGGTCCTTTTGACCCAGCGTTTTGTGTTTTCTCTTCGCGATTTTGGTTCTGTTCTCTAATTGGTGTTTACCCTGTTCCCCCCCGTGTGTTCCTGTTTTATTGTGAAGGTCTGCGTCTTATGTGAATGTTTTCAGTTTGCCTCCCTGGTCAGCTGTGTCTCCCAACTGTGTGTAATCTCCCTGTGTTCTGAGTGTATTTAAGTTGTATTTTCTGTCTCAGTAATCGCTGGTTCGTCTGTGTTGTTTCCCCTCGGTCTCTCCGTATGTATTTCCCCGGACCTCCCTGCATCTTCGTTTCTGGTTTGTCTTATTAGTTTACCCAGTTTAGGTTTCTAGTTTCATGTTTTGCCACCCTTGCTGTTTGTATTGACCCACTATCATAAATAAACACCCACCTGCACCAGAACTGCCGTCCTTCTACAAATCCACACGGCTTGCCCCGCAAACCGTGACAAACCCCAAAGGCTGTTGCATTCACTTTTAAATGAACACTTGGAGTGACCAGTTAAGTCATTTTAAGCGATTATATTTTTTAAATAAAAAAAATATGTTTTTCTTTTTCCTGCTGTTCCTACTAAAAAAACCGTCTACAAAGAGTTTAATAAAGCAATGATACCAATCTCATTCCTGTGATGAGATTTGATATAATTCTCAACAAAAGCAGGAGTAAAGCACTCTTTTTGTAACCACAAGCTGCCACAAGCAAACCTACACAGAGGCGGGAGAATCAGAGGCATGAAGGCATTATTAAAATATCAAAAATCCATGAATGCAAAACACGCAAATAAAATCAGATCACTTGTGACTCAGGAAAAAAGACAGCAAAGATGAAGCACTTTCATGTACCTTCTGGCTTAGAAAAAAATATCAAAATAATAAGAATAAAACACAAAGTAAAACAAAAATGATCATGGAAGAAATGTGACTATTTTTTAATGAATACTTAAAATGATACAGCACGGCATAAACTGTATCTCCAACCTGCATCCACATCTTCCGCTTCTATTGACAGCTAGGTTAAACTCTTACATGTAATAATTGTGCCTTCTGGACATGTGCTTTTAAATTATATTATAATAATTATTTATTTTTTAAATTAGAAATCGGTATTAGCACATAAATATCCAATTCACAAGATGATACACACAATACATGCAGACAGTTTGGTATTGGCATTCCTTCATCCACTATTCCATATCAGTGATGCATTGTTAATTTCATGTAAAATTCTTGTTCGGAATTTTCTCTCATGATTTTTTAATTATATTCATACTGCTTATACAGCATCCTTGTATCCCTTCCCTCTGCATCTCACTCCTGTGTCTGCCTTTATAAATCATCATCCTTCTGAAGTCATACTGCTGCGATAATCGTGCCCCCTCTCTTCTGAAAATCTCTCTCATCCTCTTTCCCTCCCACACTGTTTCTCTGTGTCTCAAAACCCCATTTCTTGACTCCAACTGGCAGCAGCAAGCGAAGACAAGTTTCTCTTATGTCACCCTACACACAGACTGCACGATAATGCTAATTCACCACGACAACAATTTAGCATCGTTACTATAAATGTTTAACATGTTCCCAAACAGTTCCCGTCATGATTGGCAACACAATTACTCAAAGAAAGGAGCTGACAAACTGAAATTTAATGCGAGCCAACGTTACCCTGGATTGCATCAGTGGTACAGAATCGACTGCAACAGACCTTTTTAACCAAATCTGGCGAAGCAGAATCAGCAGTCGATGTAGAAGCGCATATGTGCATTTTGGGACTCCTTGATACGCGTGATTGCAAGAAGGTGTAAGATTACTCAAAAACTTGATCGCTTGTCACCACTCTCTTATCCACATAGAGCAGGCTGATACTTTCTTGGAGTGCTAAAGCCACAGTTCTTCCTGCCTTTTGAAGTCTGATGAGTGCATGTTTCATTAGTGAGAATTGGATTTCAACTTTGTAGCATGCATTTTATCATTGACGAGCATGTGTGAGTCTCCTTTATTGCATGCCTGCTGTTTGGGTAAACTTGTGACAATCTGTTGGAAGCTTTTCATTTTCCATTTCACTCGACCACGAGGCTGTTTTTCTGGCTGCACTGCAGAGAGACCTTCACAAGGCCGAGCTTTTAATTGCTTCTTTGCAGGGGGCTCGTCTTGACAGTGCCTCACATCCTTTCTTCTGTGAAAAAAAAAAAAAAAGGAACGAAATCTTAGAAATAGTGGCAAAAGGATTTCTGCCTACGCTTGATCTCCCCTGTGGAGTTTGTCAAACAAAAGAAGATCCTTTAATTTGGTCGCAACAGGAGCTTTCCACTATACTCGGCACGCACAAATTCGAGCAAGAAAAGTCAGTGCCCCCCCCCCCCCCCCCCCCCCAAATGTCCCAGGAGAGTTGGCCGACCTCACAAAGTTGATGAACATGTGTGTGACTGGAAATGTCTTATAACCAACATATATTTTTTGCAACACTGTAATCACTTACTTATTTATATATATATATATTAAGCATCTTATGTAAGGAAGGTTCATATAATGTATTTCTTCAATGTATTGACAATGAGGTGTGTGTTTCATCAGGCTTACCAAACCATCTGAGTATTGCAGTGTATAACTTTTTTTTCTTAACACTGTGTATTTGCACTTGCACCATGGTCTCAGCAAGTCTCCATGGGAACTGGCACAGGGGAAATTGTTTCTCATAACCAAGCACCTAAGGTGAGAGGGGTTTAAGAATTCAGAAAAAAACCCCACAGCAGACAACAGTGCTGGTTTAAACAGGAGCTAGTGACTTGCTCTAACAAAACATATGCTGTGTATGTGTTTTGCCCCTAAAGTGGTGAGTTGTAAATCAATCCACGATCCTCACATGTGGCTCCGCTGCATCTCAAGCTTCAGTATATCATCAGAGTGTGAAAAAGAGTTGTAACGCTTTTAGGAAAATTGGATTTGAGAGAGCTTGAGTTTAAATTTCAGTGTAAGGAGAACAACGTGACAGGTAATTTAATATACAATATAACACAGCAAAGTAAGTTTGAGGACCTTGAGACAAGATTGTTGTGAACAGAAATACACAGCATTGAACAAAATGCATTGTTTTAGTATTTAATTCATATTCCCCTTCTGACTGGATCCATCCACTTTATATCACAACAAAATACTTTCAGATATGCTACATACAATAGGATATTCCACATCTATATTCCTTTAGCTGATTCCTTTAAGCACAACTTAAAGACAGTTTTAGTAAGATCTTGGGTCACCACGGACAGAACACCAGAACAGTTTCAGTGTCATTGAAAACTTTCTTTTTTTGGATAGACTCTTGGTTAGACACCATTCTTCCAAACGATATTTCCTCTTTGATGTTTTATGATAGTGGTGGGCACGTGTCCAAACTTAACTTCAGTTCTGGGAGCTCAGTCTAACTGGGAAGTGTGGAGTAAATATGATACATATTATCATATTTGTAATCATATAAAATATCTAATTTTCACTTTGATTCCTTTCTTTTTCAGCCATTCTGTTGTAGAGTTGTTGGTGTTCTTGGGGATAACTGTCCTGTAACATGTGAGTTTCAGCTATTTGATGGCCTCAAATTTCACTTTAGAGTATTTTGGTAATGAGGTTTTGCAGACATGTGACCATAAGCAATGGGAAGTTAACTTCTCCATCATTGTAGGCATGTTACAATCATGATAACAACGTAGTAAATAAGTGAATAAGGCTCAGTCACACGGCTCTATAGAGGTCATCTGGTACCCACCTGGTGATGAGGGAAAAATTAGCATTCCCCAACTGGTTGTGAGTGGTTGAGTGTCGCTGGGAAATTATTGCTAAAGCTCCCCTCCAGCATCCTACAGACTGGCCTAGCAACCACTCTGTCACTAGGGAAAAACATGTACTCTCCAACAGGTTGTCAAAAACCTCTTTGAAATTGCTTTGGTCTCTAACATATTGCTACAGTCATAGTTTGAATGGAATTGTTCAAACTTCTCTATAAATACTTTCCAGCTACTCTGAACTTTAATGAAACTTGTCACAAACCAGAGAGGGTGAAGGTTTGTCTTCAAAATAAAAGTTGCACCTTTTGACACATCCTATCGGCAGTGCTACTGGCAACTTACTTTGAAGGGGAACTTTTTTCCATTTCTGGCTTGCTTTGACTTGCTACCTACTGCTTCCTAGTAGTTAGCATGTACGAAAATATACAGGCAACCATAACAATCAATTAGCAATTAGTGTAAACACTTGGAGATCTTTGATGTAGCACCTTCTTCGTAACTGCTTTCATTCATGGTCGATTCAGGGACAAATTAGCTACTCAGGTTCTCTTGCGACAAAACCAGTCCAAATCATCAACCGTCCCTTAAAAAACGGAATCGTCCCGTATTTAGAAACAAAAGTACACGTCCCGTATTGAGCTAATAAGGGACGCACTTTGTCCCGTAATACAGTGAGAATAAAAAGTAGTCTAAATGTTAATGGAATTAACGCTTTGTTTGAAAACATAATTCCCAGCCCCTCTCCTGCTTTGTGACCAATGAGCTGACAGCACACTTATGACAATTCGAGTATGACAATTCAGATTACCGCTCATCTCATTGGTCGAGGAAAGGTCGCTTACGGAGAAAATACCGGAAGACAACGGATGACCACAACAAGAAGCATGGCCAACAGGGAAACAAACGCCGACACTGCGGTGCAAGTCTCGGATGACAGTAAACCTAAAGCTGGACAGACACTGTGCGATTTTTTCAGTCACGTTATTCAGCTCCTGCTCAAACTGCACGATTGACTCGCAGGGGTTAGAAGTTGGTAGGTCACGATGCAGGTCTCACACTATACCTCCCGATGCTCTGATGTGACCTGAGTGCGCACACTGTGCCTCCATAAAATGAAGGTTATAACAGAAAATCTGTCGCTCGCTCTCTCTGTCTTTCACTCACACAGACACACCACCACCATCAACTTTGCTAAATTGCTAATGAAAAACATTGATCAGGCAGCTGTGATTGAGCAGCAATGTAGATCCAACTATTTTCACGGTTGTTGTGGTTGTGATAATTTTGTGATGCCACATCGAAAAGGCTCGGATGAGCTTTCCAAAGTTCTACAAGTTGTGCCTCCATCGCTTGTGTCCAGATCACAGGCTGCACAGCCGCGTGAGCAGTGTGAGCGGCTGTGGTGACACCCTCACGAGCGATTGATGATCGGGAGCTGGTCGTGAGGTGTTAATCGCTTCTCGTTACCCCACGTATACTACACGATGCACAATGAAGGCCAAAATTGGGCCGATCACCAAATCGGTCCCACGACTCAAAAATCGTCTCAAAATGGGCCAAAAATCGCACAGTGTAAGCCCAGCATTAGAGCAGCAATGTTTGTTCCCCTCAGAGAAAGAAAAAAAAAGGCTGCAAAAGTACTGGGAGGAATGGGAAAAGGGAAACACCTGGCTGGGAAAATGCACGATAACACCTTTAAAGCGCACTGCACTGTGTGCCGGCGCACTTTTTCCATAGGCATGCTTCTAATGGTGGGCACATGAAGAACATGAGGGGTGTGAAAGCTCGGGGAACCCTTAACCAATTTCTTGTCCACCAGGCCACAGCAGAAGCAGATATGGTATGTAAACACTGGTTTGTTTTTTTAAACCCTCTGGTTAAGGTTAATATGGACATGTGCAGTGAATATTAGCGCTATGTGGCCAGAAGTGTGATAATATAATTTATTTTGTGTAATAAACAACTGCAAGGATAGATGATTACAACAAATAGATGACTAATACATAAAAGTAATACATAGATGAATAATGATGATGAGTTAAGATACGTAATCATGGGAACAAGTGGGTTTACAAACAGGAGCAGCTGATTAGCATTAGAAAAGCTGGAATAATACCTCAACTGAAGCCAATTGTACTAAATGCACTATATGTGCACAGTTACAAGAATATTTTTGTTCTATTGCTTTCTATTAATTTATATAATTTTAAGTTAAGCAGGACAGAGTTCTTTTAAAGAAAGATTTACTTATATTCTCAAAAGTTAAGCATGACAGGCTTCTGTTTAAGAAGGAGACCTGTTTTACTGTGTTAATGTTGTCATTTTGAGCTAAAAATAAATGGCTAAATGATTATTTGTTTCCCATATGGTCATATCACAAAGAACATGCATCTGCTTAAATCAAATTCAAGTCAAATGGTTAAAAAATAATTTCACACACAAAAAAAAGAGCTACCACACTGGGAAGGGTGAAGACAACTGGGTTGCCCAGCCCTGGCCACGAGGTGTCCCTTATTTATTTTTCAGGGAGTTGGCAACCCTACACTTCTGCCACTGTGCTTGATAACTGGTAGGAGCTTTCTGCACTGACATACTATGTTTAGTTTTTGCTAAATATGCAAAACTAACTTTCCACTTTGGTCTCTTCTGGTAGAGAATACTGTTCCAGTAGTCTTGTTTTTTGTTCAGATGGTATACCGCAAACCTAAGCTGCTGCGTTCTTCTTAGAGAGAAAAGGCTTTCTCCTGGTAATCCTTCCAAACAAGAAATTCAGTCTTTTTACTAATTGAACTGCCATGAACTTTGACATTTAACATGCTAGCTGAGACCAGTACAGTCTGAAATGAAGCTTCTTCTTCTTCTTCTTTTTTTTTTTTTTTTTTTTTTTGCTATTTCGTTGAGCAGTGGATGGTCCGACCTTGGAGTGAATTTTCTGGGATGTCCACTACTGGGTGGTTTATTGCATTATATTAACATACTCCTGAATACTCAAGAACATGAAACTTCCAAAACCTTTACTTTTATATGGATGGTCACACTTGCTAAGATCAGATAATCAATAATTAAGCACATTTGATTAGCATTATCCAGCTGTTATTTCCTTACTTTATGTAAGTGGTAAGGGTTTACTGAGTACAGTGAAAACTTTCTTTTCACATGACTATTTAAATGCACAAATCTTGAATTTAAACATACTTTATAAGTATGTGTGGGTGTATGTCTGAGGATTTTCTTTAAACTCTTTATTTAAGAGAAAAGTATGCCCTCACAATCTGCCACTGTGTATAAATCTTGAGTAAAGTAGATTTGTTGTGCTCTCGTTTGCCCTTTCTTCCTTTTAAAGAGGTCTAACATGTTGTGAAAGAACCAGTGATCCATTTGCCCAGCAGGATCTGCTGCTCTGTGGGGAGCTGGAGGTCTGGCTGTCCCTGGAGTACCTTGATCCCTTTCATCTATTTCCAGGTGAACCTGTGTGCCATCTTATTGAAACCCCTTTCCTTACTGTAGTCCAACCTCGACGCATGCCTTTGCCATGTAAGGATTAAGGCTTAATATGGTGTCAGCTTCAGCTGGGTTCAGCTAGATAATTGAACCCATGTGAACTAGTGTAAGTATTTCACAGTAAGAGAAAAGCTCAGGATTAAAACTTCATTCTCTCATTTATTTCACATCTACATTCCTTTATTCAGTAGTCACCAGTAGTGAATACAGTAATTTATTAGGTTAGAATGAGATGTAAAATACTTAGATTTAGCTTCTTTGCTGAATTCGCTCATGTTTTATATCTATTTCCTGTGCACTTTCCCATTTCAGTATAATCTAACATCTAAATAATATAAAATCCATGTGTTTTCTTTTCCACTATTTTGAAATTAACTGAATTTAGTAGCCTAGTTGGGAACAGCTCTTGCCGTGTGTATCTCACACATGAGTATGCTAGTATCTTTATGTGTGCATAATGTTTAACATATTGCAGCAGAAATACAACAAAGGAACTGAGCAGCTAGATCTATGACAGTAGCATTAATCATAAAAAATAATGTGTATGGTTGTTCTTTATATGAAACACATCACCTAATATGCATTTTAGAATCTACAACAAGAGTCTGAGCTGGCTGGTGGTGTAAGTTTCCAAAGCAGCTGGGGGGATTATGATCTTATAACAATGAAAATGTATGAGGATTGGAGATGCAATGAACAATCTGGTGTGATGTGTGCTGTAGCTGACAATTTGTGGGGCATCAGATGATGGTTGCCTGTTGATTTCTGTGGGCTGGACGACTGCGGGAATCAGCCTGAGCACTGCTCAGTCAGTCTGTCGTCTCTGGCAATGAGAATGAATGTCAGGCATTATGCTTGATCAGCTATGACCACTATATTCGCCCTCAGGAAATGTTGACAAATACTTGAATCACACACTTTGACTGACTCTGCAGCTCTGCGCCCCAAAATCTCTCTTTTTTTCTCTCTCTCATCCCTCCTGTCCCTCCTTTTTCACAGTTCTCCTTTTCTCCTCTTTTCTCTCCTCATCTGAGACTATGATTTGTCATGGTGACTGAAAGAGGAGATAGAAAAAAAAATGTTTACTTCAGGAAAAAAAAATGTCTCTAACGTGTCTTAATGTATTCTTTTAAAAGAATTGACGCAGTGGCACGGAAAAAGATTAATTTATCACGCCATCAAGCACAGGAACAGCTGCAGAGAAGGATGGGTGTAAATTGCAAGTCGCTGACAATGCCTGCGTTACAGATGGATTTCTCTGTCTGCGTTTCATATTGAGATGCCGGGTGTATGAGAGGAGAAGAAGGGAGCGATGGGAGAGAAAGGGGGTTAGCGAAAAAAAGCAATTTTGTCAGCTTTCATCCAAACTTTGTGACGGGGTAATTTTGATCCATTAGCTCTAAGCTCCTTGCCTTGGCCAATTTTCCATCTTTCTCACTTTCACAAGATCTGCTCTGCGGGAAAAATACCTTTGGCCTTAATGGAATCTGTTTTCAATGCAAAAAATGTGCACGAATACATATCTGTTGGATGCATCCGCTTCCTGCTAACACATACTGTTGTTTAAGTCAGTGTGAAATTGTATGCAGGTGTCTAAATTGTTAACAGAATATCAGTCTGCTCTTTCTTTAAGTGGAATTAGAAGTTTCATGACAGTTTAAGAAGTTTTAGGAATTGCTCCAGTAGTGAGACTGCCTAGAAAAGCCTGGGAGATGGGCAAGGGGCCAAGAAGCCACCCCCTCAAAACTGGGATTGTGAGATGACAATAACAGGCGAGATCAAAGGCAAAATGGGGAGAAGGGGGTGAAATTCTAGAGAGCCACCTTCAAAATCGCATCACTGGCTGAGCGAGCGTGGCAGCATTTAAGGTGCTATTTGTAATATCTTTGTCCCCTGGCCCACATAATGGAAAATAGAAGCAAAGGCGGCTACAATCCAGCAAAAGCGTTTATTTAAGAAATAAATTTTTATGGTTCTGTTTTCTATTAAGATGTCTTTTTCAGTCTAGATGAAACAGTGCGAGCACGGGCAACACAATGCAAATGCTGCATCCGCGAAAGGCACATTGTTCAAGCTTGAAATTATCAGCATAATAAAGGATCAGAGATTGAACCATTGCAGTACGCTTTTACCAGATTTGTACGATTAAAAAAAAAGGGTGCCATTTATTCTATATCAGACTTAAAATGGCTCTTCCCCTCCAGCACTGTTGTTGGAGGAGCTTCTCCTGCCAAACATCTTCAAAGAGCAAGAATTACTGTATATACACAAACAGAGAGCCTTCTGTCTTAGACTACAGCTCAGGGCTAACTTCCTGTTGCACATTCTGTGGGGAGAAGTGTTAACACAAACATGTTTTCAGAAAGACGGATTACTCTACTGTGTATTGGTCCACTTCTCCTTCCCCGTTCCCTCTCTAGGTTCTTGGATTGACCACCAGTGTAGTGGGGCACTCAGCTGAATTGTGGACCTGTTTGGAGATTTTTTTTTTTTTTTACGTCAGATTAGAAATGCCAGTTATGCCTTATCAAGATGGAGGGTCAATAAAATATTGAAGCAACAGTGTTTACTCAGATTAAACCTGCAAGTGCCAGATGGTGATTATGGGACAGTTCAAATTCAAGTTTGGTGAGAAATAGGGTACATGTTGAATTATGGATCACACGGCAAGCCTCTGGGAATGCAAAGAATAGATAGGGAGGTAATCCCAGAATGCTGAGGAACCTGTGAGAGGTAGGAGGACAAGAGCTGATAAAAGAAGTAGGGGGAGAAATTGTGGATGGAGGAGTTTGGTATCTAGGTTGGTTTATTTTCTATCTGTAAAGTAACATCTCCTTCAGAGGCCCTGTTTTAATTTACAAAATGAAATATACGGTGCATTCAGTTTCAATTTCATTTCAACTGCCGGCAAATATCCTATTTACTTATTTAACATACAAAATCGTATCACGAAAAAAAGAAAATGGACAAAAAGTAGTGGCACTGCACTGGAGTCAAAATGAATTCACAGTGGGATTATTTTCAGGTAGCTGTAAAAGGTAAACTAAAAGGTAAAGAACCTGATTTAATAAAGAAAGCATATTGTCAACTTGCAATCTCTTCTACTTCAAACATAATTCAATTTCACTTGTGAAAGGAGATACCACTTTTAATTAAATTTGTTTTAGTTTTCTTTGAAGGTGCAATAGGTGACAGACCTCAATTATAATGTACTAATTAAAAAAACATAAATAGATAAATAAATAATTTAATATACGAGGGGAGGAAGTAGAGAATGTGTAACTCATGAAGCTTGTGAAGTTCCTGCTATCTCATCATTCCCATTAAAAGAAGGGAGAGCAGCTAAAATTGAAAGTGACGGTGGAGTCTTTAGGAGGCGGCCTGTGATTTCCAAATTATCATATTTTCCGAGTCAATAATAAAATGCTTATGATAGTGCTAGCTATGCTGACAGGCTTTAATAAGATAGGGTTGCTGGAGCGCGGCACAGCAAGGGACCGAGTGGTTGTGTGTTTTTTGCATATGTATCACAATGTGTCTATACCGCGCACCTGAGCGACACTTCACTCGAGTGTGTGTCTCCGTCCAGCTGTGTGTGTATGTTTGCGTGCTGTGAGCGTGCACTTTGTTGCATTCATGCGTCTTATACGGCATGTGTGAGTCATCAGCGGGCAGCACTGTCTGCCAAAAACCATCAGTTCAAACGTACAAAATGTAAAACCAACAGAAATATAAATCAGGCCTGTGTCTCAGAGCCAACCCTGGGATCCTTGCATCTATATTTTGGTTCTGTCTTTGTTTGCGTGGTTTGTGAGATGTTTATCATGCATAACATCGCAAAACCCGTTTGAATTTACAAGAGCTTCTGCTCAGTGGCAAAGTATCATTGTTTATTAGGTTACTTCAGCAGAGATCATTTAAACAAGCGAAACTCTCGCCACCATAAAACACTAATAGTGTTCTCTGGCAACACTGTCAAAGTTGTCTTGCTTTTGTTGACACAACACATCCTAATTTAAAGCGTGACTGTAATGTAGCCCTCTTGGCTTGCAGAAACCTGTTTAGCTTGATTGCTAATGAAAGCGAGCCTGCTGCTTGATGTGTTGTGAACTAAACCTTGAGTGTGGTTAAAAGTATTTTTTTTAAACCTTTTGTCACAGTTTGAAAATAGCACGCCCGCTCCCATCACTATATGACTATGTGCTATCATATACCAGTGCCACATACTGTATGATACATGAGCCACAGTATCTGGGGACATCATTGATACCATATTAGGAGAAAAGATAAAAACTAACAGGCCCATTGGGCACAAGTGTAGATCCTTCATTAGGGCACTGCTCATTGATTTCCCTGTTGGTAATTTCACACTGATGAAGTGAGTGGGTACAAATATGCATGGCCCAGTGATTACCTTGACCCCATCCTACCCACAACCATTAGCAAGTGGGTGGAGAGGGGGGCTGCTGGGTAGAGATAATTGTCTCTGGGGAGGTCAAGAGGGAAGGTTAGGCCTGGGTCCCAAAGATGTGCATGCTTTTAGTATGCTGTCATTGTGGTGGGAAAGTGCCAGGGGGACCATACGGGATGTAATCACCACTCACTTAAAAAGACACACTTTAAAGATGTTTGTGTCGACAATTTCAAATTCTTACACCTATATTTTTAATGGAAAAGATCACAGGTTTAAATGAGGTAGGGGCCACTCAGTAACAAATATCAAGTTGAAGCACATGTTCATGTTGCACAGTTATACACCAGCAGCTTTGAACTCCTGGTCCATTTTCACCAGTAAGTTATGACTATATCTATTTTCATGTGTTTGATCATTTTATCAACATAACCATGACTGACTCTGTGTAACGATTATGTTTGTATATAAGAGAGGCTTATAATAATGGCCTTGCCACTCCTTGGACTGCCATAGGAGGCTGTTATGAAAAGTGGGCACTGGCCTGTCCTTTCCAATAACCTTTCCTTGGGAGGGAGAAGACAAGGAGAGACAAAACAGGTAAAGGAAAGAGAAAGACAGCTGGGGACACAGAGAGAAACCAGTTACGGTAACGGTTGGTGGCATTATCGTCTAGATGGCTGACAGGGAGGTCTGAGTCTAAAGCCCTCTCTCATTAGATATGCGAGCACATTAGTGGGGACGGCTGTCTTGCTAAAGGTCAGGGATGGAGGATGCTGGGACGGCGGCAAAGCGGGAAGCGATGAGCATCCAACCTTCGGGCTCACCTCTTTGAACTTCAATCATTTTGGCCTGGACTTAATAGGTCCCTGGAGAGGATCAGAAGCAGAAAAGGAATAGAGAAGGGAGGGGAGCCTTAATGGGACATCACGCCACCTTGACATTTTAATTAAGACTCCCAGCCATTAGCATGCCAGAAGTTGGACTGTTAGAAGCATGTCATTTTCTTTCGTTTGTGTGCGTAGCAGGACACCGTGATGGTGATCAGTGGCTGATTTGCCAAAACGCTGACGCAGATCATTACTGTACACATTATGCAATTAAGTGCAGTGTTTGTGTGCAGATGCATCATCAAGTGACATGGCTTTATATTAAGATTTAACACCAATAATAATCGTATTCTTAATAGTGCATCGCTGCTGTGCTGTTTCCAGTTCGATTTTTCACCATTAAACTAAGTTCATGAATTTTTTATGAGAGCACAGATTAAAACATTACAGAAATATGCTGCAGCTTCAACATACAGCGATAGAAGCAGAGCGATACACTGTTGTTCAGATGGTACAAGTTGTTGTAATAGGAAAACACTTTTTTTAAAGGAAATTAAATGAAACTTTTTTAATCGTTGCCACAGGTAAGTGTGGGCAATAAATTTAGCAAACACTAAAATGCAGACAGAATTTTAAAGTACTGAGACATAGCAGTACCCCAGAATCATGAATGCATTATGATTGTTATAATTATTGTAATTATGAAAGAACAATATAAAAATTTTTCCTTTTGTGAACATTTATGTTTATTTGCTTTAGCTGTTTCATAATTGTTGGCTACTGGGTCACTGAACCCAATTAACATCTGCTAATATTCAGCAATGAAATTGTTCAGGCAAAAGCAAAATTTAAAACTAAAACCCAAAAGAATGGTGTATGACATAATGTAAGGCCTTATTAGAATTATATTCATCAAAAAGAATAAATCAGAAGAAGTATTCTGCAAGAACTTGATTTGAAGAGCTAAATCTGAATAAGGATAAAATGTAAACACCATACCGACCTCAGCAAAAACCTGCACACATGTTGCTACCTTCAACATACAGCCAGTCAGTGTGATGAACTTAATGGACTTTAGCCCCAAATTTGACAAATCCAATCTCAAGCTATGAAGAAAGGAGGCACTATTGATTTACAGAGCCACCTAATTTATCACACCGCCTGAAGTTCCTCAAAAAAAAAAAAAAAAAAAAAAAAAAAAAAAATTGACCAACGGGGGTTATTCAATACAATTTTCTTCATTGGTTTGTGGAATGAAACTGCTCTTCTTCTGCAAAAACAGTAAATGATGACAGGTGCCAGGATAAGAAATGTGACAGGAATTCTTTGTTGCCTTTCACTTCAGGAAGCTTCATTGACCACATTAATAGTCTCTGTGATCTCCAACCAATGATTTACTGACCAGATCTGTACAGATGTGTCTTGTCTTGTCTCCTTTTACTTACCTACCAAACTGAAATACAGCTCTCTACAGAGGTGCTCCAGCTTCTGAAAATGTGGACATCTGAACACTGTACAGGCCTATAGTGATACTGAGAACAGCTATAATAGTGCATGTCTGCCATACTATCATCCTGGTTTGAAGTCTGTCTCAGACCTCCAAATGGTACAACACATGTTTAATTGCATTTTGTTGCATCCATTTCATACAGGGTCTTCTCCTCTGAAAGGGTGCAGGTCTCTCTATACTCCCACAAGAGACCAGACAAACATAGCAATCTTTATAAGTGCAGAGGGAAACCATTGTAAAGGCACTGACCCTGCTGAGAACAGGGCACTAATAGCAGTACCTCTTAAGCCAAATGTGATAGCAACTGACAAGCCTCATCCGAAAGTGCACAGCGAACAAACTCCTGTACAGCTTGTCCCCAGCGCACACCAGAACAAGAAAAGGAATGGAAACCTATACATAATGTGCCATGCATGTGCCCTGATTTTTGATGTGGTATAGCAAGGAAAGGGCAGGACCTCTCTCATGACTTCTACTAAGCTATAGATAAGTCCCTACATTGTAAAAATTTTAACCCCTATAAGCTGTTTACATTAAGATGTGGCGGTTATGTCTACTTCATTTCCCAGGTTCATTTCCTGACCACTGACATCTCAAAACATTTGATTCTCATGACTGTAAAATAGGGTGTGAGCTTACCTGATACAACACCAGGGGTTAAGGTGGGATTTGAAAGGTGAGGCACACTAAAATCTGGTATACACATTATACTGACATTTCCATGCCAGCTAACTGTATGGACTAGCCAATTTGCACAAAACACCCTTTGCCTTTCCTGTTTCTTGAGTTGACTTTGAAATTACCTTCTACCTGGGAAAACAAAAACAGCATTTTATCACACCTTCTTTCTCTTGTTCGATGCTCGAGATGAATACAGCAACCATAAATTTAGTGACATCTGCATAACAGGGATGAAGATGCAAAAAGGATGTGTGCACTGTTGGGTGACATCACTTTGTGATTACTTTCTTATTTATTGAGTATGTTTCTCCCTGCCATCAGGTGGAAAGAACAGCAGGCTGAAGCATGTAAAAAAAAGAAAAAGAACTTTCCTGGAAATATTATGTATAACCTGACAATTAGATTTATTCACTTATTAATCAAAGGTGCTGGAGTATAATTCTGGCAAGCTTTAACCTCTACAACAAAGATGCCTAGTGGACTAGATGAATAAACACACACACACACAAATTCAGGCATTCTTTTCTTCAGATTTATAAAGTCCTGATGGTCCTATACATCACAGTCACTGTGAAATTGTCCACATGTGCACAAGCTGGATTCCCACTCTCATCTGTAGCCATTAATATATATGAAGACATTCCCTTAGTTTATTATTCACAGATAAAACCACAAGTCATGAAAAGAGCATACTCTGTTGTGACATACAGCATAGTTAAGTCCACAGATATTTGGACAATGACAACATTTTTCTATTTTTTTCTACAGCAGGGTTGAAATCAAACTGTCGCGGTGTAACTGAAGTGTTGACTTTCAGCTTTAATTCGGGGCTTTAACAAAATATATCATTAACTGTTTTGGAATCGCATTCTTATACAGAGGGTTTTGTTTTTTAAAGTAATCAGACACTTGACTGAACAGTGGTTTTCCAGGACAGATGAGACCTGTTCTCCTGTTATTCCATGACAAATTAAGCAGATAAAGGATCTGGAGTTGATTCCAAGTAAATACATAAAATATTGATCTGTGCAGAAAGTGAGCAGGAAATCCAACAGCACAGTCAGTCAATAACTGTAATTACTGTATCTGCCAAAAGAAGGTAAAATGTAATAATGTCAAATGAAACCAGATATGGATTCATTTAAAATCAGCCAGAAAAAACATCAGTATTTGTTTAAGGCACTTTATTAGTGCCACAGTCCCCTGTTCTCTCAGTGGATTGTATTTATGCTGTGGATGTACATTCGGTGTTTTTCCTGGTGTCAGGGGAATGATCTACACCAGTGGGAGGCTACTTTGTTTCCTTGCAGAGTGTTTAGCTATCAGCGTAATGATGAACCTGTGACAGAAGCCAAAGCAAACAGCCTCTGCAGAGAGAGTTATGATGCCAGACATTAACAGATCGGCAACACTGCACAGGAGATAAGCCCTCAGGGTTAGGTCCAGTGGCACACATAAAGGGAACCCTCTTTTTATACCTCCTGCTTTTTCATTGACATTACCCGTTGCGTCTGTTTTTTTTTCTTTATTTGCCTTTTCTCCAGAAATTTGGAATGAAATATGTGAAACCCTGTAAACCATGCCCACAGAAGGAGAAACGAATGGTGCCACAATATGCAGCCAACAGTTTAAGCTTTAACAAATGGCTGTAGCTGACTGAAATTATTAGATTTTACTATGTCAGAAGATTTTTTTAGAACCATATCTCCAGTTAAAGTAAGGTTCATTAATATTTAGACAATGTAATTGGACAACCGGCTGACAAGCAGCTTCATGGCCAGATGCAGCCCGTTCCCTTATCTAATGACAAATTAAACGCATAAAAGATCTCGAGTTGATTCCAAGTGTTTAACTTGTATTTAGTATTTTTTTACTGGAAATGTCAAAGAGATATTGATGCAAGTCAAAGAGACCATCATTAAGCTAAAAAAAAAAAAACCTATTAGAGAGATTGCAAAAACTTAAGGACTGGCAAATTCTACAGTCTACATTATTAGAAAAAAGGCCAGCTCAGCACCAAAGGCCTGAACCACCACTAAGAAGACAACTAAAGTTGATGAAGACAAAATTATTTCCATGATTAAGAAAAAAATCCTAAATAACCGCTTCTGTTAGGAAACCGTTGTATTGAAATTCTGCTCATTAGCATAAATACAAGACAGCAGGTTTACAAGGTGGAAACCACTGGTTACATTAGAAAACAAGAAGCCGAGATTAGACTCAGAAAATATCTGAAAGATACTGAACAGCTAGGAAAGGAACAGCTCATGATGCAAAACATACCTGCCATCTATTAAACACGATGGAGTATATGTTACGGGCATGTATGGCTGCCAGAGGAACGGGCCAGTAATGTTTTTTGATGATGTGACGGCTACTGGAAGTAGTAGGAAGAACTCTGACGTTTACAGAGCTATAATCTCTCCTCACACAAATGATGTGAAAAAACTGATCAGACAGAACCAATGGATAATGACCCTTCAAGGCAAAGAAATGGGTTATTCTTCCATAGTCAAATCAGTCACCTGATCTCAAACCGACAGATCGTATTCTTCTGTGACTAAAGACTTAAGGCCATCATTTTTACTCCAAGTATTAAAAAAAACAATCCTTACATTAAAATTCTATTGTCCACATACTCTTGAGCCTAAGTAGATGAAATTGACAAGAAGGCACAATTACCGAAGAGTCTACAATTCAATGGAGAGTGATTAATTGGTTTTCCCTTTTTTGTCTAACTGACACCTAATTGCTCTCAGACTCTGTGGAATAATTTGTTTTCTAGCTGAGAAAATGAGAACAGATGTGTGATTATAGATGTCTGTTCATAAATATGAACAAGATCAAAATGACAAAAAAAAACTGTAAAAAAAATTAATAATGAACGCTTAAACGTGTAGAAAAAAGTGTAGAATAGTCAAGAAAATGTTTTGTAAGTGTGCATACCATGGACATGAAATGTAAGATGTATGATAAGTGAAACTGTACTTTTGTTTTCTTTTATAGGATGCATCAACCCAAGACTATAATTTTGCTGCCTAAACCAAACGAAAGAATTAAAAAAAAAGTAAATGAAAATGCAACAGTTTTGGGTGTAAAACTAATTCAAAGAAATGATAAAAAGCATTTTTTTTCATGGGTGGTTTGAACTACATACATTGTACATTGTGCCACATAATACGTGCCACAATAACTCAAACCTTCCTCCAGCCTTGTGTTGCAAACCTTTTACTTCTTAAACCTAGACATGAATCAATAGAGTGAACCTGTTTTGGATAGCTTGCTGAATTTACTTTATATTTTGCTATTGCGGGGCATTTACCTTGCAATATCACCTCACAACTTGAGACGACTTTTCGTACCCAGAAAACACACAAAAGTGACTTTCTCTAGTGGCTTGATTGGCTGCTTCTTATTTAGCACTGATTAGAGATATATAGATATCTTTTGTCTTTGTAAAGTAAGCAAAATAAACACTCTTTGCAAAAGATATTGAGGTTTTGTTTCATGTTTGACTTAACAAAATCGCATCTAATTTAAATTACAACATAGAAAATGGCCAGATGTTTCAATCGTTTGCATTTTGTTGCTATTTGACGACAGGTTTTATTTATCATCCTCAGATGGTTTTCGCTGATTCTCTCGTGACGGATTTACATTTTACATGGACATAGTTTATGAGGACAGTGAGCATTCATTGGAAAATTTGTTGTGAAAAAGGTCAACAGGACTTTTTGACTCGCACTGATACAGAGTTTAGTGTATTACTCATAACATTTATGGATTTGTGCAGTCATCCACTAGAGCGGCTAATTGTGTTGTTTTATCCCAAACTTAAGGACCAAAATACGGAGCTAATAAAGTACATCCACACTTCTTCTGCCAAGTCAATTTCAGTTTTTAAATAAAGAGCTTATGTTTGAAGTAGTTCATATTAATAACTGTCTGAGAAACTTAAATGTGCAAGTGATAGATTCAGAGTTTTGTATGAAAATTGTTCTGTCGGAAACATAAACTTAAGTAAATCTATCATCTCAAGGCTTCATCAAAGTTTAGGGAGAGTTTTAGTGTTCACAGTGAAAGCAATTTGGAAAAGCAGTCCACCTACGGCAAAACAGAATGGGACTTATAATCCTGAGCATCAGAGCTGAACCTCTCAACTAGTGCAGACTCCATGTAAATGGGCTTAATCAAAAGCTTTACATCTGCTGGTGTCATAATTCCGATGGAAGGTCATTACTAGTTTGGGGAGCAGCTGAGCATTTCTCCATTAAAAAAGGAGAAAAAAAACTAATTAGTTTGCACAACAAAAAAACAAAAGGGCTAAAACATGGCTGCACTGCGGGCTATCTTGCAGATAACTCTCTTAGCCAGACACGTTTCGTAATTAGTTTTTCCCCTCCACTGGGATATTCAATAACCTGCAGTTGGAGTGATGGAAGAAGAGATAGTGATACTTATCTCAAATGTTTTCTCGCCACAAAAAATAATCCTGTCATTCAAAAGGAGAGGATTAAAACTAGAAAGAGTGCTCATGTTTTTGCTGGTAAACAGGTTTTGAAGGAGGGACATTTCCTCATGGGTTTAGCAGGGAAGCATATTTATTCCACTCGAGCTCATTTTTCGGGTCCCTGCAGTCTTCTCTCGTACTTTTTACTTGTTTGGAGGTAAACAAAATTGCATAAAGAACCTAAAACAATTGCATTGAAACGATAAGTAACTTAAATAAGGCCAAGGACAGTGTTTCTCGCATTGCAGTGTACGCCTAACAAGAAAAACTTTAATTCAAAGACTCAACTTTTCTTAAGCAATAGTCTTTTCAGCTTTATATAACAACAATTCTGATGGTCCATATAGGGTACATTCAAATAAGACAAATTATGAAAATGGACTGATTATCTTTCTCTGGAGCTGTCTGTGATGTGGTCTGGGAGTGACCACTGGCTCTGGGTGCTGATGGATAGATATGTTGGTGCATTCGCATGTCCAGAGTCTGGGAGATGGGATTACTTCTGACAGCTTGTTTGCTCTTATTCCACCTGGCTGGAGCCAACCCCTGAGCATCACCACAGGACAAAGACACTTCTATGGAAGCAGTAAAACATACAGCTTTATAAACCATTCAGGTACTAAGTCAGCTTATCATGCTGTCCAGTCTAAAGACTGGCAAACACTGTTTAGATTTTACACTGCAGCTCATTAAGTAAATGACTAAGATATTTTTGCAGTATATTTTCAAGAAGCAAGAGACTAAAATAAGAATATGTATTCATTATGAATTATAATAGCTAGCAGTGCAGGGCATTGAAGTGATTGAAGTGATTTTGATTAAGTATTGTTCTTCATATTTGATAATATTTTTGCTAAACCTCTCTGTTTGATCTGCCTTTTGAATTACTCACTCCTTTTACCGTCTGCATCAGTGCAAACATCACACTTCTTCCATTTTTATCTGTTGTCATGAAATGACATTAAGAAAAAGCTGCATTTGCACAGCTATATCCATCAGTGCGGCAACAGTGGCCACCACAGCAGGTCATTATTTGTGGTTTTGAGTGAAATGTTTCAGCAACTATTGGATAGATTAATATTAAATGTGCTTCAGACAGTCGTGTTCAATCATGCAGAAAAATCCCATAACTTTATCTATCACCATCATCAGGTTTATTTATTATTTATTATTTTACTTGCAAACCTGCCTCATCTATGCATATCTATGTATAAATATTGTTAGCATGCTAGCATTGTAATCTAAGATTGTGAACAATGTTTATAATAATGTTGGGACTTGGCGGGAGGGGCCTGTTCAAGTCTTTGTGCGTGTTCAAGTTCAAGTTGTTATTGCAGTTATGTGGTGTTGCTCCATTATTGTTGTTAAATTATAATTTGACTTCTAGTTTTTTCATGACTAAGAGCACTGCTGAGATCAGTTAACAGCAGGTCACCATGACTGAGGCCACCGTGGTGATTACTCACCTCTGGCCACTGTTAACACACTGTTTTTTTGTGCATGTTAATGTTAATAAAACTGCATTATTGTATCTGTGGGGTGTAAGAAACCAGAGTCTTAAGGCTTTTTCTTCTCTATGAGCTTCCCACAGTAATTAAATTATATAATTTAGTAATTTACTTAATGAGACTATATAATTATTTTCGTCATTATAGTTTTAGGGTTTTTTTTCCGTCACTGGGGATCAATTCCCATTCCCACTGAATGCATCATTCTTTGTGCATTAAAATGAATAACGACTCCAACCAGTACTGCAACTGATATCATTGCATGACTGACTGTGGCGGCTATTCGAGTGAACTCATTGTCATCTACAAGAAACCACTTTGATATGATTTGAGCTTTATGACATCATGCATTATCCTGCAGCCATCAGAAGATGGGTACATTGTGCTTATAAAGGAATCGGCTTGGTCAGCTGTGGTCAGGTTGTAGTGCTTAAATTATGTTCAACTGCTGCTAAGGGGCTCAAAGTGTACTAAGAAAATATCCCCCACACCCGTGCACCACCAACAGCCTGAACCTTTGATGCAAGGCATGATGGAACAATACTTTCATTTTTCATTTTGACCCTAATATCCAAATTTTGCAGCAGCAATCGGGATTACTAAGACTAAGCAACATTTTTGCAATCTTCTGTTATCAAGCTATCGTGAACCAATGCAGATTTTAGACTCAGTTCCCTATTCATATTTGGAAGAAGTAGCCCATTTGCTTCGAGGTTTGGCTGTTTGACTGTTTGACTGCTGTTCTGCGTATTTGGTTTCATTGAGTGATTATTTATGTTACTGTTGCCTTCCTATTAGCTTGAAGCAGTTCGGCCATTCTCCTTTGACCTTTGGCATCTACAAGACATTTTCACCCAGAGATCTGCCGCTCTCTGCATGTTTTCTCTGTTTCTGACCATTCTCTCCATACCCTGGGGATGATTGGGATAATGCCAGTAGATCAGCAACTTTTTAAATACTAGCCTTAGTAGTCTAATAGTGTTTTAAAAAGTCTTTTTCTTGTATACTTTTATAATTTTAGTTGAAGAGGTCAAAAGGTAATAAACGTGACTGGAAGAGGGGCAAATCCAAAGAAACAGAGGAAAATCATCCCGGGAAATGAGCATGCAGTAAAACTGAAAACCAGGTGTATACTCATTAATTCCATGTCATTATTTTTGGACTGGTAAATCATTAATAAATATTCGCATACACTCCCCCTGTTGGCTTACTTATAACAGTAAATAGCCAAGTCAACTGTATGGTTTCTGATAGTGGTGGAACATGAATCTTTCGGAAAGCACTGCAAACTGCAGCTAGTGTTACTTTACAACGAAGTGAACAGTTTTTAAGAAATGGACTTGGTGCTTGTGTGCAGCCATGTGGCTCTGTAATTAGCATATTTGTATCATGACTGATGCATCTGGGTTTTTTTTTTCAATACTGCCAGCTTTGCATCTCCACAAAGTGCTAGATCAATCAGCTGTGAATGGACAGGTCACTGAATACTCACTTCCTCATTAGGAAAACCAGCCGGCATTTTAGAAAGCTCGGCGTTCTTTTTGGAAAGGCAAATTAAAAATCGCCTTAAACGAAACACCAACCGTTCGTCTTCCCTTACACCTCCAAGTATAGGACATCTCGCTCAATAAACGAATTCAAAGAACTATTTCAATGCCCTGTTGCTGAAGCATGACATATATGAACGATTGCGCTCCAGGAGATCTCACAGAGAATCATAAAAACCTGAAAAATAAAAGTTTGTGAAGGCCGCAAATTCAGCGGAGCTATTCAGAACTGTATTGTGAGACTTTCATGTAATCCTTGAAACCTTTTGGTAAGCCGGAAAAAAAATATAAAAACAAAATAAATAAATAATTTAAGATGTTTCTTTAGCAGGAAACTATTAAAGCAGCAAGTACTTCCAATTTCATCAACACGATAACATGCACATATGCACACGTGCACACACCTACGCTGAGATCAAAGCCACCGTAGACAGGGTTTGCCCGAGTTGCAGGCCACTCTCCATGGATGTACATTCACAAAGCATACCATTAAATATAATAGGGGTTTTATCATCGACTGTCAAGAAATATTGCTTCATTTGCATTCAGATTTAATTTACCATGCAGAAGCTGGTGCATCCAAGAAATGTTCCTGTATGCCCTCCCACTTGTGTCACACACATATGCACACATGGACATGCTCATGATTTTTAATACGGTCGTAAAGACAGGATCTTGCATAAAGTCGCTACATTTTAGTTTCCAGTTATTAAGTGATGCCGGGTATATTTGCTACTATTAATTCACATTATTGTGTGAATAAAAATAAAACATAAAAATCTCATGCAAAGTTGTTGAACTTATATTTGCCGACACATACAAAGATTGTTATTCTCTAGCTGCTAAAAAGAAGATTTTTTTCAGCACTACTCAATTCTACTCCTGGTAATCTAACAGTAAGCTGGACAATAAGTGAAACAAAACACGGTGCTGTCAAAACAATTAATGGTAAAAATGTTTGACAACTACATCCATTAGCTTGCAGTTGCATTTTACATACTCCAATTTAAAACAAACGCAGTCCCTCACGCTGGAGAAAAAGAGCTATTGTAAAAGAGTGAGACTCCTTGCTCGTCTGCCTCTCTATCTCTTTTCCTGTCTCTTTTCACCTGGAGTAATGCAGACTCTATTTCACAGACAAAATATCCTCTGTAGAAGCTGTCAAAGTGTTTACCCACAGGCCCGAGTCTCTATCTGAGGCCTGACATCTAATATAGAGAACTGGCCTGCAGCACCCACCGCCTTCCCTTCCAAACGTCCACTCCAAGAATGAGAGAGGAAGGGGAGATGAGGTGCAACGTGGAGACGAGGAGTGGTGGTGGTGGTGAGCGAGTAGGTGGGTGGGGGTGAGGGGCTGGACAGGAGGTTAGAGGACAGGAAGTGCAGAGAGATGAGTCACTGAGTTTAAATTCTCAGTGGTGCTTTCGGAGAATAAAGGAATAAATTAACTAAATACACATACTATATTCTCATAAAACAAAAGTAAGATGGATGCTTAACACAGCTTTGACTTTGTACCATAGTGGGGGGAGGGGGGGGGGGGGTTACAAAAATAATCGCACAGACGCAATGAAACACACAGCTCCACCAAGTGGTTCTGATGAACTTTGTTAATTTCTTTGTAACCTCTAAACCGTAATATGAAATCAACTTTCTAGGTGTTTTGTTTTTCCTAAGGTGTTTATGAAATACAGTAAATGCTATAAATGTGCTAGTTTATCACTTCATTGTACCTTCGGAGTGTGGAGGGTAGCAAGAGGTACACGTTTTATAACCTACCAGGAAGACATTTCTATAAAATCAGAGCTGCCTCTTGAGCACCATCAAGTTTTACTATCATCTTTAGCTTGCATAAGGAGGGCAGAATCTAAAGGGTTGCTAACTCTGAGCTCACATGCGCACACACTGAGAGTCGCAAAACAAAATTAAATATGCTGTTTAATGCAGCCAAATGTGCTCATGTTATACATACTGTGTGCACACATGCCACACACATCCTCTGCACAATGGGGGATCTCAATCCAATTAGCTTGATTATTAATTAAAGCGTGCACTCAGAGGAAAGCTGCCACTGGTGGAGGCGGCCCAAAGGGGGGTGTCTGCTGAGTGGGCTCTGGACCCTGGACTCACTGTAGCAAAAGGTGATTAGGCTGCATGGCCGACACACCTATCTATGCTCTCTGAACAATACGCAATGACAGAGTCGCTTGCATCCTGCGCATAATGCACTGATACAGCTAACGAGTGCAGACACAACTCAGCTGCATTCAAAGTGTTTTTTTCTTTTCTTCTATCCTGTTTCTTTATCATGCAACTCAAAGAAACACTTCAAATGGTCTTTCCTCATTGTCATAGTTATGCAGTGACCCTGTACATCCACATAGACACGCCATTTCTATCCATTTAACATGTATATGTGGTATCTTTTTCTCTTTGTGCCTCATGTAATGTTGGCTATAAACCACCAACTGCACAGGAATTAAGAGGATAGAGATGACTTCAAAGCACAGATTTGTGTAGATATTTCATTGATTCACTGACCTGTTCCTTCAGTCTGGCATTTCTAAAATAGAATATCAGCATGGACAAAATCTTCCCTGAGATGTACATGAGACATCTACTTCCTGAATTCCTTAGTTTTTACTTCTGTTCTTACCTTTTGATTGCCGAATTCTTTCTAAGCGAGCTGTGGTCGGCTCCACGGTTATTTGATGTATTATTTGTCATATAAATCCTTATAAATAATATATGCCGCATATATTTGTAGTACAATTGCATTTATGCAGGATATACATATAGAAGACATGCAATTTTTAGGCCTTTTCATCTAAAGACTGTATGAGCCACTATTTTTGTTCCTGTGACTCCCTTAAATTTGTGGCTAAATCTATAGTCATAGTCCATAGTCTCATTTGCATGTTTATCACCTATATATTTTCATTTTCTTGTTTAGATATGGTAGAAAATTCCACAGCATTCTCCATGACTGTGGGTATTTATGGGAGAATGTTATGCATTGTTCAACACCTAGAGTGCATTTTCTTGCTTTTGAAACTTTGATTTACACAATTATTATGTACTTTTGTTTGTGATAGAAGTAAATGACCCTTAACTGATGGCTGAAGAAAATCACAAAGGCTCTACTTCAGTCAGCTCTGTGGCTGTGCAGCGCTTACAGTGGGGCAAAAAAGTATTTAGTCAGCCACCGATTGTGCAAGTTCCCCCACTTAAAATGATGACAGAGGTCAGTAATTTGCACCAGAGGTACACTTCAACTGTGAGAGACAGAATGTGGGAAAAAAAAAAAAAAGAAAAGAAAAAAAATCCATGAATCCACATGGTAGGATTTGTAAAGAATTTATTCGTAAATTAGGGTGGAAAATAAGTATTTGGTCACCTCAAACAAGGAAAATCTCTGGCTCTCACAGACCTGTAACGTCTTCTGTAAGAAGCTTTTCTGTCCCCCACTCGTTACCTGTATGAATGGAACCTGTTTGAACTCATCATCTGTATAAAAGACACCTGTCCACAGCCTCAAAGAGTGAATCTACAATAGGCAAGCAGCTTGGTGTGAAAAAATCAACTGTGGGAGCAATCATCAGAAAATGGAAGACGTACAAGACCACTGATAATTTCCCTCGATCTGGGGCTCCACGCAAGATCTCATCCCGTGGGGTCAAAATGATCATGAGAACGGTGAGCAAAGATCCCAGAACCACACGGGGGGACCTGGTGAATGACCTGCAGAGAGCTGGGACCAAAGTAACAAAGGTCACCATCAGTAACACACTACAACGGCAGGGAATCAAATCCCGCAGTGCCAGACGTGTTCCGCTGCTGAAGCCAGTGCATGTCCAGGCCCGTCTGAAGTTTGCCAGAGAGCACATGGATGATACAGCAGAGGATTGGGAGAATGTCATGTGGTCAGATGAAACCAAAGTAGAACTTTTTGGTATAAACTCAACTCGTCGTGTTTGGAGGAAGAAGAATACTGAGTTGCATCCCAAGAACACCATACCTACTGTGAAGCATGGGGGTGGAAACATCATGCTATGGGGCTGTTTTTCTGCCAAGGGGACAGGACGACTGATCTGTGTTAAGGACAGAATGAATGGGGCCATGTATCGTGAGATTTTGAGCCAAAACCTCCTTCCATCAGTGAGAACTTTGAAGATGAAACGAGGCTGGGTCTTCCAACATGACAATGATCCAAAACACACCGCCCGGGCAACAAAGGAGTGGCTCCGTAAGAAGCATTTGAAAGTCCTGGAGTGGCCTAGCCAGTCTCCAGACCTCAACCCCATAGAAAATCTGTGGCGGGAGTTGAAAGTCCGTGTTGCTCGGCGACAGCCCCAAAACATCACTGCTCTCGAGAAGATCTGCATGGAGGAATGGGCCAAAATACCAGCTACTGTGTGTGCAAACCTGGTAAAGACCTATAGTAAACGTTTGACCTCTGTTATTGCCAACAAAGGTTATGTTACAAAGTATTGAGTTGTATTTTTGTTATTGACCAAATACTTATTTTCCACCCTAATTTACGAATAAATTCTTTACAAATCCTACCATGTGGATTCATGGATTTTTTTTTTCACATTCTGTCTCTCACAGTTGAAGTGTACCTCTGGTGCAAATTACTGACCTCTGTCATCATTTTAGGTGGGGGAACTTGCACAATCGGTGGCTGACTAAATACTTTTTTGCCCCACTGTATGCTTTTAAAAGCATGATTGGTGAAGATGTAAGATGTATTGTTCTTATTTTATTATGTTTTGTGATTGGCAAAACACTTTTGTAGGACAAGTTTTGTAAAGTGCTTCATAAGCCGACCTCATGATGATAATTGGTAGTTGTAGTTTTGTCACTAAAAAAATATTATCTGGGCCTTTAACGCCTCTAACTCTAGACAGGACTGTAACTCTGTGTATTTTAGGTTTTTCTACTCTTTCTCAACTGCAGCTGGTTCAAAATTGAGCTGCTTTTTAAGTGATACAAAAAACGTTGACACATCAGTCCTATTTTAGCTCAATTCCACTGGCGACTTGTGAAAGAGGGAGTTTTATTGCGCGTTTATTGCGCGTTTTAAAGTCCCTCTGTGGATCAGCTCTAAAATATATTGCAGATGTTCTAACTCAAACTATATTTTGCCTCGTGGTCACTGAAATCAACATTCCAACAAGTTCTCTTATGGGCATCTGGCCTTTCTGTGCTACTGTCATACTAAATTCGAAATGTATAACCCAGGATTTTTATATTAGTTATTTATTTTCATCTTAATCATGCTGCTTGTTTATGTGGGGTTTTGTATGTTGTATGTGGTCTTTTTGGAGACAGGGAATATGTCTGTATATGCCTTTGGGTCAACTTCTGTTGTTTGACGGCTCCATCACACTAGTAGAAATTGGCCAGAACTTCCTTGCCACTAGGAAAAATCTGTGACTACGCAGTGATTAAATTAAATTGAATCATTTAAGCTGCATGCAAGTACAGCTGCAAGTACAAATTGCAGCCAACTTGTTGCCCAGCAGGGGTTGAGCTTGCAACACCATCGGCCTCTGAATGACCACTTTTGATCACACGAGTCTCATGGTGGCAACCAGTTGGGATCCAACTCAGGTTGACTGCAGTGAATGAATGTCTGTTTTATGACCATTTCTGTGTTTGTAAATGGCAGTAGATTTTCACCACTTTAGTGCAATCTGTGTTTGGATATACAGATGTAATGCATGTAATTGCCAACTTGACCACATTCAATTGCAAGCTGATAGCAGACTGACCCTGTCTTTTATTAGGGGTCTATTAGGGGTTCAAGTTTATTGCACACTTTTATAATAAAGGTATATTTGGCCATGCCGCAGTTGCCAAATCAATCTTTCCCAGAGTGTGACTGTAGCATAAATCAAAATGACCTGACTTGACTCGATAAGTTTTTACCACATTTTTAAAGTTTTGGGCGGGTTTTTTTGGGGGGTTTTTTTGGTCTCACATTTGAAAATCTGTAGCATGACCAAAATTATCAACCCTATGCTTTGATTATACATATATGTGTGCTTAAAGAAACATATCCAAGTTAATTAACCAAGAAATGTTTTGTTTTAGCTTTCTGTATATCTGTCCTACTGCTGAATGTCAGAGGTATAATGTTTGAAATTCATTTCATGTATTTTTTTGAAAAGGTCCTGGTTCAGTGTTAGATATTGTTGCATGTGATGAGGATGGGCAATGTAACACAGCCTTGGAGGCAAGGCTTCTCCCATCGTTTCATTCACAGGATTGAATTAATGTGTTCTGCTGACCCCCTGACCTGCTGATTTACATTGCATCTCAAAGACACGATGTAATAAAATGCCGGCAAAATGTATCTGCTCTCTCTTGGCTAACCGGCTAATGCAATGCACGGTGTGCGGAGCTCCAACAGGGACATTTAATGAAAATGAGGAAGTATGGAGAAAAATTGGAAAAAGCCTTTCTGAAATTAATCGAGGACCTCTATTAAAGCAACAAAGGTGGAGGGAAAAAAAGATCATAATTGAAATCCCACACAGAGGGCTTGTCTTTCTTTTACCCTTTCTAAGACAGAACTTCTTTATTCAATAACTTTTTGATGCCGTGCTCCACCAGTGAGCCGAGACGCAGCTCAACATTACACAGGTACATTTTCCTTTAGGTGGTTTTAAACAAAGTGAGTTATTTTGACAAGACACACAGTGGAGGTGACATATGTTCATCTGCAAGCATATGATAAACATCTCAAATGGGATCAAAACCAAAGAGACCAAAATACAGCTGGAAGGAAACGCAAACTTTAAAGTAAACAGATTTTTGTAAAACTCTCATATGGGTGTATGCGATGCCTAAACTTAAGAAGTAAAAATAAGAGGGAGAGAGAGAGAGAGATCTTAACAGTGAGTAAAACAGAACATCAACCACAGTTTCTGGATTATCTTGTGTATTCTGATTTATACCACCAAATCTACTCACATGTTTTTTACAGTTGCAACATCATAATAGTCATCACTTCTTTCTGGGTACATTGCCATGGTAACTTATGCTGCTAACATCACCAGCTCCAGAGCAAGTTAGGTTGTAGATTAGAGATCACAAGGCATGAAATCACCACCCACTGACCCATCAAGCGTCACCATCCCTGGAAGATCCAGGAATACAGACAGTGATAGGGCCAAGTGTGTTTCCCTAATAAGCATTATTAATATATTTATTATTAATATATATACATACAACATACATGCAGCTTAAATTTTGGCTGCGAACAATTTAAATACACTTTTATTGTTCTATAAGGATTCATATCTGATCCTAAACCCTGTACAGTGCTTTTCCTCTCACCCAGTCACACTCAGCAACTGTGTTATGTGTTTATCTTCCATTGTAAAATCAGCCGCTCTGCTGCAAGTACACTTACCCATGTTTGTGATTGGTCAGATACTGTCACTCCCACCATTTTTATGTGAATGCGCAAAACCTGAATTAACTTAGCCAATAACAAGCTTCTTTGGACTTCTTATCCTGATTGCCATTTTTAGAGTAAGTAAATCGAGAGAACGGAAAGATGCCTAGGGTATGTTGAAGATGGTTCATGGTAGAGGTTTGATTGCAAAGGTATTTTTATATTTGCATTGTTTTTGTCTTTTTTGTCTTTTGGCCAATAGATGCTCCAGCAACAATCATTGGCAGTCTGTTAGTGGCCCAATAGGCAAAATTCAGAGCAAAACCTACATGTAAAGCAATGCCTGCAGCACCATTGGTAGGCGTAAGTGTGTTGGTCAGTGGGAGGTTAATAAGGCTCGATAAAAGCACCTGTGTCTCTTTCACTTTGTTAGTGATGTGACTGAGGCCTGGGCAGGACCCCAAATCCCAAGGTTGAAGGGGATGTCTGCTGATTGGTGTAGACACTTCCCAAATAAGGGCCTCCACCTGCTCCATTCTCTCACACCCTATATTTACCAGTTCACACAAATATAGAGGCATGCACACAGACACACTGTAGTTGTATAGACACAGACAGCGGTTACAAACACTCCTCTGGGAACAGGTGGCACAGACCATGCGTGGGTGATGCAGCGACCACAGAAGTGATTCTTTTCTGCTACCATCCTATCTGATTCTACAGGATAACCTTTGTAAAGCAAGGACACAGGAAGACAGAGACACTGTCTGACAACATCAACCTCTTCAGATGCTGAGGTGAATAGAGGAGTTTTTCAGTGCACCTGGGCTCAGTTTTGTTTCCTAAAAGGAGCATTTAGCTTTGTTTTTTTTTAATCCGTAGTTTATATCTTTTATCTCATTCTGTTTTTTGTTTTTTATGGCGTGGAAGGGGGTGCTTTCTGTGAAATCATATGAGGAAGTCTGTGTGTAAGAAGTTACATGTGTAAGAAACAAAAAAAGTAATTACTGGATCATTTCACAACAACTACACTCCCCCCCCCCACCCCCCCCCCCCCCCCACCCCCCACCCCAAAGAAAAAAAAAATGTAATACACATCAGTGGGGAAAACATGCTGGATATCTATACTGGTGTGGACTGAGTAATGTGTTAGGAATGAAAGGATGCCACACTGTCTGATGGAAATAAAAATTATTAACCTACAAAGAGCTGAATTCATAGGCACCCTAGGAATCTAAGTGGAAAAAAATGATGCTGCAGGCTAGTCTATTTCACCCAAATTTCATTGCAGCGACTCAAAATGTTGCTCAGTAGTTTGTGTGGCCCCCATGTACTTGTATGCACAGCTGACAACATCAGGGCAGGCTCCCAATGAGGCTCCCTGGGGGATCTCCTACCAGATTTTTACCAGCATATCACTGACTCGTGGACAATCTGGGGTACAACTTGGGGGCACCGGGCGAACCAAAACATAATGCTTTCCATGTACATCAGGTGGGATCCAGGACCCACTGCACCAGGTCTGATAGTGGGTCCAAGAATTTTATCCCAATGTCTAATGGCAGTTAGGGTGCTGTGTCCTAGCCTGTCTGTGGGTTCCTCCATGGATATGCCTCCCCAGAGTATCACTGCCTCACCATCAGACTGGTCATGCTGAAATATGTTACACATCATTCTCCACAGCTTCCTCAGACCCTTTCACATCTGTCACATGTGGTCAGGGTAAACCTACTCTCATCTGTGAAAAGCATAGGGCAACTCTGGTGGACCTGCTGACTCTGGTATGCTATGGGAAATAAGAATAGGGCTCCATGGTACTGGGTAGTGAACAACACACAGCCCACTAGAGGACGTCAGGTCTCAGGCCACCCTCATGATATCTGATTCTGATTGTTTGATCAGAGACATTCACACCAGTGGCCTGTTCGAGGTCATTTTGCAAGGCCCTGGCAGTGCTCATCTTGTTCCTCCTTGCACAAATGAACAGATACCAGTCCTGTTGATAGGTTAAGGTACTTCTACAGCCCTGTTCAGCTCTCCTAGAGTAACTACCTGTCTGCTTGAATCATCTTCATGCTCTTAAGGCTGAAGAAAATCTCCTAACAATGGCACATATTGATGCGCCATCCTGGAGGAGCTGGACTACCTATGCTCCAAATGTAATGCTACCAGCAACGACTGACCCTAGCGAAATACAAATCTAGTGAAAAAACATTCAGAAAAGATGAGGAAGAAAAAAAATGACAGTGGCCTCCACCTTTGCATATGCTTCCACACCCCGTCAAACTGGAATGTCTTGAGACTGTAATAATCAAAGTGTAAGATGAAGACTTCAAATTTCCGGCATTTAAATGGCCAAGGCTGATAACTGAGATTTTCAAAGCACATAATTTGGAAATCTGTTAGGAAGGAATCAGAGTGGGCAGAGGAGAATGCCATACTGGAAGAAAAATATCACCTATGATGTGACATTTGAATAAGAATGGAACACATTAAACAATTTCTGAAATATCTCAAACTTTAAATAAAGGAAAAGTGACATGACCTGAACCTGTCGACAGATTGCGCACCTGCAAGTGATCAATACTTACATTGTACTTCGCTGAAGCCTGAAATTATTGCATATGCTGTAAAAGGCCAAGATGTAGAGGTGGGGTTTTTGGAAGAACAAACATTTGAAAAGGAACAAATGTCAGTGAAATTTACATAAGTTAAAATGAGCCGCAGGAATTTTTTTCTTTGCCATTTTCTTTTATAACTTCTGCATTCTTATTTCCACAGAACACACATTCACTCGAAATGAAACTATAAATTGCTGTATAGTGATGAACTCAATCTTGGCAAAAGAGACACGTAGAGGGATAAGGATAATGAAAGAATTAAAATACAACACAAGTCTTTATGATGATTGCAGCACACACTCACTAGTTCTGCAATGTGACAATAATACATAACAGAATTGCCAGTAGCATTTATTTCATGCTGTGTTTAATTCTGCAGGAATAATGATAAAAGGAAACAATCAAAATGTGTGTGAACACAATAAAGAGAGTGACGGAATGGGCTATTGCTCTCCCACAGGGAATAATTGAGCCCTAACCGGGGGTCGGCGGAATAAATCACCCTCCTATCTACAGTAGCTTATGACCTCCAGTACACCCACCAGTTTCTCCTCTGAGGTTCTATCCTTACATGTGTGAGGGGCTGCTTCTAGTTCTGGATATTTCTATGCCCAGGATTATTACCAAAAGACCTTGTTCTGCATTAGGATGTAAAATTCAGATGAAAAGTCAATGAGCTTTATCTATATAGTGCAACTAAACCGGTGAAAGTTTTTGCAATAAAACGTGTAAGTAGTCCCCTGAATGTGACTGCTATAAATCTTCATTACTAACATTAATTTGTGTCCCCCCTCCATGTTTAAAGTTGAGTGTTTCTTTGTGGGTGCCGTGTGCATGTTCTCGCTGAAAAGTTGTCTGCTTTTGAATTATCGTGTGCCTCTGCATGCCATTGTGTTGTTATGCTCACATCAACCTGTTTGTGTGTGTAAGCGTTCATTTACGCACGCCTGTGTTTGCGCGTATGCATTTGTCTATGTATTTGCATGTGTCTGAGCTTGTGTCACCTACTCCATTTCTATGGAAATCAAATGCGGCAGCAGCCACAAGTTTACACATTCCCCCTGTTTTGACTCCATTCAATCAACTGTGTGCATAATTACCCTGGTGCCGTATGGTAATCTATTGGGACCCAAATATTGCAGTTTGACAAATCCTTCATTTGTATTCAGTCGCTACACAAAGCATCAATCGTGCTTTAGCACACATGCTGCCCACCAACCCCCAGACTCTCTCTCCATACTCACACACGTACACCACACACTACACAATACACACTACACCAACCACGCCCCTCCCCTTTTCCCCAGAAACACAGAGCGGTGTGGAACCAAAAGCTGGCTGATTAGAACAGCGAGACACGCTGGGATCTGGGTTTGTCATTAATATTTCTCTCTTTCAGATGGTACCTCCTACAATGCAAAAAGATACCACCACTGGGCCAGAGACAGGGATGGGCCTTTTTATTGGGGGAGAAGGACAAACAGACAAGAACAGCACAGAGGTGAAATAAACATCTTTTTTCATCCTGAAGCTGGAGGGTTAGTTGACAGCTGTTGAATACTGCCTCTTGTTTCAAACGCTTATAATATTAAAGCAGTTTTCTCTTCACTTTATTTATTGTTCACCCTTGCTATTTTTGACAAAAGATGCTCATTATGTGACAGTTATATTATATAAGTGGTTTTCATCTGTTCTTATCTCAACAACAAAGAAATAAAGAGATCCTTCCAACAAACTCCGGAGTGATTCAGCTCTTTTAAACCTCCAAAATTATGTGTACATCTCATCAATGCACAAACGTAAATCCCCACAATCCCACGCTGCCTGGGGGTGCCTGATTGAACTAGTGACATTTTGAGCCTTATTACATGCTCACAACACAACAAGGCACAACAAACAAGAAGACCAATTTCAGTTTTCTCTCTCTCTCCCTCCCGCTTCAACCCCCTCACTGTCATTTTCTTTCCTCTTTCATTCTGTTTGGGATTGAGGATGAGGGTTTGGGAGGAGAGCTGCGGTAAACAAGGGCGGAGAGAGAAAGAGAGATTAGCACCAGCTAATAATCCTCTCTTTCAACACGTGCAGCTTCATATTTCCAAATTAAAGTGGAGTGCAAGGAAAGGGGCTTATTAAACATTAAACGTCATCTAGCTCCGTCGCACTGTTCACATTCATCCCCTTCCAGCTCTGCCCTGGAGGTTTGCAGAAAACTGTGCAGTGCTGGATTTGCAGTGCTGAAGTAAACTAAAGCCATACATCACCCAACTGATCAGGCCTTGGGAGAGGGGCCTGGGCCAATCATTTTGAGGTTAAACAATGTAATTTGGATCTTGTAAGTGCAATTTATTTTGCCCGTCAGACAGAGGCATTGAAACATTTTCTCTTTTTTTCTCCTCCTCCATTAGATAAAAGGAGGATGGTATTTGGAAGAGAGTGAGGAGGTCCCACAGAGGTGAGACATCAGCGGTCATTTGCTCATTGGTGAGAAAAGAGTAGATAAGGCAATGGCTCACTAGCTCAAACAAACATAAGAAATATTTGTCTGGGAACAATTACAAAAGATCTGTCCTTTTACACGGATTTCAAAAGCAAAATACAACAATACTTCCATCATTACGGTAAATATGCAGGAATTAAGATTACCTACATATTCTACATAAGACGTACATAAAGTTAAACTTGACTTCTTTACCTAATTTACCTAATTTTAAGACTTTCAAAGGACCAAACGATTTTGTATCATGTCCTGTGCTGTGCTTTCTTTTCACCTGGTTTCATGGCTGTAGGTATATTTCCAAAAATCGTTATGTGGTTTTATCTATAGCTTCTATAGATAAAACCACTAAGTACTGCATGTTCTCTTCATATACTGACTTTAAGCATAGTAACACAGCACATGCATACTCTTTATGTAACAGGTAAATGCAACTGAAAGCTTGTCAAGTTTAAGCCATCCTTGTTGTAAAATGCTTTTTTCTCCTTTTACTAGCACTAAAACTTTTCCAAGGTCAAAAACTAAAAGAACATATCTGTCTAGTACCCACTACCACAGTATATCACTCCTAATGACAAAATATCACCAATTATCTCCACTGAGACATCGCTGGTTGTCTCAACAAGAATGGGATTATACATACTCTCTGAATCCCTGCTGGAGATTTGCTGACCAGAAGCCCAGTTTAATGTCCCCTCCAGTGAGAGCTGTTATCCTCTCCTTGTGAACATATTGTGGTTATGTCTCTTAATGTGTGCTGGGGTTGGTGCCGGTCAGAAAATCTCCTGCAGTTTAGAGGATTAGAGCTACAAAGTGCCGCTGGTGGAAAGAATGAGCTAGCCATTTGAGTGATACAAGTGAATTAAGAGATTAAAATGGTTTAGAAAGACTGATTACAAAACCATAGGGGTTTAGAAATGGAAAGACAAGCCTTGAGATGGGAAAAATCCCTTGTACTTTTCTTGTAGGTGGTGGCTATTATTTTGCTCTTTTGCAAATACCAGCGCTCGATCTTCACCAAATCCTTTTGAATTCATCGAGTCGCTAGACTGAACAGACTGATCTCAATGAAATATGCACAAGGACTGCAACCTCTTACAAACACATTGTCAAGAACATCGTATGTTAAAATTACTTTCTGGCTCTTTATTTCATATTTAATCTGCAGTAACTGCAATAATTGTAAAGCTTGTGAGCAGATATTACTATAAGTGTAAAAGTCACTAAAACACTTTAATGCTCACTGAAGTATCTCAGGAACTACTGCACGGACTGACATGAAATTCAGTGCTGCCCGCAATGAATCCCATTAATCCTTTAAGACCTACCATAGAACCAAGTCCGCAAGTGCCATTTTTGGGAGCATTTCAAGTTGTTATACAACAACAACCGTTATAGCCCAAATTTTAATAATATGTGTGCATTAAGTCCATAATAACTACATAAATTGCAAAAAAGTGCTATAAAAAAATTATTGCGCTAGCTTACGTGTTTCCGGTTCTACAGGGATTTAAAAATAGTTACGCAAAACGGAGCATGCCCACTTTAAAGGGTTAACTCCGGTGATCATCTGGGTGGCCTTTCAGTTTGTGGCTTACAGTTAAACGTGTAAAAAAGTTTTTAGATGTAATTTAGATGTAAATTGGTGGATATCAGAGGAGGCCCTGATATCTATAGGGTGTTCATAGGTTGCAGCTTCTCTATTTTGAGAGGCACAGGGGATTTCATAATATAAAACAAGGCTAATTGGTTGAAACACACCAGAATAATTCATAATTAACTGTTTCTCTTCTTTGAAACAAATCCAGGTCCAGTACTGAAATTGTGATTTAAACGATGGATATATTATAACATTTAAAGCGACTGACTTTTTATGCAAATAAAAACCACATAAATATTATGCACCGATGGATGAAATTCTCTCTAATCAATCAACAATCAATACTGATGTGCATTAGTCTAATGATCATTTTCAGATATTTGTTTAAGTTAGCTAATGCAAGAATTTGTTGAATCAGCCTTACAGGACTGTTTAGTTAATGGAGAGCATGGATTTGGATAGGGGATGTAGCAGAATGTGACAGCCTGGCTCCTGGCATAGTACTGGAAAAGAGCTGATGCACAGGAAGTATATCCTGGAGGATGTTCAAGTGACTCCAAGACATCAGATGAGATTTATAAGTGTAAACAGATATTTTAATGAATTTGGGATCGAGCTACTATAAAAGTACGATGTTTACCATGTTGTTTCCAGGGAATACTATTGCCAGGTTCCATTAAAACGGACAAGTGCTCCATGAAGTACAACCAACCTCTTGGATGACTGGATATAACAAGACTCACAGCATCTATGAAAATGTAAACTACTGGAGTACTGTCACAGGCAGAAATCAAAACACACTACATGTTTCATTTAAATTGATTTCAATATTTTTAGAATTTTATGTTTTGTTTTGTTTTTCTTCTTCTTATTATTATTATTAGCCTTTATTGGATCATACAACATGTAGCAGCTTCTAGTGCTGCAATGTGTGCACACAAGGTTGTAAGTTGCACCAGTACAGGTAGAGCTGTACTGGTGTTTTGTGCTATTAAGTGTTAGCATGCTAACACAGTAGATACTACTTGCTAAATCCAGTCCATCCATACAAAATAATAGTAACCAAAGTAGAGCCAGGAATTCCCCAGCACCCAGAAAGCAGGAGAGATCCCTCCTGTACATTACACTGATTTCTTCTATCAACACTGTTATGCTAAAATGGATCTATTATAGTTCTGGAAGTATATTACTGGTTCCTCATGACCTTGCTCGCTGTCATTTTTTACAAAATTTCCATGACCCTGGTGATGTCTTCTACTCAGCAATTCTTTTTCTGGTGAGTGTTTTATTGTGTCAAGCTTTAGCACAGCACATACGGTGGCCCTGAGAGGCCAAATGGACTGCAACTTAAGAAAACGCCAGCAATAAGAAAAATGCTGCAAAAGCACACAAAACACATTCAAAACAAATAGGAAAAATGAAAACAAACAGGAAAGAACACAAGGGATGTTTTTCTGGGGAGACAATAACCCGACAGACCAGTTCCCAGAACCGAAAAAATGGTTGGTGTGTTTTATCATGATTCATACTGATGATTGATTTTTAGGCTAATAGTTAGGCTAACACACTTACCTGTCATCTCTTCTTTCCTCACAAAACCGATAGATCCTCCACTTCTTTTAAATGTCTCCCAGTGCAATTCTTAGCATATTTTGGTTCCTGCAACTGGCCGTCGGGTTATTGTCTCCCCAGAAACACTTCCCTTGTGCTTTTGGAAATCTGTTTTTTCCTATTTCCGTTGTCGTTTTTCCCTATTTCCGTTGTGTTTTGTTTGCTGTTGCAGCATTTTTCTTATTGCTGATGTTTTCTTAAGTTGCAGTCCATTTGGCCTCTCAGGGCCACCGTAAGCACAGGAGTTAAATGATCACAAAATTAAATCTATTTCAGAATGAAATAGATGAAAGGGCAAAGGTTGTCATTCATAATGTTAGTGCAAAGGTGTACATTTCCCATGTGTTACAAGGTACCTAAATTACTATGACTTTAAATAAAGATCATATTGGACAAATTAATATTAGTCTTAAAGGAAGAGATATAATTATCCTGAAAATCTAAATGAATCAATGTTACAAAGTTACATTCTGTTTCTCTGAACCTTAATTAGGAGAGGTCACATGTCAGTGTTGTTGCAAAAGAACTTTAATAAATCAAACACATGGCAGTAGGGTCCTTTTGTGTGAGATGAAACACTCTCCTCGTGAAGAAAGAAAAAACAAAAACAGATTTTCCAGTTCCAAACAATGGCCACATTCCAGCAGTGAAACACTTCTAATACAAAGAGCAACAGTAAACTTTAGCCAAAGCTATACTGCCAGAGATTATTCTGGAACAAATTGATCCAAAAGTAGCCTGCCAGGCGTTGCAACTGTGTCCCAGGAAAGTGTTGAGGAGAAGAAGAACAAACAGAATGAATAAGAAAATGAAAAAAAAAATGGAGAACAGATAGGGGGGGAGATAGAAAGTGCTGGCCACTGCAAAGTCTCCAAACAAAGAGGATATGTGAGGCGTGTACCTCAAGCCTTTCTCCTTTACAAGAAGAGCCAGTAAGCACTTTTCTCTGCGCTGAAAAGCTAGCTCTCGCTCTTCGTGTCACATCAGCAGTTTTTTAGCGAAGCTCACAAGCACCATATCCAGGTGAGGGGTGTACGTTAAGGATTTCTTCCTTTCCCCTATCAGTCTTTTTCACTCTTACAGTCCTCCTCCTCAACCCGCCCCCGCCTCTCAGTTTCTCTCATCCTCTGCCAATATGTCTCTTCCTCGTGCTCCCCCTCTCCTTCTTGCACTTTACAATTCTCTTTCTGTCTCCCTCAAGATGTTTCAAAGCTCATATCACTCCTTTCAATCTCTTCATGTGTGCTTATGTGTAAGCAGATTTCTTTACATTTAATGTCCATGTTTGCTCTTTAGCATCTCCTGCTATCTGATCAGTTTCTTTGAAATAAAGAAAAGAAAAATGAAATCGATAAACTGCATATTTGAAGCACTTAAAAGTTATGCTATCCTATCCTTCTCTTATTATTTGCAGGAAAATTAGTATTTGTTAAAAATTATTATTTTGCTTATGATGTATATTCATAGCTATTTTTTTTAAATTTCTTTTTAAAAATGTTTCTTTGATGTGTAAAGGGTAATCACATTGTGAAATGTTGTGTACTGAGGAACGACAAACAAAATATATGAAATGACTCACACTCGGACACAAAAAAATTGGCATACAAGCTTACATACGCACACATGCATGAAAGGGTCCCTGGGTGGCTGAATAGCAAAGCTATTCACGCGACTGGAACACCCCTGACTGTGAACACCACTTTCCCTAGAAAGTGAGGCTGGGGCACAAATCACATTTTCTGCACAATTAAAGTAGGGCTGTGGCTAAGTGTATCAGAGCCTTGCTCTCTGCAGGAGCCCAGGGAGTCAGCAGGCCCGTCCCCTCTCCCCTTGTAATGGCAATGTGATGAAGATGGTTTCCCTGTAATTAGTTTCTGAAAGTTTTCATTCAGTGAGTGAGGCCACAGACTGTGCAGCACAGAAAAGACCAGTTCGTTCTGCAACCCAGCGCTTACAGCACAGACCAACTATAAAAGGAGGCTGATGATTAATCATATTGGCCAGTTGTGACTGTAAAAAAAATCTGTTTTTTTTTAACTGAGTAGTGTTTTAACTAAAAGTATTTCTATTCTTTAATAAGTCATCTGTGCGCTTGTAACAAGGTCGGTATATTTCTCCTGTTTATTTTCCAGCATGCTTAACATAATAGACTGTTAAAAAAACAACTGTAACAAAACCCTAAGTAATAAAAGACTGCCAACTGCAGACTATTTCCTGATTTAAGCAACATAAATAGCTATTAGCTTCTCTATCTAAGGACATAGAGCACAATAGTCCTCTAGAACGCCGTAGATTTGAAACCTGTCACTTTACTGTAAGTGTAAAACATGAACAAGGGCTTTGGGCTTTGAGATCACTTGCAGCAATAAAAGCCAGGTAGTTAATATTATATTACCCCATTACACCATCTCCTACTATTACAGTGGTCTTATAAGCAGAGAGTTTTTATGAATTGAAACTTTCATAGTTATAACGTACTTGTAAAGCAAAGTTTGGTGTAGACTCTGTTTTAAGCTTAACATGTAATCATGGGGAAGAAAGTCCAAAGTCAGTCAGCAAAACAGAGCCTTTTACATTTATGTGGATCCTTTTAATTTATGGTTAGGAATGCATTGTGCATACAAAGGATGTGACCAGGGTCTGGAGTGTGTCTCTGGAGTAATGTTAAGGTTCAGGCAACAAAAGCACTTGAGGTTAGCGAAGGGTTGTGGCTTTGATTTGATGTAAATAAGCATGGTGGACTATTTCTGTATTCAAACTAGACCTAACTTTAACCACTGCTTCCTAAACACAGTAATAAAAATTATGAATACAGTAATGCTTTGTTACTAGAAGTGAAAAGTGCACAGAGAGATCAGACACTTTGGAGAAGTAAGTAAATTTATTTCTTATACATTCAGAATTAGGATATTTGTGTTTCCAGCACAATGTTAACTCTATATATTAATAGAAAACACATTTCTGTCACATTTTAATTTCCTTCAAAGCATATTTACTGGCTGAGATCAACCTTCTGCGATTCAGTCTGGACTTTTGGTGAGGATTGAGGTTCTGAGTATCTTCTGTATGGGTTCATTTTATAGTAAGTTTATTTTATTAGGTGATGTGAGGACACTGGAGGATCACACTTTAGCAATCATTTTAGGGTCACTGGAAGAATAACAACATTTCCAATCTACATTTTTGTGAGTGTGGACAAATTTTCAAACTTTATAAGATTTTATTCTGATAAAAATGAAGAATTTTTTAAGGAGGTTTCCTACTTTATTTATTAAATCTCATCCTGATTTGGCTATTAAAGTAATAGTTGGTGTGTTGCTGATAGCTGTGCACTCTAAAGATTGTCCGACTGGTTGATGAGCAGCATTTGAGCACCCACAGCCAACATGTATGATGAGTGTAAGTACTGAAGATGATAAATGTAGCTGAGCACTTTGCAAATGGGAATGGGAGAAGTTTCTGGTATAAAAGAATGGAACTCATTGATAGAAAAACAATAGTATAGTGCAATGAAGCCATAAGTATGAAAAGTCAATGTTTCTTGCTAAGCAAAGGCTGAATCATCTGACAAGGACTTTCCAATATTGTGACACCCCTTGAAAAGGGAGTGCTACAGATCTAACTCAGCTGTGAATCACAGCCGGATAACTGGGTTCTGGGTGAATTGGGACCATGCTTCTTCCTTTGTGAATGTCAGAGCAAAGGTGCAGTCTATCTAGCGACAGAGGCAGAATGTGCAAGAATTATTTTCTATACAGAGACATCTTAAGTGTGACAGAAGCCCAGATGAACAGAAGATGCTCATTTCATAAAATAAAAGTGCCTTTATTAGCACCTGTGTGGGTAAACGACAGGGAGTGGAAATTTTTTATCTTACATGATTGCATGATTCAAAAACAAAAGCGAGTTGCTGCTTGATTTTTAAAACGACTGGCAATGTGAGACACAGAGGAATTTATGGGGAGAAGCCGAGAGGTGTGGCTTTACTGATTGGAGAATAAAACGGTGAGCATGAAAGATTTAAGAGGGAAGTCTTTCTGATTGAACTACTGCGAACTCCATAAAGTGATGCTATATTTCACCGCAAGCAAAACCTCAATGGAATCAATAGAAAACAGGTTTATAGTGACTGTTCTGTTGTTAACTGCTGTCATTATTAACATTGTCGTTATTGTTTTCTATTATTAGAAAATGAAATAATTTCAACACATTTTTTCTCCACAGTGGATATTTAAATTTGAAGCTCTGAGTTTATTGTACACCCATGATGACACACGGTTTGTGAGGTAAAGAGGTAAAGTTACCGCCAAGGATCCGTCGTTGAAAGCTACATCCATAAATGCTTGACTCCAATTCGGTTCTCAATATGACATCTGTGAAGGGGGAGATTAGAGCATGAATCACAAATACTTCCTGCTGCCGCCTGGGATAGCCCAGAGGAAAATGCATGTGACCCAAGCATGAGGAATTCTCAGGAGCTGTCAGCCGAGATCAAACTCATTTGCCCACCACAGGCTTCAGTGTGCAAATATCCCGCTACCGTGGACAAAATGTCGGATTGCTGTTCCCCGTTTTCCTTCCCCCTCTTATTCTCTCAGTTTCCATTTAGAATCTGCACTTGTGAAAGCAAAGAAGACGGCAATTATAGGGCGAGGATTTGCACTTTTCAAGAGCTAAAAATAAAATATAAAAAAGATATTTCACGTCACATTTAACGAGTATAGAATATATGAAAGTTTGCCTTTTTGTTTTAAATTGATATTTGAGATTTTTCAGATGCACAAGTGGATTGTCATAAACAAAAACACACAAAGTGCGCACTTTGTCTATGTTTTTCACCCAAGGGCAACCTTGAAAACAAGCAAATAAAAAAAACTTGAACAATGAAAAAAAGAAATTGGACTGGATTGTCTGAATGGTACGTTAGTCTCCATTCCTGTTGTTATGCTTTATTACTCTACTCAGTTTTTATGCGTGTGTTTGCATGATTCTGCAATTACAATGCAATTCTTGAAACATCACAGAGGTGCAATCATTTCTCATCTTTTAGGTTTTAATATTCTCCCACTCCTTCCTGGCTAAATCATGCCCTGTATCTACCTATTCCAAATACAGATAGCAGCTACAAGACACAAGCTGCCTGGAGAGGATACACAACATACAGCTGTGATGGATGGTGTCGTACAGGTGTGACTGAGGCTGTTCTTTTCTGTAACCAAGCCCGGAGTAGAGGAGATGAGAAGAATGTATGTGACCGGCGAAACTATGATGGCAACATGTTGAGCGAGACAGAGCGGCAGCAGGGTTGAACAGGTGAAGCCCGCAGGTTCGGTGATAATCTCGACGCACACCTAGCCCAGAGCTTGGGGCTGGCGGCCTTCGGTTTGCGGTGATGCTGCGCCTGTCACGTTTCTGCAAGCTCCCAGCAGAAATAACCAGCGTTGGCAGAGCTGGTGGCCGGATGCAAGGAGGTGCCAGTGGCTATAACAGCAGATATATCGCTTATGAGATCAGATGTCTGCGGGGCTGGAGAAGCCATGAGAGACTGTGAATGAGAGAGAGACAAAGGGAGACGGTGAGAGAGAGACATACAGCATTCACATCAGGAGGAAATTGCTTTGCTGCCACCAGCCCCTTGGTGGTAAACACAGCAAGTTAGTGTGTGCGGCAGCGAGTGGTTATAATTGTCTTGACGTGAACATTGTTTCGATGGACAGAGTGAGGAGTGAGAAAGGAAGAAAGGTGGTGGCGGGGAGGGGGAGCAAGGGGGTGCATGTGAAGTATGGATTCAGGAAATTGGCATGGCGTTCACACAGTGCCCGGGTAAAAGTGGCTCAACGGCAAAGGGAGAAAATTGTTTATGAAGCTTTCCATCCCCGAATCTAAACTGAACAGCAAGGGGTAGGAGGGGAGGGGCAGATGGGAGAGAAAGGGAGAAAATTGGATGGGAAAGTGTCTTGGGGAGAGAGCTTTGAATAAGGAGGCAGCAAGAGGAATATATGGATTACAAATCAGATATAGCCCAGTATGGACTGTGAATCTACTGCAGCCTATAGGCTACAACTATTCCAGCATAGGAATATTTCCTCTATCCCTTTTCTTTCTTCAGAACCTATGGTTATGCACATTACATTATACACTCTCGTAATAATTACTACTATAAGTCACAAGCTCAACCATTGAGGCTAAATTTATGGCACCGTCATTTACGGTTACACAAAAATGACGCTGTATAAAAAAGCAATTGCGCAGTATAGAGGCCATTTTGCAATGTGAGAACCACATTACCTCGGTGACAAACATAATGCTTCTGTGTGGCTTTGATATCATTAAATATTGAAACATTCAGTACTGATGAACATGATATTATCATCATTACTGTTATTATATTTATATTATGGGTTTTTATACTCTGTATATCACAAACAGGACTTCCGACTGTCAAAATCCCCAAACTTACATTTGAATTTCAATCTGAACGCGTTTATTTATCAAGTAACAAGATTGTTGTTTGCATTACTTACAATCTATTGTATGAAACTGCACATTGCCCGTATGAAAAGAAAAATAGATCACATTTGTAAACCAAATATTGTGCATCAGTAAACAAAACACGCCTTTGGAACATTTTTGGTGGAAGACTTTGTTGGAGTCGATTTGTTCACCTGCAAACACTTTATTCTAAATAACGTCATCAGCCGCTTGTCAATCACAACCTCAAAGAAAACATACTGTGGCATATCACTGCATGTGTGCTTCAGCGTGGGCCCTCTGTTTCTCTCCCTCGTCACGATCCCATCTGCACAGACAGTAAAACACAAACAGCCGTGCCAGCTTTGACTCACTTGGTGGGACCTAGCTAACCAGCCTTAGCAGTTTGTGTGCTGGGTTTCTCTTTAGCTGTGGCACTGGGCCGTGGGGGCTGTGGGGAGATAATCCCGGGCACTGCTGAGTGGAGCAGGCATCAGACACATAGGGAGAAGTGGATTACCCCGACTGGTAGAGATAGCAACAAGCTGGAAGGGTGGAGTGTGGGGAGTAGGAGCTCCAGCCCAGATAAGAGTGCAGGAGAAGGAGCAGGGCTACAGGAGGGGATAAGAAAGGAGAGGAGGAGGAGGAGACTAATATTGAAGTAGCAAGCAGAAAGTGGGAGATGAGGATCTTATGAAAAGACTCTAAGGGGGGAAGGATGGATTTAGCGAGACTGTCCGTGTGTCTGCACTTTCACTTTTAATAAATGTTTTGATACTTGATATTTTTTTCTTATTGAAAAAAAGAAGAATGCATTGCACTATATGCACCTTATCTCAGGAGTAATTTCACTTTGCTACCACTAATAAAAAAAAAAGGGGGGGATTAGTAATTCTGATAGACAAAAAAAGGAATAACGTCAGTGGTAGTAATGACAGATCATAGCAGACCTCAGTTCAGTGGAACCTCAGACACACTGAATTTATTTGAGCTCTTAGATTGGTCAGTATTCTTTATATAATTCACAGCAATCCAACTATTGATCATCTCCATTGTGTGGCTAGCTATAGTCATTGACTCATTGATTCACTTTGTTTTATAGATGCAAACAGTGTGCTTTAAGTGGCCTATGTAGTTGACAGACAGTGATTATATGTATAACGTGACACTTATTTTTTACTCTCCCTTGCAAATTTCGTTAGCATCTTTCATTTTCCCTGCTATTATTAACAAGTTTAAAGCATCAGGATTCTCCCTTATTAGAGCTACATTTGTCTTTTCTTTTTATATTCTCTTGTACCAGTCCTAGATATGCAGCATTTGAAATCTCCTCATAGAGCTATGAGTCACTGTCTAGTTATCACTAATGCTACCTTCAGGCACTGAACTATAAATGTTCAAAAACTAGGATCAGTACTGTATTTCAGATAATCAAATAAGATTGTGCAGTTGATGTAGTCTTAAAAGATTTTTCAAAATACTAAAACAATTTACAAGGTTAATGAGGAAAAGCTGGACAATCATTCTTTCTTAATTTAAGGGATACTGAGCTTGAATGGACAGTAAAGAGTTAACCTAACACCATTTCCCTCCTTTATACATCATTGATCTTTTCACACTAATTAAAGCATAGCCAGGACTATTTAACCAAGCTAACGAGAACAGGCAAATTCGGCCTTCATAGTGCTGGGAGATCATAGCAATGGAGTGCGCTCTACCTGCAATTTAAGACAGAGAGAAAGAGAGTGTATTTGTGTGGTCTGTGAGTGTGTGTGTGTGTGTGTGTGTGTGTGTGTGTGTGTGTGTGTGTGTGTGTGTGTAATAGCAAACTGAAGATAATTCACCAAAACTCCAACCTAGCTGCAAAAAAACTGAGAGAGCAAAAAAACAAAAAAACAAAAACAAAGAAAGACAAGCAAATATATGAAACACGACATTTTGGAAACATCCATATTTGCTTTATTTAATGCCAAGATTATAAAAAGAAGAGGACTCTCGGTATAATGAGAATGTGTTCCAAGCAGCTCAGTGACTTTGATAAAATTAACTTTCTGTGAGATACCGCCTTGCAAGTTTACGTATTTTGAAGAATAGCTATATGTGCAAACTCTACATAGTTTCACCATTACCGTCTTCTACTCATTAATTGTTTATTCAGTATAGGTAACCTGCTCAATGAGACACAGTAGCTCATCTGGTGGTGCGCACAAAGAGGCATCTAGCAGCTCGGGTAAAATCCCCATACTATGAGAAGTCATGATCAATAATGCATCGGCGTAGATGTGAGGGATGCTGCTCAAAGGCATTTGCTTATCTCAGATGCCAGTTACCGCTTTCATCCCAGGGACACGCAGCAGTTGTGTGTGCATGAAAGTGTGTGTGCGGGGAGGTCGAGAGGATGCAGTATTTACACACTTCCCATCATGTGTTATTTATTTCACACCTTGATGTGTTCATCTAGCCTATGCCTCTGAGGAAATCAGCACTCATAATGCAAGAATCAACACAGAGCTTTTAAGCCACTATGCAACTGTCTGTTTTTTTTATCTATTCTCCTAGTTAGAGAATCTAATTGCACCGAGTGTTTATTTAACTGTGTTTAACTTAGCCTAAAGAGGCATGGAAAGACTATAAAACACTAGTTTTGAAAAAAAAAACAAGTATAGTAAATTTTACTCTGTGGAACAAACAGGCCGCAAGAGTCTGCAGCCACTATTTGACTTTGCGTTATTTATGGGAACTGCTCTAGTGCTGTTGCATTGGATGAAACAACACTTTATATGTGTTTTTCCTTAGAGCCGTCAACAAATTTTTGACAGCGTCATGGAATACTGATTATATACATCACACATCAAAATCTCAGTGATTAGTATAACTGAGATGTGGGTAAATCTAGAGACAGCCATACCACAGAGCCCAGTACCACAGGGAATTGAGAAGTCAGATAATTTGATAGGTTGCTTTGCCATCTTGTCTAAACCCTATGAAAACTAGCATATGAAATATCCATTAATATATGCTTTATATATGTGTGTGTGTGGGTACAACACTCATCTTGTGACTGAAATGGGATCGTAACTATAGGAAGGATGAAAACCTACAAAAGCAAGCCCGAGTTGCTGATAGAGGTTTCTGCAGAGTCCTTGTGAATGTGGCTTAAGTGAACCTCCCCCAACAATTTCTCTATGCTTGTTTGTGAATCACACAGAAAAAACAAATCACATGGCCAGCCGCTGAGAGAAGTAGTAGGGGAGCAATCAAAGAACAGATGCTGAAACTCTTCAGGCTACATTTTCAATAGAGTAAGGAAATTGCTCTTGTGGTGTGGTTGTACCGCTGTATGAGTTGCCAGCATGCATGAGGAACGCCAAACTGATAGGTGCATATGTAAAGATATTGAGAAACAATGTCTAATCAAGTATATTTCTTTTTCCTATATAATTATCCTGCTTTCAGAAAATGCTTTTGTGTTGACTATTCATGAGGAGTCAAACACTATAATTTTTTTCTTTCAAAACAATCTGTGTGCTACACTGTTGGGTCCCTGATTAACAAAATATTGACCAATAAAAATGGTAATTAGAAAGGAAGCTCAAGACTGCATGCATTTCAGGCTAAGAAACTAGCTGGAGGTGACTATACCTAATTAAACTACCCCGTATCTTCTGTTTAATAAATTAAACAAAACTTCCCTTTAAAAAATGTTATTTAACAAGCTTGAAGTCAGTCGTTGCAGTAATGATTATTGTCTCAATTTGTACATAGACTGGTTTACCAGAACTAACTGTACAACTGGGCAGTCGGGGAGAGGGGGAGGAGTAGCAGGAGAGGTGGACAATGTCGACCCAGTGAAATAACTAACTAAACAACACACTGAGACTTTGCCACTGTATTACACTTACACTTTAATCCCTGGACTTTCTTTGATTATTACCTTTTAAATTCTGTTGCTGCTGATATTTAGTTCTTAATATTCTATTCGTAATTATTTGTACCTGCTTGGTATTTTTTTTTTCTTAATTGTGTTTCAGGTGTTGAGCTGCTGAAACCATAATTTCCCTAAATTCTATGTTAACTACTGCGACCTCCCTAATCAGCACTATTACTAATAAAATAGGGCAACAGACAGTGAGATATGGATGAAAATAAATGTTGGTAGCACTTTTTTTTATTACAGCTTGGTAAAAATGTGGTTATAGTATGGTTTTAAACTAGGAACAAAAGGTTATAACACTGACATAGATGTTAGTGCTACTTTATTTTCTAAAAATGAAGACATTTCAAAAGTGATTTAAGCTGAGTAATATTACACTGGAACATATTAATTGGATAATGATCAGTCTGAGACAAAAGAAACATATTTCTATGTGGCAAAACCATTTGTAATATTATTGTAAGACCCTGATAATAATAAGATAACTTAGCAATAAAATAGTGACATCTGTGCATTAAGATTTTGAAGTACTGACTTTAAAATGATAGTAAGGTCATAATAACAATAAGGTAATACTGCTTCATGTTTTCATAACCTACTACCGTGTTATAATGCTGGGATTAGTCCTAGCTTGTGTCCATTAATATGTGTTTGAGGGTAAAAGTGTTACCGTCAAACACAGAACAAAATGCTAAATGCTGTGGCTTATTACCTAGAAACACCTGCGGTACTTTCCATGTTATAACCAGGTATCAGTTTGCCAAAACCATATCTGTATATGCTGAATGTAAATGTTATAATCATGAATCAAACATTGCTTTTCTTGCCATTTTACATTGTACCAGTGGGGAGTAAATTGTTTATATGTAGCTATATAGGCAAAATGATGATCTAACTCTTGAAATCATAGTACACAAAAGATTTATTGATGAACAAGTACCAGATGCTGTGGCTCCATAAACACATTGTGAAAGGCCTGCTGTGCAGCAGTTTTGCCAGCTTACACAGTCTGACTTAGAGCACTGAAAATCTATGGAAAAACAAAATAATAACCAACCTTGTTCCATGTGCTCATAAAACCAAAACTGTCCCTTCGTTTTGAAGACCCGCCTGCCTAACATAACATGTGATTAGCATTCTGTGGTTGAATTAATCTTGTAAGCTATGTTGTTCAAGCATGTTTTACAGAAAACAAAGCATGTATAATATCAAGAATCTTTAAATTAAATGAGAAAAACCTGCATTTTACACATTATGATACAGCATGATTATTTTTAGTTAACAGCAACTGTACATTAATGAATTTTCATTTCATTATTTTTTGTTAAATTGGATAGATTTCCCAATAACACTTACCCAAAGATTGCCATTGTTGATTAAAATAGCGTTTAAAGCAGAATATTGTTATTGTTTTCATTATTTTATGAGTATATAGCAACTAAACTGAACTGCCATATGATCAGGATGTATAAAGTATACTAATGTTTTGCTTTTTTCTCTCTTTACATGTCTTAGGGTATGATTAGAATTTTTTTTGAAGCCACAGAATTTTATATTTGCTCATCAATAAATCTTTTGCAGTCTATGGTTTAAGGAGTAAAGCCTGGATTAAGAAACGGCTGGAGATCTGCCAGCCAAGTAGTCATTCCTGTTACACCTCTTCGAAACTCACTTGAAGTCCGCTGCATGGACGCATGCGTAGTTTATGTGATGCAATTCTAATTCTCCTCAGATGAGTCTGCGCAAGGACCCAGACATCTGCACGGACCCTCATCCTTACCGTCTGAAGGGTGGACTGACAATGTATAATCCCTGGCATTAGACTATCATTTAGCCTGTATTAACATTAACATAATTTATATACAGCCACTCAAAACTGCCTCTATGTAGTAAAGAGACTGAAATAATTTGTGCATGCTTCTCATCTTATCTGCTTTGCCACAAATGGTTCTTTAATTTATTTAATGACTTAGTCTTTGCCTCTGGATTGATAATTAAAGGCTCCACCCTAAAACAGGCTGAATATTTTAAAATCTCTGATTATTCGTTTTGAATTATTCTTAGACGCTACAATAGGTCATCCAATTAATTAGGTTGTTTTTGAAGGTTTCATTGTAATGTTTATCCAATTGAATTGAGGTTTGCAAATGTGAAAAGGGTTGATTACATTTGGAAACAGCATACTCCATTAATATTAATTACAAGGAACTGCATGCATGACATTATCATTGGGAGCTGAGCCCCCCTAAAAGTTTAAACCTAGAATTGCCCCTAGCCCTTAAAAAAATCATATTCTGTGAGTGCAGGGTGTTCGTATAGTCGCTCATTAAGACCAGGTGAATGCTAATGACTGTTAATTCTCACCTACCTGTAATCTCACATTTAGTTTTTGCATCTATAACTAACTAACTAACTAAATGAATAAATACTGCGGGTTGGACACTTGTTGGCAGGACATAGACCCGTTGTTGCATTTGGAGTGTCTCTTTTACAGCTCAAAATTTTTCAACCAGGGTATTAAAATGAATCGCAAAAGTGAAATAATAAGTGGCAGACTACTTCAGTAAGCAGTCTGCCACAGACCAACGCGTTTTGGCTTGTGACCTGACCCTGATGAAGGCCACAAGCTGAAACGCGTTGGTCTGTTAATAGTTGTTCCCTAGTGTTTCAAGTGTTGCTGGAGTCTTTACCTCACCAGAAATACACACACATGCATATTGTTGTGCAACTGAAGCGCAAATGTGTAGCAAGCCTGTAAATGAATGAGCCTCCACACTGCTCCCTGTGGTGGATACACGGATCTGCTTAGAGGGGTTACTGCTCATGGTTGCCTCGCCCATGTCACTGATCGGGGATATCATTACCGTAAACCAATTGGCCAGTATTTGGTCAGGCTTCTACCAGGCATCCATCATGGTCCTTTCACTGATGACGCAGGCATTTTAAGTGACTGTATCTGTAAATGGTTTGCTTCCTGCTGGTGTAAAACAAAGTAGGCAGATATTTCAGTATAGTTATAGTTTTATTACCTTGAAGTGAAACTTTATCAAAGATACCCACTGGGTCCATTGTTAGTTCTTACTGTTCGAATGAGTTTGACCCAAAGGAAGGACGGTACAGTCAGTTTGCAAGGGTGATACAAAATACACAAAACCAGAATTATAAACCAAAGCACAAGCTATAGGCAAGAAGCAACAGCAACAAAGGAAAGATAATACAGAGGTAACAAAAAATAACAAGGAGCATTGGCATACTGAAAGCTTCAAGGAGATGTACTAGACCATAAATATAAAGGGACTATTACAATAAACAGTCACAGAAGGCAGAAAAGATCTGAACACAGGAAACAAAGCCACAGCAACAGACAAGGTGAGTGTGTAATAAAACAAAAACAGGAAATAAAGGGTCTGAAACAGTTTTATGATGTAGATGCAGTTTTATGTAAAATGTTACCATTTAATCGCTGTTAGAAACTTAAAATGCTTACATTGTTTTACATTTTCCAGATGTATGCAAAATAATCCTCGTTCCTTCAGAACTATTTATTTCTAACACAGACCACAGAATGAGGAACCATCATTGATCACTTGGTCATATACAACTGATTAGCCTTGTGTGATATATATATATATTTTTTTTAATCAGAGAGACAGTTGAGAAGTGATGGACACAAACTGTATATATTTACTGATATTAATCTTATTTTCTTTTTGTACAAATCAAAACAGAAGGCAGGACACATAAAATAGGTCAAGAGCTCAGAGGGGTATAAGAAAGATGACAAATATATTTGAATAAATTACTGCACGCAGAATATAGGTCAGTGTTCAGCTTGCTGATTCAGTTAGACTCGGTCGTGTCAAAGTAGCTTGCACCATATTTCCATGGGCCGAAATCAAACGCCTACAGTTCTGTTCCTGTATTTGTTTGGGGGTTTTTTTGAAAATGTTTATAGCGATCTTTTAAATTGTACATGGACTGCAGTCTGCATTTCAGCAGGACCGTTTATGAAATCCCTTATGGATCTGTAAAGTACAATCTCTTTTGGGTAATGCTCCTGTTGGACCAGTTCCCTGCAGCACCCCTCCTGCTTCCCTCTCAACTCCCTCTGAACTGGTTAATCACATCTCCTAAATCTGGGCCCAATGGGCCCAGCAGACAGCCTCCGGGGTTTTGCACACAGTTCAGAGAATACACACAGGCCTTCAAAGTGTGTTTGCAGGTGTTGGTGTGTATATGTTGAGTTGCTCTGGACAGGGTGTGTTTCTAGATGTCATATTTGGTTTTCCTTAGCCAATGGATAACCTTGCACTCAACCACACATGCATTCACACTTGCACTTACACACACAGACACATACACATGAATTCATTGCATCCCCTTGGCAATGTTTGGTGAAAAACCAAGGTCAAACAGAGTTCATTGTACACACACACACACACACACACACACACACACACACACACACACACACACACACACACACACACACACACACACAAATTCAACAAATTCAGACAAATGTACACTGACAAACACATTTCTTGATTATTATTTCTTTTTGGTATAAGAGCATGTGGCCCCTGCAGTCAAATTTCTTAGATCTTATGCAGCCACTGAGAATAGTTTTCTCTCTGTTAACTGGATTTGGTATTCAAAGAAATTCATGGCGTGGAGATGGCTGCTCAAGTAATGCTCACATGCACCATAAACAAAAAGGACATAAAATATTCATGCAGCTAAAACAAGGATGGGAAGTACAGTGTAAGCAAATCAACTAACTTTGTTTGCTTTTGGGCTCGCCTCTGCAGAGGTTTAGTTTGATTAGTTGTCTCTATATGCTTAATTGTGTGGATTAAGTTGTGTTCGGTATAAGCAAACTTTTTTGCGTGTTGAAAAATGCAGCACGGCAGAGAAGACAATTTGTACCACAAAGTAAGAAAAATGCAAAGTTGGCAAAGTAGAAACAAAAGGAGACTTAAAATGCTTGAAGAAATCATAGAAAAAAGAAACTTTTTTCAGAAAATGCAGCACAGCCAGGCAGAATGAAGGAGGGAGGATGTGAAGGCACATTGATCAGTGCAGATTCGGGAACAACTTGGCTCGCTGGCTCAGTGTGATGCGGGCCTGGGCCCAAATCAGTCAGACGACACCTTTGAAATTCTCAATAGCTTCCTTGTGAATCAGCTGTCTCCTTTCACGGCTGCCTTGGGGAGATAACAGGCTCAACTCTGTTAATGATCTCACCTAATAGACTTCTCCCTTGTCAATCACATTTCAAAATACCAATACAGCCCAGAAGCCCATTCACTCATTCACACACATGCATTCACACGCTCACGTTTGTGCGCCTCACTTTCAATGAACGTCTTCTTCCTTACGTCAGTCAACATCTGCATTAACACAATGAATGCCTCACTGGAAATGTTGTGTAACCTTTGTATCTCAAATGTGTCTTGATTGTTCCTTTGTTTTTAACAGGTGCTATATGCCATGATCTCACAATGTGCCCGTATGCTTTACATGCAATAACGAAACAAAAACAAATATACGATGAAATGCAACATAGTAACAGGATATGACACAGTGTGATACAATATGATAGATCTAAATACAAATGTGATGCAGTTAATTGTGGAACACAGCACAATAAAATTTGATTACTGGTCTATAGTATCCATAAGCAAAATCAGCAATCTAATTTCTTTTGATTAAATGTAAGTCTCCCACAGTGGAAAAAAAAGAATTTGCAATTGTTCTGCTTTTGTATCTATGTGTATTTATATGTGTATGTCAGTGTGTGAGTGTGTGTGTGTGTGTGTGTGTGTGTGTGGGGGGGGGGGGGGGGGGGGTTTAGTTACAGTTCATATTGTCTCAAATAGCATAAAGCCCCCAAGGTGACACCCCCCACACGCCTTTCTATCAGCTGGCACATTTCTACAGGATGCATACTGCTACAACAGACGGGCTCCTGACTTCAAACTGTGAAGGATCCACATGCTATGTCTTCTCCTGCCCTATCAAACTGTATCCCAGTGTCGCGGGTGTGCATCAAGTGGAACTTAAATGAAGAGCATCTTTTAGGTAGCAAGGAACCCCTAAATCCCTGTCGTGATGAACCTCTTGCATTTATGTTTTATTTTATAATTATTATGTTGCCTATTATTAAATGCGCTACTTTGAGGATCGTTAGACTGCTTAGTATGAAAGAAAATGCTCATTAGCCTTATCTAATATCATGACCATTGTAGCACACTGATGAATTATAAGAAACCCAATGAATGAGCCTGTCCCATGCTTCTAAAGATGTGAATGGTTACAGGAATATTACTTGTTGCCATTTCTTGTTCTGTTATATGACTTTACAAGAGAAAGTAAGAACTAGGTTATTCTTGAGCTCCCTTCTTGCAAAGCACATGAGGTCATCACATTGATTGTAAGGCTGTTTTTTGTAGTCAGCGAAGCTTGAATGAAAGGCTTTGAAAATGTGTCTTTCTACTTTTAAAACCTATTCTTGAAGAGAAAACTTCACCTTGATATTTCAAAACGAATAAGTCTTTTGCAGCTGGTTTATTTTGCAGCACACTAAACTCTGGCCCTTTCCATTTATGATCTAGAACTGCGTGAAACAACAGTTTGAAAGCAGCTTAAGCCCCAAAACATGTACTTTTCCAAATACTTAACTTCACAGGAGTAAGAAGAGTAAGCACAATGGTTTGATAACTAAAATTAATATTATACATGATATGGGACATACAATGCTAATTATTACATGTAATACAATAATCTAAATTGAAAGCTCAAACAGCCCCTTTAGAATCTAATTCTTTAAAATTATTGACTATCATTTTTCTATACTGTAATGATGAGAAGTAAAAGAGTAAGGTGTATCAGTCTGAATGAAATAAAGAAGTTTTATTGTTGGTACGCTTTAACCTGTAATGGGTATCTTCTCTATTCTAATATCACGAGTGATATAGGTCTGAGAATGGTAAGAATGCAGTAAATACTGGTCCAAGCACTGACAGACATTTTCTTTTTTGCTGACAATGTCTAAAAGTATGCTGATGTGTTCATTTTATTTTTGTTTTTGTGTGATATTTAAAGTTTGTGTGTAACAGGCTTTATAGAACAACAATGGAGGCAAAATTTCTTCTCTGAGTTTGTCTCAAAGGCAACGCTTCTCCACAGACGTCTTGAAGTTTTAGCACTTGTATTCGTGTTGCCCTGTAACAGACAGTGCTTAAAGGGTAATGTACATCTCAATTTTCCTCAGTGGGTCATACTTTAGCCTTTAGGTACCAAAATACCTTCAATAAGCTCTTTGTAGTTTGTAGTTTGAAGGCTTTACTTGTCAGGACATAATAAAGATCTTCTGGTCCTTAGTGGGTCTCAAAATGAGGTAAATACAACCTCAGATGAGCAACAACACATTACACAGCACCTAGTACCATTATTTATTTAACAAATAATAAGCCAAAGTGCAGAAGCAGTATGTGAAGCAGTAGTAATCATTACTACTACTTCCAAAAGAATCAAGAGGGAACGTAGCAGGAAGGTGCTGATAGCCAAATGAGCTTGACTGACTGACTGATCATCAGCAAGTATGACCACCTTTATAAAAGCTGACATTTTGGCAGATTTCTGGCCTGGAGCATTCAGGTGTGTGTTAATGCAAAGGAAGAAAGCCTTCAGCAGAGATCTTAGAGAAGCAACTGTTGGTGCCCATTAATCTCCAGAAGGTTATAAGGTAATTTCCAAACAATATGAAGTTCATCCTTCCACAGTGTATAAGCTTATTCACAAGTAGAAAATAAAACTTGTTCAAAAGTTAGCTCTGTAGTTACCATGCTGAATGTTAAAGTTCAATTAGAAGTATGGCATGATTCGAAGGATTTCCAGCCTCTTCTCTCTAAAAAAAAAAAAAGACACATGGCAGCATGGCTTAGGTTTGGAAGTTGTGTCTGAACAAACCACAAAATATCTGGAAAACAACAGAGGAAATCTTTGGCCATAATGTGTACACAGACCCACAAGCACAGCATGTCAGCACAGACAACCCATTATAACTGGCAGGCATGGTGGTGGAAGGGTGATGATTGGGGCTTGTTTTTCAGCCACAGGAGTTGCATAACAAAGTATTCTAGAGTCAGATGTGAGGCCAGCTGTCCGACAGCTAAAGCTAAAAAAGAAGTTGTGCACAAGTGAATGCCAATAAAGCTCAAAGAATTCAAGCAGCATTTTAAAGAACAGTGGGCAAAAATAATTACACAATGATGTAAGAGACAGCTAAATTCATATATCTAAATGTGACTCTACAAGCTATTGAATCATGGGGTGTACTTTATTTTTAATGTACCACTTCTGCATTTTGGCTTAGTCTTTACAAAATAAATGATGCCATATAATATGTCATCATTTAATCTTCATATGAGAGTTATTAAAATATTTTTAGAACCTAACAAAAACTGTATGATTCTTTTCTTATAAGGGCCAGATACATAACGTTTTAGAGAGAGGGTTTACTTTACCATGACTGCAGAATTTGTGTGGATAAAGTGTGATTAGATGACCTGCTGCTGTTGGTTCTAAAGTGTAATGACTGTGGATTTAGCCAACTATACTCTACAGAATATAAGCAGATGTTATATAAGCTACAGTATTATGGCTGATTTCTACATCTTAGCCAGCAAAAAATAGCTAAGTGTTATTAAAGTCAGCAGCATACTGAAACACATCTGGGCACTTATTATGAAAAGTTATATAAGTTAGCTTTTATTTTCAGTGACCAAACCAAAATTGCATCTACTGTGTTGAACATCCAATCAAATCTGCTAAAAAAAATTTTTAAGTTTGCTGACTTTGTACACAAATAAGCAGTTTTAAAAGTTTCTTCACCCAGAAGTTAAGCTTCTACCACCATTTTTGCTGTTCTCCATTGTATTTTCATTTAGAAGTCTTTGAGTGCCATAATATCTCTGTTGCTACTCTGGACCCAACTTAACAGCAATCATGGATATCACAGTCTACCCTGCACCATTGCAACATAGTTCATCATTGTGCAATAATATAAAAAAGAGGTTTTGTCTGCATTTACTGTCTGGTGTAACCACAGAATACCATGAAATGATCTTTTACAATATGATAGATAACCAAATAAGAACAAAACAACATAAACAGATCCTCTGTTTAAAATGGAATACATTAAACTTCATTGGCATATAACATGTAAGCTTCGAATTTCCAGATTATCAACTGCTACATGTTGAATAGCTTATAAACTGCAACTAATAAAAATGTTACTTGTTTAAAGCTTTTCTCTCTCCAGCTGAGCAAGATGCTGAAATAGTGCAACTTAACTGACATTTGTGTGCATGGAGACAAAATAGGGAAGGGAAGGAAAAATGATGAGTAGAGTGTGCAAGCAGGACCATGTGGTGACTTAACTGTCTCCATGGCATCAGCTGCAAGAAAGTGAAAAATTGATTGATTGATTGATTGATTGATTGATTGATAATACTTTATTGATCTCGAGGGAAATTGTTTTAAAAATGGGTTGCTTGATGGTATTTTGTATTTAACCATCAGATATACTTCTTTAATTCCAATACTATTGCATGTTCAATAGTTGGACATCACAAAAATAATTCTAAACTGGAAAGAATTACACTGCGATCTAAATAATTGACCATGGAACATTTAATCATTGAAAGAAAAGATACACACGCTCAAAAAAGTTGGTGGAATGTCTTGTATAAACCCTAGACAGTATAAAACATGCACACAGCCTCCGGGTCGGACAAACTAAACCAATGTTAAAATGCCTTAAACCTGCATTCTGACTGAAAGCCCCCAGATGACGAAAGCTGAAGTCACAAAAGACTTTCTATCCTGTAGAGGTCTATTGGAAAATGGCTTTCTGACCTCACCTCTGTAAACAGCTTCCTGTTGGGTTTAATGGTTCAGGAACGCAATCTAAGTTGTACTGAATTAATTCTATTTTGTAAACTTTGTTCCTACCATGTTTGAAAATGAAAAATTATCTCTGCCACAAAACCACACGCTTTCTGACAAGTGAGATGTCATTCATAGGTCTTTAGTGAGTGAGCGTGTTTACACCAAGACCCGCCCCTTATCTATCCTCACAATCAGGTTCATGCAACCAAAATGGTGATGACAGGAACATTCATCTAAAGGTTTCAAAGCTCAGAAACCAACGGCTGATATCACATTAGCTAATCCTTTATTTCATTTATTGGATAAACTTAAAACATCAGCGAAACATCAGCATTATCTATGAAATTTGGAATCAAATTTTGTCATCTCAAATACTATTTTAAGGATCAACCTCTGTGTGACTCACATCATCTGGCAGTCACTGAAGAAGGTAGAAGGTGTGACTTTCAAATCCTGGAAATATTTTGACATTCAGATAGTGCCCATATGCTTGTGTTTCTTATGCAGGATTTAATTGGATATATGATTTGTATGAATGGTGGAAGTTGCATGCTACATTTATTGCTGCTGTGAGTTCGGCAGCTGCAGTTCAGCACCTGCCCCACATGCAAAATTATTCCCATTCACAACCTCGTGGAAGAGCATCATTATCAGGACAATGTAAAAGCATCAACACCATCATACCTCATGCCTTGCACGCCATTTCACACATCAGTCATATGACTGTAATGACTCCATCTCTGACTGCTATGCAACTTCCCTGACATAGTGGAAGTGATGATGCATCAGCTATGTGAGATGATTTCTTTTTGTAATCTGACCAGATGAATGACTGATAGGAATCTCAAAGTGCAAGCTTCGTTTCTCTTATGCTCTTGTGCTCTCGCCTGCCACGCCTGCTAGTGATGCATTTTTCTCTCATTGACACAAAGAACACCCCCCCCCACTGCAAGATTAACACACACACACTGTCACACATTCACTCACACATGCAAACTCTTTCTTTCTCTCCCTTTTCTGGCAGTTTTGCGTCAGTGCTAAGACCACAGGGACGGTTGACATTTCACTCTGGCTCCGTTTCCATTCCCTGTGATCACAGCCATGCTGCCTCGCCTCCCTTAAAGGTCACTGTTGTTGTTTGTCAAAATCCCAACAAAAACACACCACGCGATGCTCTTTGTGTGTGCGTGTGTGTGTATGAGACAAACAAATAAATTGAGAAAGAGGGAAAGTTTGTGTGTTTAACCTGAAGGACTGTAAAACAAGAGCTGTCAGTCAAATCATATCAATTTTATCCAGACCTAACCATGGTGCGGTGTGTGTGTGTGCCAGCAGTAGGTGTGATTTCTTCCTTGTCTGGTTGGTCACTGGTTAAGTCTCAGTTGTTGTTGCAGGTTTTTTTTTAAATCTGTCCCAATCCTACCAGGAGTGCCAGTCTAGCACAAATTTAGCACAGAAATGTCATCTGGGAAAAAGATCATCTTATATCTTGTGAATTACAAGAATAACTCTGTAGCTCTAACACAATTTTACCAGTTTTTCTTAATATCGACTAATATCTAGTAATAATCAATAAAAAATACCATAGATTTTTTTTAAATTCTAAAATGTATACAGATCAGCCACAACTGTGATTTAATTGGTGAAAAAAATCAAATCTATCTAGTGCAATAATTTGCTCAACTGGCATTAATGAGGATGTAACTTTGAAACACATGACTCACCCAACCATTGTTGGAGACCAAGCACAACCGCTCAAGGCAATGGCACTGCAAAACAACAACAACAACAAAAAGAAAAGAAAAGAAAAGAAAAGAAAACAAAACAAAAAACTGAGTAGGAACTGCTTGAAGATCATGTTAAACTCTAAACTGTGCAGGATGTTCTGGAATAAGCCACAGCACAGGAGGTCAAGAGGATGTTTTCTATTAGGAAGGTAGCTATCCGGTTGTTCAGTCTGACGTCACTAGCCATGTCTGGGTCTAAACGCCGCTGCAGGTCCATATATCAAACGATCACTATGGCATTACTGAGAGTTGAAAAACTGTCTAAAGTCTTTCATCTTTAATAAAATGATCAGCGTTCTGCTCTACCAGGTGTAAAAATTGAGTTTAACATCCAGGCATCCATGAAAACGGAATTTATGACATTTAACGGAGTTAGAAGTTAGCAGGAAGTTAGCTCGCTAGCTTCTATCTAAATACAATATAGCATGTCCTGACTGCGGGGTTTTGGAAACAAATTAAAACGTACAGCTCTGTTATCACTTCCAGCATAAATGAAGACAGAAAACTAAACAGCAGTGACGTTTGCAGGGTTACTGAAGTTTGGCTAGCTGGTATATAATGATGTGCTATGTGACCGCTAGCGACATAGCTATGTTAGCATAATATAAACAAGCTAACTTTTTTTCCACTCGATAAAAGTTACCGTGAGTGTTGTCGGTGGTCAGGAACAAATGTAATCGCATGGCAGGATGCTGTAAAAGGACCAAACTTCAGCCAGGAGAACAACTGAGATAATCCATCCACAATACGAGGTTAGTCATTCATATACTGCTGCATGGGCTGGGCTGTAGTTACATCCTAAGGTTTTAAAAACTGAGCTTAAATAAATGATTAGTGGTAATAAAAGCCGAGGGAGGTCAACGGTGATCACTGACTGTTTTAGGAGCTTTTTGAGATCAAATAGAAGAAAATACATAACATTAAACATGTTAACAACACAAAAGCCATATTAAACGCAGACTACTTTAGACCCGGAAGTAGGATTCGTCGCGTCATCACTGAACAACCGGATAGAACCACAGCTCTGAGTGAAGTAGGTAATAACAGACTTTTTTGGACATTAAAATTCAAAGAAAAAAAATACCTCTTGTATTAAAATCAGTGTTGTTTATTTTCTTTTGCATTGTTTTGTTGTTTTTTCATTCCCATGTTAATCCGGTCTTTAAGTCTGATGCCATTAGCTGTTTCCAAGTCCAAACTCCGCTTCAGGTCCCAAAGTCAAATGAACACTGCAGCATCACTGAGCGTTACAAACTGTCTAAATTCTTTCATCTTAATAAAATGATCAGTGTTGCTGCTTTACCAGGTGTAACAATTAAATTTAACATACAGGCATCCGTGAAAACGGAAGTTTAACAGAGTTAGAAGTTAGCAGGGCGTTAGCTGGCTAGTTTCTACCAGAACATAATATACCATGTTCTGACTGAGGGATTTCTGAAAAAACATAAACGTATAGCTCTGCTATCACTACTGACAGGAATGAAGACCGAAAACCAAACAGCAGTGCCTTTTTTAGCGTTACTGAAGTTGGACTACCTGGTAAATAATGATGTGCTGCGTGGTGGCTAGCTACATAGCTATGGTTAGCATAATATAAACACATTAGCACAGTGAAGCTAGAGGATGAACGCTAACTTTTTTCCATTCAATAATTGTTAACATGAGGGTTCCTGATGGTTGGAGACATATGCAGTCACATGGCAGTATCCTGTAAACAGACCAAACTTCAGTCAGGAGAACAACTGAGACAATACATCCACAATATGAGGTTAGGTTATTCATTTACTACTGCATGGGCTGGGCTGTAGTTACATCATATGGTTTTAAAAACTGAGCTTTAAACTAAATAGTGGTGATAAAAACTGAGAGAAGCCGACAGTGATCACTGCGTTTTTTAGAGGCTAATGAAAAGCTATATATAATAAATAATGGGTGTTTCTTATGCTATCAGTAATTAAATTTTATGCATTGGAAGGTAACTATTTTTAATTACTGAGCCAAAAACTTTTCTTTGAAATCCAACAGCATCATCACAGTTATTGGAGGGAGGAAGATTATTTTCATATGAGGGAACTGCCTGAGAGATGTTGCATGCCCAGCTACAAATTCTTGGATGTTTCCAAAATCAGCCTCAGGGAATCGGTAGCACATCTGCCAATGCTGTTCCTCCAAGACACGGATGGAAGAAAGGGAGAGGAATCCAGACCGAGGTTGGTCCTGATTGTCTGCCTTGCTCATCTTACCCCACGGCAACTGTAGCTGTCCCTGAATAATGTGTTTTGAGTCCTGTCTGGTAAAAGTAAAGTAAAAGTCTTAATCACACAGCTTATGTGTTACACATTAATGTACTGGACTAACGTAACAGACTTATCTTACCTAATAGCCTTATAGGTATATTAACAAGCACAATATTTTTAATAAATGCAGTACTGTGCTCAATTCAGTAACTATGTTACATTTGTTGCCTTTACAAACACGCCATTGCTTGCATTTATCTATCCTATCCACACTGAGTGGATAGAAAGAAAGAAAAACATTAAGCATTTATTTTCCCTCCTGGAAATGTACACTATCACTAGCTGATGTGGCAGGGAGCAAAATGGTGGAGTGTTTCTAAGAGGAGTGTTTTTTAAGAGTGGCGATATGGACATAGAGCAGGGCAATATGGCCAAAAATATTTATCACGATATATATTTGAAAATTTGCGATAACGATATAACTGACGATATAATTGATGCGAGACAAAATACAACTCCACAACATTACTAGCGCAAAAAGACAACCTTCCATTTATTTTCACTTAAACAAGAAGCTGGTTTTTATGTACATTAAAGCTTTATAAAAATGTAACAGTGCAAATGCAAATTCCTTGCTGAAAGTTTAACCAAAAGGTATTTCCAGTAGAAATGGGCTGACATATCCTAAGCATAACCATGTATAATATCCACTGAAGTTAAAAAGAGGTGCTTTGCAACATTAAACTGCAGTGTGCAGTACGTATTTTTCGTACCATAAGGTGCACGGGATTATAAGGCACATTAAGCGAAACAAAGCAGTCAGATAAGTCAAACTTTATTAAACTCATTCTTCTTGCTTCCTCCACTTCTGTACCATTGATTCATTAATGTTGAATTCTCTGGCAGCTGCTCTATTCCCATGTTGTTGCAGTATATTAATGACTAACCTCATATTGTGGATGGATTATCTCAGTTGTTCTCCTGACTGAAGTTTGGTCCGTTTACAGCATCCTGCCATGCGATTGCATTTGTCTCTAACTATCAGGAACCTTAACTTTAACTTTTATAAGTGGGGCCTGGAGCCTGGGGCTCGCTCGGGCCACTTCGGAGGTGGGGTGCCCCCGGCCTCTCGGCCTGGGGCTCGGTCACTCAGGCACAGCTGGCTGCCGGCGGAGCTCACGAGCGCGTCACTGCAACTCCCCCTGGCTTCTGCTCCGCGGCTGCTGAGTGAGCCCTCATCTGGGACTCTCCTCAGCTCTTTCTGGGACAGTGGCGCGGCTGCCCCTCTGTTGGTCTTCCTTGGTCTCTTGTGTTCTGGGGGCCTCTGGATGTCTGGAGTCTTGATCTCCTCCATACCTACTTCATGCCCTGGAGGACGGGGCTGTGGCCCCCCCACACCCTCTAGCAGATCATTACATGAAGGAACCTTTTAAAAAAACAAGCGCGTCCATGCTCACAGGTGTACACACGGGTGATCACACCCACAAACTACACCCTTTTTGGCTCCTACCTCAAAGCACACTGTGTTCTGTTGATCTTATGTGCTGCGCAATAATGTTTAATATTTAGTATTTACTGTCATATTCCCATATATCATTGTGATGTTGTTTATTCTATTACTCTTGTTCTCTTCTGCTTGTTTTCTTTTTTCTTTCTCAGCAGGTGATCCAGGTGATCGATATATGCATTTTTTTTCTTTTTCTTTTTTTCTACCCGTTCTGTTGGTTTTTGGTTTTTGCCCTTCTCCCCCGTCCCTCTTCTCAGCTGTTTATCTTTCCCTCTTTCTTTCTCCCCTTCTTTCCCCCAGTCAAGTCTGTCCCGTATTCAGTAAGTGAAAATAAAATAAACAATAAAAGGTGAATCAAATGGACCATTACGGCAAGGCTGGGATGGTCAATTTGGTAAAGTAAATCCGTTGGGCATCTTTCTTTGCCTTTAGACAACAATTCTGATGGCAAAAGAGCCAAACGGGACAGGCAAAAACAAAACAAAACAACAAAACCTTTTATAAGTGGAAAAGTGTTAGTGTTCGTCCTCCAGCTTCACTGTTTATGTTATGCTAACATAGCTGTATCGCTAGCGATCGCGTAGCCCAACTTCAGTAACCCCACAAACGTCACTGCTGTTTAGTTTCCTGTCTTCATTTATGTTGGAAGTGATAGCAGAGCTGTACGTTTGAATTTTTTCAGAAATCTCTCAGTCAGAATATGCTATATCATGCTTAGGTCACTAGCGAAACTAGCGAGCTAACTTCCGCTAGCTTCCTGCTAACTTCTAACTCTGTTAAATGTAATACATTTTTTTTCATGGATGCCTGGAAGTTATACTTCATAGTTACACCTGGTAAAGCAGCAATGCTGATCGTTTTATTAAAGATGAAAGAATTTAGACAGTTTTTAACTCTCAGTGATGCTGCAGTGTTCGTTTGACCTGAAGCATACGGAGTTTAGGACCCAGATTACTCCCAGATTTAAGAGCATCTTAGTCTGACAAATATGACAATAACGACCGCCGCTTGCATGTTCTGCAAAAAAATGTGCTTTGTCGTGTATCTGACGGACAAACACCAAACCAGTTCCACATCACTGAAGTTGGACCATTTTTACAAACCAATTCTGGTTCATCTGTTTCACTCAACAATCGGCCATGTGCGTATGAAAACAAAGGCACTGCGCATGCGCGTTTTACTCATATTCTATCGTGATATTTGATTTTCCTATCGTTGCCTAACATTATACCGGTATTACCGTGAACGGTATAATATGGCCCAGCCCTATATGGACATTCCTTTTATTTTCATGTACAACACAGTATACAGTAATTGTAAAGTGCAAACTACATCCAGGACTGAACTAACTGCATGCTAGCAGAACATCGGCTCTTTGCAAACATCTGAATAGGGAACATGCTAACACAAAGCTAGCAAAGAACGCAAAGTCATGGCCAGCACCCAGAGCCTGATCTTCAACAGGTAACAACAGGAGTAATGAACAATCAGAAATGCAGCACTGTAGCCTCAGTGTTTCTACAGATAAACTGCAGTAATAGTTGCTTTGAAGTTTATGAGGTGGTTTTCAATTTTGCTTTGTGTTGTTAGCTTTGTGTTCATGTCTCAACTCTAAAAGAAAGACCGTTTGTTTATTTCCTTATTAGGGTAGGGATTTGTGTGATGTTGTGGGACTGTAGCTTCAGGTTTATGTTGTTAAATGGTAATTATGTGACAATGTGTGTCATGCCACATTATAAAGTATAGTAATGAGTAGTGTAACAGGGAGTAATTAAGTAACGTAACACATTACTTTTCTTAACTAATGTATATCTTTTTGTATTTTTTATTTTTCAGCACAGTGTTAGCTGTGGATTCTGGACTTACATTGATGATGAAAAAAAATAAATTTGTTGATTTTGTGAAGTAATTAAAATCAAAATAGGATGCATTTGGTTTTCAGGTTTTATACTAATGAAGACAAAAATGATTACTAACAATTGCTTTACACAGATAAAACCAAGGTAAAGAGTGGGCTGTATGAACAAGAGATAGAAGACTATTATCTAATGTTAATTATTAAAAACATGATGTTAGGTACACATATAAATTTGTTGTCTATTAGAGTTTTTAAATAATCCTATGTGGGTAGTTGTGGTATTGACATTATTATTAGAGCCAGGGTAAAATTTAGATTGGTATGACTAATTCATGCAAGTGCATGGGCTGATTTTTGCTGTGTACAGTCCGGCACCAAATTGTGTTGTTAGCACAAGATGGCAACGTCCACATCAGCAATGGGTGGTGGCTGATTGGATCAAGCAACAGTAGGTGGATGTTCTATTTTATTTCGGTGTTATGCGATGTGAAGGCTGCTCGGTCGTAATCAGTTATGACATAACTATTAACAGCCTGACCATCTGTAGGCACAGGCAATGATCCCAACGAAAAAAATTTTTTTTCCAGGAGTTTCCCCTCTATATGCACAATTTGACTAAAATGAACAATGGTTTTCAGCCATTTCAGTAGTAACCAATCACCAGTCACAAGTCAACATAGTATTCTTTTCGGTAGCACTAACTTTTTATTTTCATGTGTATTCAAACTTTCATGTGCTTATGATATTGTAATGCTTTAATCTACAAGCAGTATTAATGTAATACATAATATTATATGTAATATTAACTTCATACCTGATGTGTTCCACTTGTAGAAGATTTTGCATTAATTGCTTTTTTTAGGTGTGTTAAGGGGGCATGCATTATGTACAGCAATATCTTAATTCTGTCAATCTAGTATCCAGACAGGATAACATAAGCAGAGCACTGTTAAAGACTTTTGAACTAGCATTTAATAACATTTTTACACATTATATTGTATTTTCTGTTATAATCATGGAAATAGAAATCAGTAGTGATCAGTGTTAGAGCATTTGCATCTTGCACAATTTGAACTAGAGCTACATGTTCTTGTGAAAGACTCTGAAGCTCTACGGTACCCATTTTAATTGTCTCTCACATAATAAATAGAATGCAAATAAGGCACAATAACTCATCACATCAAATTCATATTCAGGAGTTGGACTTTTTTGTTCTCACATGCACATCAGGCAGATAATGTCTAGGAAAGTTCAAGAGTGCAGTGCATGTGTAAATCCAGCTCAAGTTATGTAATCCTCCTGACTGGGCATGGGTGCATAACAGGGTACTTTTTTGGATTTTAAAAATGTTGTTTTGTTTTGTTTGAGCACTACTAAAAGAACTCTTAACCAAAAATACATTTAGTATTCAAGATTCCTCATTTTTTGCTAAACAGGTCAAAGTTTAAATCGGCAGTCGGTTTGTGCAAACCTTTTAAAAAAGCAATGAATATTTTCTTGAAAAAATATTGGATATTGTTTTAAAAAATAGTTTCCTTTTAATTTTCCCACAATGAATTCAAATTATCATCATTAAATAACAGCATTTAGTTGAATTCTGAAGAAACATTTCTACTTATTTCTGCCTAATTGCTAACATTGAATGAAGAATAATTACAGTAATTGGTAGCCAGCATTCCAAGTGTATTTGCATTTGCCAAGTTATGACTCACCAAGTCTTTATATTCATATTTAACTGTTTTATTTACCCTTTTTATGTCATTTTAGTTAAAAGGATCTTTGAAAGAAAAATGTCCACAAAAAACAGGAGCACATTATTAAGTATAAATCATAGGGGTTTAGAAAATTTATGAACTGAAGCATTAATTTAGTTTGGGGGTCTAATGCTACTCTTTGTGCATGGGCTGCTGTTGTACACACAGCAGCAGTAGCCTTAGGCGGTTAAGATTTGGGTAGCACTGTACTGTTTTGTTCCTGTTCACTCTCTCTACACACCCGAGGGGGAAATAAATTTAATCTGGTGTTTTTCTTATCAAACAGATAGAGCAATGTTACCTGTAAAAAAGGGTTTCTATTAAAATTACGGTAAGCTGACAACAATGCGCACATGTGTGTGTAACTGCCACGTATAGGCACATTTTCTTTCAACACATTGATTTAAACCCTATGATGATTTCTTATGGATGTTTCTTGTACAGAGACAGCAAGACTGAGAGAAAGGGGGAGAGAGAGAAATGGAGAGTGAACACAACTCAGCCCAAAGTGCCTTGAAAAAAAGAAGAAGGGGAAAAAAAAACAATTCAGATGACTGATTGACACAGCACCCAATTCATCACAATGAGAGATGGTGGAAAGTATCTGACAACCAAAAACCACAGTTGGAAGGTAAACATGCACACACTGCGCTTGCACACAGAAACCAACATAATCGGGTGCATGAATGCACACACACACGCGAACGCACGCGCTCATGCGCGAACGTCAAAATAGTTCAATAGCTATTACACTGTAGCTTTGTACAAATCTGGTATCAATGATTTGCTGCAAACAAAAAAAGTGTCCGCACTGTTATGCCTGTGTATGCGTGTGTGATTTGTGTGTGCACGTGCAGCAGCAGGCTTGTGTGTCTCTCCCCACCTCTCCCTACCCCTCTGTCGCTCACGTCCATAGCCATTAGTGAGGCGGCCATTGAGGCTGCCTTGTTTTGACAGATGCTCACTGTGTCCAAATGCATCTCAGAGGACGTTATGGCGCTTGTCACACTCATCCACCCTCTCTCACTCTTTCTCTCTATTTCTTCCCTCGTCTTCTTTACTCTTACTTTTCCTGCTGTTCCTTGACCCATTCATGGGTTCAAATACAGTATTCTTGGTCCACTCTTGGTAGTAATGCTGATATATTATTCAGTGTACCCTGCACTCATTTTCCTAACCCCAGTACATATCTGTGTCTTCCTATATGATCTTACTGTGATATATCCATATAACTCATAAGTCAAGGTTAGCACTGTGTGTGCACTCAGGCGCTCCGAGCCCCTCAAGGCCTAGATGTGGATGAACTGTAGTGAACTGAGTGGCAGGTCAGCCTTTCATTGTTTCTTTCGTGGAGGTTGGGTTTTGAAGAAGGAGGGGGAGGGTGAACAGAGTATGAGGCAGAGACGGTCTCTTGGTCATTCAAGGAGCACCCTGCCACAGTGCTGTCTCAATGCTAATCTACCTGGACACAATGAGGCTAATGCTAAACCAGACATCCTATTGGCTTTAGGACAGAAAAAGAAGCTAGTCTGGGATTTAGAAAGAAATATAAGCCGATATATAGTAACCAGTAGTTCAGTAATGTAATGCATGTATTATTAATGTATAAAAAAAAAGTGTATAATTTGAACTGATTACTTTTTTTAAATAAGGGCCCCAACACTGGCAGTGACATGCTTAATGAAAACTTGACAAGATGAACCACAATAAACTCACCAGGATTATGACCTTTTGGTGCTAAATGTGAAGTAAAATGTAACACGAGCACACATTCAGTAGACTGACTGAATAGACTTTGAAGCTGAAGAATGTGACATGAGTTATTAGGTCCTGTGAAGTGGGAGCACCTGCACGTGGTAAACAAAGCTGCTTGTCATCAAGTCGAGTGCTAGTGGCATGTCAGACTGCTACCGCAAGAACTGCTGAATCCAGGCCATACGAATATTTGAAGATTTATGTATTTATTTGCTTTATGAGCAAATCAGTCAATATTGTGAAAGGAAAAAATCTTGCTCCTTAATGCAACTTGTTATGATACCTTATGTGAGAAAAGAATAATGCGTAATAGAAATCTGTCCATAATATTAATCTAGCATTTGGAATTTGGAAATAATTCTTTATTTAGCTTGGGATTGGCTGCATGGGTGGGTTAAGAGTGTTAGGGTACCTGGGTCATTGACCCAGTGTTTTCAGTTTTGTACCTTTATTTGTGTTCTCATCTTGGTTTATTACTGTGAATGTTCTGGTTTCTGTTTTGCATTTCTATTTTCCCCGGTTCTTCTTGGTTTGTGATTTTGTAGTTCTTAAGTTTGGGTTTCCATACTCCCTCTGTTCTGTGTCCAGTCGGCGTCTGTGTCTGCCCTGGTCCCACGTCTCTGTTCCTTTTGTTGCACTGTCTGCTTGTGAGTCTGTGACTGTAAGCCCAGTCTGTGTTTCCTGTTTTACTTTGAAAGTCTGTGTCTCATGTTAATGTGTCTGGTTTTACATCCTTTGTCTTGTCAGCCCTGATTTGCCCAAGCTGTGCCCCTCCTGTCTCCCATTCCCCGATTGCTTCCTCTGTGTATTTAAGCTCTGTGTTTTCCTTTGTGTTGTGATCTACCCTCGTTCTGTACTGTGTGTTCTGTTTGCTAGCCTGGTTAGTTTTTGTATTTTTTCAGTTTAGTTTTTGGTCCGGTTCACCATTAAAGCTGTTTTCGAGTTCACCTTTTTCGTCTCTGAGAGTCTGCACTTTGGGTCCACCATTCCATTTCTGCCTGCACACAGCCTTCACTTAACAAAAATGAGTTTCTAGTGAAGGAAAACACTCAGAGGAGCTCATTTAAAAGGAATAAGAAAATCATTCGATGCAAAACAACCTTCATTTTACATCCAAAGAAATTCTGAGTGAGAACTGCTCTATGGCACCCACTGCTAACAAACCGCAAAAAATGTCCATGCTAAAGTCCCCATGGCTTACAGATTCGTGCTTATCAGCTGTCAGTCAGTTAGGTCTTTCTCCCCCAAACCATGCATTCAAATCTAGAAAGATGACAGTTCCTCATGCTTGTAGATCAATATATGTGTTTGCCCTAGAGGGAGTCAAATCTGTCTGTAACAAGTCATGCTGAAACAAAAAAATTCCAATATTTTTGAAACCTGGTGGTATTTTTCAAACTTTATGGGGTCTAGATTGTTAATAAGGACAAAAAATGTTTGGAAGAAGTCCAATACTGAGAAAGATACCTACAACTGGCTACGGTGAAGCGGCTCCAATGTAATCCCACAGGGCAATTGTCATTCAAGAAAAGTGCTTGTTTTCCCAGGTTCCCAGTTGAGCAAAACGTTAACAAAAGATCCCAACAGGGACAGACCAGTACCTTGCAAAAGTCTCTAGTTACATAGTTACAGAAAATGTAGATATTGTTATTGAAAAAAACAACAAAGGCAAACAAATGGTTTATGGGTGCAGATTTCTGAGTTGTGGCAACACAATGACACACTACCCTTCACAAAGCTTTTGCAGAGTAACTTTGGGCAATGGGGACATGCCTAAGATGTGACCAGCTGTGCTACAAATTAACAAAAACACTCCTGTTCGGGCACTGCACCTTGGAAACCATCTGGTTTTGTGTGACCATTTTATCTGAGATTACTGGGGTCAATCACAGAGAACAGCAAAGCACATTTTCTACAAGAAAAATGCAAATGTACTGGAGTTAATGTTATTGCTCAAGCTATTTTGTTGACATGGCATCACTGCAATGCAAAATGCTTCCAAAAAAGGTACGTTATGGAAATAGGTTGATTTTTATGATTACTTTTTACTGCTCCTTATTCAGGTACTTATTACCTGCACACTATCACTGTCTTAATATGTATTGGAACTAAATAAAATCATTCAATCAATCAAAACCGTGGCAGGATAACTTGAAGATTACAGACATTTACGGTAAAGTATCAAATATAAACATTGTGATGTTGGGCAATAGCCCCGTAGGATTATTTTGCAGTTGCTTCAACACTGCTGGTTATTGCTCTGTAGTGAGCTGACTCCAAACATCTTTGTCCCTATTAAAAATTTAAACCCCAAAAGATGGGAAAACAGGGCCCAAGTTTTAAAAAGACCAGAATCTTTTCTTTTACCTGTATCCTCCTCAGTGCTTCTATCACTTATGCGTGCTTTTAGCCAGGCAAAAGTGACCTTGCCTTGAGGATTGAGATCTGCAGAGCTACCCCTCCACACCTCTTCTTTGTGCCTCTCCTCCAGTGCAGCCTCACTGTGGTGACTTAAGAGAGGAAAAAGGATGTCTGTGACTTTCTCACTGAGTGCCTTGTGTGTGTGTAACTGCGTGTGTTTGTGTGAGTATGAGTTGGCCGGGCTTCAGGAGGGCTGAATCACACCGTCTGGGCTCTCCGTTGGATGGACAGGACTTGGCTTAGGGCTGAGAGGGTCCTTTACGCCTCAACACACGCTCTCCCACCTAAACTCTCCTCGATCCTGCTCACAAGTGGTGGGGTGATGAGAGGAGACATGCCAATACATCCAAGATTTCAACCACTGCTGGAAAGAAGAAGGATAGAAGGGAAACGTAGGAGAGCAGACAGAGTAGATGGAAGTGAAAAGGGTGTGAGACTTCATGTGTGCATGCACATGCAAGTGCTCGCGCAAAAAAGATGGAAGTGCAAGCACTGTACTCAAGACACGTAGTGCAGGGGAACAATGAATCACAGCAAATACAAGTGGATGAAAATAAAGAGACAGAGGCTGAAGTGACTACATGCTCACAGTTAACAGCATATTTCTCCCACCTTGCCAAGCAGCCTGCTAGTCTCAGCTCTAAACGGCAGGAGGGTGAAAAAAAAGGTTGGGGTCAACTTCATCTCTCTGCTCATATTCTCCACTCTATCTCACCTCAATCTGGCCGGTGCAGACTCAGCCCTGGCCTGGAAAGTTTTCAATTCAGATTCCAAAAAAACAATCTGGTGAACTTCATTTCCTTTTCCCGAAGCTGAGCACAAACAGCCCTCGAGGGCAGTCCAGTGTTCAGTGTGTGGCATCAGTATAGAGAATCCTTAGAAAGGTTTTCTTTTCTTTTCGTCCTTATTCCCATCTATTAGCAGTAGGTATATTACATATCATATCAGCATTGTGATAACAACACAGAGCTGTTAAATTACATCATCAGAGGTATTATACTATTATTATAGTCACATATTTCCTTCTCTTTCCATTTTTAGGAAAATATGATCATTTATTGGAGTTCTTTTTATTTTATTCTCTTCAGTTTTTATTTTTAGTGCCAAGGGATGAGGGCTTGTCTGATTATTATGATTGCCATATAACTACAAACACCTTTAAGTCCCACCTATAAACATTTTATCTTGTTATAGCGATGACCAATGTTTGAAAATGACAGATTGTGATTTTCCACAGGTTTATGTCCTTGACTTTACTTGGTTCTATCAACATATTAAACTGCTTAAGGTTTCCAAACATGGCAAAAACAGCAACTTAACCTCCTGTTCAAAAACCTAAACAGGCTGACGTTGGTGTTAATTGAATGAGACTGTTCTCTTACAGGCAAATACTCATCAGATTACTGAAATGAATTTATTAAACGCATGTTTTTTTTAAACTAATTTGTTGATGTACCCATCCAGCCAACAACAAACTTATGTCCCCAACACTGGTACATCTTTCATTTCTGAGCTATTGGCCTAGACGACAAGAAAAAGAAAATTAGCCAACGGTTATTCCTCTGTGAAATATTTAAGCAAATAGCCAAACAGAGAAATTACATGTTTATTAGTGAGGTTTGTAGAAGCTGAAAACGTGCTAACCAGGAGCTGGCTGCAGAGTCATTTCACCATAGCCTACAGAAATGTTGATGGTGGTTTAAATTTTCTCTTGTAAGTGTTGGAAGCAGAAACCTAATAAGCTTATTTCCCCAAATGCTGAATTATTTATTTCACTGGGTAATCCCTTTAAGGTCAGAGTTAAAAAAAATGGCGGGGGAACAAAGAAAGGAACATTAAAACAGACACACACAGACAAACTGCAACAGACAAAAATACAACAGCGCACAACAAACATAAACATCAAGCATGCCAAAGAAAAAAGATATTAAAAAAAGATAAAAGATATACTCTAACTTACAGGTATAGGCAGACAGATTTTCTACCTCGTGGCCTTTCCCTGCATGCTTCGCTGTGATGGGTGACTTGATCCTTGTTCCAATCCGAGCACACTCCTCTCGGAGGAGAGGCGATGTCACTGGAACATAGAGGAATAGAAATCAAATCTGTTTGAACTGAGAGCAAGTGAAGGAGAGTGTGCCAGAGGACAAGGCAGTGATAACAGATAAAAGAGGAGGGGGAGTATAAGAATGATATTTGAATTATGTAACTCAGCTCAGGGATGATTTGGACGATTCCACCATTGACACCAACATCATTTCTCATTACCTGAGAGCCGTGTGTGCCCGGCGCTTTGCCTCGTCCCGTGAGTCATCTCACACCCAGCTATCAGAGAAGGAGAGAGAGTGAAAGAGGAGGGGGAAAGGAGCAGAAGGAGGTGAGATGTTTGCGAGATTAGAGACAAAAAAGCTGAAAGCACACATTTGTGTATACTAGAAATATAAGAAGCAGGATGTTCACACATTTAAATCACAGTGGAACACTGACTCTGTTCGTGGGTATTTTACATACTGTAGCCGGCCTCATATACACTTCAATCTGCTGCAGACAAAAGCCTGAATATTATGTATGCATGCGTAACATGCGCGTCAGCACAGAACTGACAAGGTACTTAAAATAAATCACAGTGATACTTGCTGTGTTCATTGCAGATCAAAAGAGGAATAAAACCTTTTGCCCGTGTACCTGTGTCAGCATATTACATGTTCAATATGATGTTTTAAAATCAATAGCTTATAGATCGTGCATATTTTGTATGGGGTCTATTACTGTATATAAATTTGAGGGGCTAGTGATAACATGTGAAAGACTTCTTCAAAGTAACAACCATGTAAATGAAACATTACTAAGTTATTAAAACACCCAACCTATCAAGCTGTCCTACTTGTTGTTACTGCGCATGCGTACAACTCAAAACGCACATGTTTTTGGTGTTAATAGTACACGCCTATTATTTGATTCTACCCAGATCTCGTGCGTGTGAAAAACAGTTAGTATTATATGTTCTACTGCTTTATTACAGTTGATACTTGTTTTCCTTAAGCTTTTGTCAATTTGTTAACTTTTCAAGCTAACATGCGTCTTGTTTTTTGTGCAAATACTCCAATTTGGAGTCTCAATTGAAGTCATATTTCAAGTCTTGATTTAGTACATCTTAACTTCTGTAAACTGGCATACAACGTAAACCTTGTCAATTAATGTTAGTCCTCCTACCTAAATAAATCCATGCAGGAAGCACGTTTTGATAAGTGTGATTTGGCCATCAGAACATCCTACCTATAGATATGTACGATGGAGGCAAAAAAAAAAAACACGTAAGGTAGTATATTGTGATAAGGTAGCACAGACTGATAGACATGACTATAAATTTACGCTACGCTAGGATGTTTTGACAAAGTAGGACGTTTTGTCAGAACACTGGAACACAAAAAGAAATAGGAATTAACATTTTTTAGATGGGTTATTGTGTAAAAAAAAGGGGATATTAATATCGTAAAAGTGAGGTCAGTTGAAGCAATTAAAAAATGATCCATTTTGCATCTAATGGAGAAGGTGTGCCACACTCAATCAGAGATCTCATTTAAAGAAAAATGTACTTTTTGATGTACAACATGAATAAATGTATATCCAATATCAAATGAGAGATGCATGTATGTGATACATTATTAGATATGGTATTAAATGCCAGCTACTGAATGAGTTTATAATACTATCAAGCGGAATTTTATAAGATTCTAATATTTGATATAACAAGTGTTTTCCCATGATTCCTGACTACTGAGTTGTCAAATTTCATACATTTTTTGCCATTTCTAACCAAAGTAACTGCTCCTAGTGGATCCTTAGTTGGGCTTAGAAGCATGTAAAAGCACTTATATTTTACAGCCTGTGAGTACTCAGTTGTATGTTTAATTTAAAGCATGTATAATAAACATATCAGAAACCGTGACATCACCAATGCTTCTTGTGACCCTTTTGTAGGCTGTGTTTTGTTAAAGTTATGGGAAAAAAAGGGAGCATGATCTTCCCAGCACAGGGTGCACGAGCACCCAGATACTTACACACAACATGCTTGAGTTGTGCCAGTCTTCTCCTCTGCGCTGTGTCTGTGTGGGGGTGGCTGGTGCATGACACATTGCTTAAAATAGACATTCGCTCTCTTTACAAGAGGAGGTTGACAAAGAAGTGAGAGGGAATGAAAGCTCATAAGGGAGCGAGAGAGTGTGACAGACAGAGGAAGACAAAGGGAGGAGAAAGAAGGAAAGTCAGGGAGGAAGAAAGAAAATCCTTCCACTGCACCAAACTAGAAGTCAGAGGAAACAAACACATGCAAGTTTGAAATGGAGATGGAAAAGGAAATGAATATTTCAGGTGAAGGGAATGAGCCAGATATCCAAGAATGTAAATGGGGACAGATGTGCGCAGCAGAGATGCAACACATTTAGAAGACACATAGAGAACCCAGCATGATTTCTGCATTTCGTAATAACTGGAAAAAAATCTGCGCAGTATGTATTAATTCACTGTATTGATTCACTGTAGCTCCATCAGTATGTCCTGAGTCAAAGTTGTGATAAAATAGTTTAATCATTTCAGCTAATCATCACTGACATCTACCTAGCAAAGGCTATTTAAGCCTTTTATATAAGAGAAAAGGTATGTACGCAAAGACTGCACAAGATGTATTAATAATAATACAGTACGCAGTACATGAGCATCAAAGACCTGACAGCTCTATGTCAGAAGAGACTTAACTTAAGATGACTTTGGATCTAGAAGATGAAAAAAGTTCAAGTGAATCACAGTTTACGGTGGATGGATGTTAGTACCTTCCGTCATTGTTAATCTGTACTCACCAACACCTAAAGTTGAGCAGTCAGCAGAATGAAGCTGGCTCGTGTGTCATCTTTCTCTCTCTCCTCCCCCTTCCCCCACGTCTTCCCAGTGCTTAAGATAAGTGACAAGGCATCAGAGCCAAAGAAGTGCTTTAATACCAAGAGAAAACTCTGTGCCCATACGTGGGCGGATGCCTCCATCTGCGTGTGCAGTTAAAAATGTGGGTCTGTGTGTGTGCGAGCCTACATCGGTTACAGCGAGAGCTTAATATTGCGATGTGCGTGCGCACTTTACTCTTTCTCTCTGTAAGAGTGCACAAGTTTGCTTCTACTGTAAATATTTGTGTAGAAATGCCTATATGCGTTTGTGTGTTTAAGATAAGATAAGATAAGATAAGATAAGATAGAACTTTATTAATCCCTCGGGTGGGTTCCTCTGGGAAATTCGACTTCCAAAAAAAGCACAGCAACGACCAAAGTTACAGTTACAGAACTGTTATATATATATATACACACACACACACACACACACACATATATAAATACAGAGACAAATATAAATAAAATATACAAAGGGGATAAATAGAATAAATAGGAATAAAAAATAAAAATACAAGTGAATTGCACATTTCAAGTATTGAGTCTATTGCACTGTTGACTATTTACAAAAAGTATTGCACAAGGTATTGTACAGTGAGGTGAAGAGGCACTACAGCTTAGTTGTTCCCCCCTCCTTTGTCCTCCTGTTTCCCCTCCCTCTCCCCTCCAGAGAGGAGTTAAACAGTCTGATGGCGTGTGGGACAAAGGAGTTTTTAAGTATGTTAGTTCTTGTCTTGGGGAGAAGCAACCTGTCACTGAACAGACTCTTCTGGTTGTTTATGGCCGTGTGCAGAGGATGCCTGGCATTGTCCATAATGTCCAGCAGTTTCTTTAATGTCCTTTTCTCTGCCACTGTCACCAGAGTGTCCAGCTTCATGCCGACCACAGAGCTAGCCCTCCTGATCAGTTTCTCCAGCCTGGATGAGTCCTTCTTTGCTGTGCTGCTCCCCCAGCACACCACAGCATAGAAAAGTACTCCAGCAACCACTGACTGGTAAAACATCCTCAGGAGCTTCCTGCAGATGTTAAAAGACCTCAGCCTCCTGAGGAAGTACAGTCGGCTTTGGGCTTTTTTATACAGGTGCTCTGTGTTGCATGACCAGTCCAGTTTATTGTCCACCCACAGCCCGAGGTACTTGTACTTGTTGACCACCTCCACCTCCTCCCCCTCTATCTGAACTGGCAGTGGACCTGCTCTAGACCTCCCGAAGTCCACAACCAGTTCCTTAGTCTTTGAGGTGTTGAGTTGCAGGTGGTTTGTGTGACTCCATGCGACAAAGTTCCTCACCAGACTTCTGTACTCCTCTTCTTGATCATCCCAGATACACCCCATGATGGCCGTGTCATCTGCAAACTTCTGAATATGGCATAATTCAGAGTTGTAGCAGAAGTCAGAGGTGTACAGGGTGAAGAGAAGAGGGGACAGCACAGTTCCCTGTGGTGCTCCTGTGCTGCTGACCACTGTGTCAGACGTGATGTCCTTCAGCCTGACGTACTGTGGTCTGTCGGTGAGGTAGTCGGAGATCCAAGCCACCAGGCAGGGGTCCACCTCCATCCTGTTCAGTTTTTCCTGAAGCATACAGGGCCGGATGGTATTAAAGGCACTGGAAAAGTCAAGAAACAGGATCCTGACCGTGCCTTTTCCCCCATCCAGGTGTGAGTGGGCTCTGTGTAGGAGGTACAGGATGGCATCCTCCACTCCGACACCCACCTTGTATGCAAACTGTAGTGGGTCCTGGGCATGTTGTACCTGTGGTCGGAGGAGGTTGAGGAAGAGCCGCTCTAGAGTCTTCATAAGATGTGACGTCAGTGCCACCGGTCGGAAGTCATTCAGCTCATTGGGCCGGTTCTTTTTGGGGACCGGGACGATGCAGGATGTCTTCCATAGGGCGGGCACTCTCCCCAGTCGCAGACTGAGGTTGAAGACTCGTTGTAGCGGCTCCCCAAGTTCAGCAGCACACGCCTTAAGCATCCTAGGACACACCTTGTCTGGGCCTGCTGCCTTTCTGGGGCGAAGCTTCCTCAGTTGCCTCCTGACCTGATCCACTGTGACACTGGGAGATGTTTGGGAGGAGGGGAGGGGGGGGAGATGTCTTGCTGCTGAGAGAGGGATTGGAGGAGGGGGGTGTCATGGTGTCAGGAAGGGGGGGAAGCGAGGGAGGCAGGAGAGTGGGGAGAGGACTCTGTAGTGAAGGTGAGGGTGAGGGTGGGGGGGTTGTGGGCTGGTCAAACCTGTTGAAGAAGTTGTTGAGTTCGTTTGCCTTCTCCACAGTCCCCCCCACTGTGCTTTTCTTGGTGTTGTGGCCTGTGATGGTTTTCACACCATTCCAGACCTCCCTCATATTGTTCCTCTCCAACTTCTGCTCCACCTTCCTCCTGTAGGTGTCCTTTGCTTCCCTCAGGCAGCGTTTCACCTCCCGCTGTGCTGCTTTCATCTCCTCCTTCACTTTGCTCCTGAAAGCCTTCTTCTTCATGTTGAGGACAGCTTTGACTTCCTGTGTTACCCACGGTTTTATGTGTGCCCTCTAGCCTTGGTAAGGTTATCCATCACTCCAAGCATCAGATGACATCACCACCGACCCCCATCCTGCAACTCTTACCCTTCCACCCACCACACACTCTCCACTCTAAAGGCTTGGCTGGATTCCACCACGCACCTTCCTCCTCCCCCTCCTCCTCCGTTCCTCATGCCCTGCATTTAACTGAACTCTGGTTCTGTGGTGAAAGTGCTGAATCATCACTGCTGGCCTCACTATATACAAGGCTGACATGGGTCAGGTGTAGGGTGTGTTCGTGTGTGCCTGCGCGTGTCTATTTTTCTATATGGGGTGGCGGTTTTGTAATCAATACAGTGTCACCTCTCAGCCCTTATACTCTTGTAAGGCTGTAACTGCATTAATGAACTGTGATACACAGAGGGTACATTATGATGGCTGCTAACTTTATTATTAAACCTCATGGTATGGCCCTGGGAGAGAACTGCAGCTTCAACTGAACCCTTAATGGACGGGCTTTTTTTTTTCCCATTCTCCTAGTAATATAGACTTTGGACAGTGGGTCTTAATTGCCAATCAATGTAAGGGGAGGTGTTGTTAACACTAGGAGGGATTTTTTTTTTTTATCCTGAACTGAGTTCAGCATGCCATCGTTGGACCTTAATGGATCAGCTAACCTTCGAGAGTAAAAACATTATTGCTTTCATTCTATTTGAGCCATAAAACACTTTCAGATACAACTTGAGCCGAGGGTGGTGATAACGTAGATGTTTTAAAACATCCCCATGGCCTGAAATCAAACCTAATGTGTCACAATTAGACTGACATGATGGGAAACCCATTTCAGAGACAATGTTCCTTTAAATCTCGGTAACATGAGGTGACACAAGTGCTGCAAAGTGATTGGTATTGTGGTGAAGCACAAGTGAGGCCAGTCTTGATTACTAGTACTTCTAGCTACTTCCTGACTGGTATAAATGAATAACGCACGTCTATTTTCATCTTTACTTATAACCCAGACTTCACCTGAAGTATCGCTTAAGCCCATAAATATTCTTAAAGAGAAATCCTCCAGCAGGTTGATTAAGCTGACTTTGAACTCAGTATAAATGTTTATATAGTGTTGAGACAGACCCATTCCTGTCGCTCAGTGTCTCTTGCAAATATTACCAAATACAAAACACTTTAATTTAAATTATGTAACTAATGCTTCTCTTTTTGTGAAATATTAAAACATGTATTTGCATTTTGCCCTCCACACATGGTGTGTGGGATTTTATAAATTCAAATAGAGTTGCTGGATTTTTTTCAGCTTTTGCAAAGACCTTTTCATTATGGAGCAGATGTGGTGATTTTCACAGTACTGTATACTATTATGCATATCTGATGCTGAAGGCACTCTCTCTTCTTAAATACCCAAGCATATAAATGAATGTATTTATCAAAGCAGTGCGGGGCTGCTCTGTTTAGCTGTTGTTTGAAATGAATATGTTAAGTGGTAGAAAGCACACAGTGGGTTATGACATTTCATTTACATTCGGCAGTATGAATTTAAATGCTTTTTCACCCAAAACATAATGCATTTTAAATTCACCCACAATGCTCCCACAACGGAGACTGTATATTATGAAGTTTCTGACCTTATAGAGATGCTAGATAGATTTCTTTCTTTCTAATTCGGTATTCAGCAGCCTCGTTCATAATGTTCAGGTTCAAAATTTTAATTTGATGAGCGGCGACAAGGTGCTAACACCTTGCTGAAATCGGCTGCTCAAACAAGGTTTAAAATATCAAGCGGCATACATGATTGCTTACTGATTCCCATGTGTCCCCAGTGATAATGGGGTGGTTGCATTTGATATTATGTTTATAATTACAACCGTCACGGCACATTAACTAAGTCATTGTTGATGAAATTAATATCAGAATAAGAGTGTGGCCAGTTTAAAAATAGCATGTGGTGTTTGCATATGGTTCATCGTATAGTGTAGCTCTGACTTTGCTATGATTTGTATTTCACTGGATTTGTCGTAGTACTTTAATCGCCTATGCTCACCAAATTATCCGAGATTACACGTGAAGTAAACACCAGAACAAAACAAAATGCCTTGTACAGTGTGTGATTACAAATCAGATCTACATATCAAATTTGTTTAAGCTGCATAAAAAATTGATCCCTTCCCCACTTACAGGAAATAAACACAGGAATAGAAACCAGGACTGAGGCTGAAGTTGACTTGCTGATAGAGGTGTTTGTCTTTCCAGCCCATTACAGGAGAACCTGTTTGGAGAAATCTACTAGAAGCAAAACAATTTGTGAAGAACCTCATTTCATAACTTAATGGGCCATATCATTACATTGATTCTTGATTTGCTCACACACTGAACTGTTTCCTCATGGTTCAGCTGACATGATTGCACACAACAAAGAGAAAAATGTGGATTGTGTAAATGGTTTGCACTTGTCTTGTCTACAGAAACGAGCGGCTGTCTCTTCTTCCAACAATTTGTATTTCCATGTGTAAACTTCATCTGCCGGCCACCCGGTTACTCGCAGTACAGTGAATTAGAAAAAGGCCACTGGTAATGCGCTCTTGCGGGTGCGTCTGTTCTACAGTGTCTGGCTTTGTGCATGCATGCATGCACGAGTTTCTGCATAAAATACACTGTGTGCAATATGACCTTAGTCAGTGTACTCCAGCTGCCCCTGCAGCATGTTGCATGATTGCTGTGTTGAGTTAGTCTGGTCAGGAGAGCAGCAGCTGTTTGGCGGTCTGGTCGGCTTCTTGAGAGGAAGGCATATGTGGGTCTGACTGGCCAAGCTGTTCAAGAGGCACACCAGAATGAACCTTTGATAAGGTTAGACACAAACAGGAATTGCAGTCACCAAGGCACAAGATGTATACCGTGTGTGAAGAGAAAAAAGATAATTAGAAGTGTTTTGGAATATATTGTCAAGTTATTTTGGGCCACGCTAATAGGAAACAATTAAAACAATGTTTGTTTGTTTTTTAGCATTTTAAGCACACACTGCAATGCACTGCAAAGACATCTCAAAGTTCAGTGAAGGTTTTAAGGGCCATGAAAGGCCTCAATAGCTGCAAATTTGTTCAAATTACATACAAATCTTATTAGTTAAAAGAATAGCAGTCATCTCCAGCTGTTATCCCAACAGTACGGCAATAAAAAGAAACTGACTTTAAAGTTTGCTCATTAAAAATGCATTTTTTTCTGTTAGCATCGGAAATGCCAAAACACAACAGTAAGTAAAGTCAACCGGACATGGAAAAAAGAAAAAAAAATACCACGTACAGCAATTTAACATTTCAGAAAAATGAAAACCTCGGTATCGAAGAGTCACAGCTCATTTGTGGAGGAGCCGTTTTTTTTGTTCTCAAAGGAATCAGGCAAATCCACACTACAGGAAATAAAAAGTCCTATAGTAGGAATGATTTATTACTAGAAAAATATGTGACAGCCTTGCTCACCTAAAAAGTCGGAGCCCCTATTGTGGTGCAGTATTAAGATGCACTTCATAAAAGCAACCACTCTAAAATACTCAGAGACAGAAGAAGAACGCTCCGGACCCCCAACATTCCAGCATCAAAACCATCTCCTGCCTCAAGTCATTTCATAAAATGGCAGCGATAAAGAGATAGACTGCTCTTTATTGTTTTTAGATTGCGGGCACTTTGCGAACTCTGCTCGCCTGTGTCTAGAATAATGTAAATATTTCACAGCTATATGCCTGCTAATACATAAAACAGATATATAAGTCCAATAAAGCTGCATAACTGTTTGCGCCTGACTTCCCCGGAGGGTCCAGACACTTTAGCAGGAGGGGATATTCCCCACTCAGCTGACAGTGGGGACACTGAGACTTCCCTGATGAATGGTACACACCTGCTGCAGTTCCATGGCCGTCTTTTTGATAAGTAGCTTAAAGCATATAGCAGAAGCTCATAGCCTTTAATAAAAGAACAACTGACACATGAATATATGACTGTGTTTGGATCTTTTTATGAGCAACTTAATAAGGTGCTGCTTATACTATATGTTAAAGATCTTCTTTGGATTAGAATAGAGAAGACGTGTGAACTAAAATCCTTTTTGCTTCTTGGTCAGCTGTCACGTAGGTACAGCTGGTATGCATGCAAGCTCATGCTTGTAAACAAAGAGAAAAGGAAATGAGTTTGTTCAACTCATGCTTTGTGGCGCTCACTCCAGCTCATAACCAATAAGGCACAGAACAGAGGAGTATATTGTTGCTTACTGCAATGCAATTGCCAAGGACATCAAAAAACAAAATGTGGCAGTCAGAGTGGATGACATCTCTTGGAATTACTATAAATACCAGCAGCAGACAAATCACTCATTAGGAAGATGATGATGGGGGGCGGGATTGAGGGGTATTCAGATGGACTTGTGGTGGGAACACAGACAAAACAATGGGCTTGAATAGAAGAAGAAGATTAGCATCATTACCAGTGTCATTCACTTTGTTTTGCTTTGAAAATATGACAAGGAGAATGAAATATGAATTTTCTGAACTGTTCTGAGAAATGTTAGGCATACATTAAACCACACTTGAATGCAAGGGTAAAAAAAAAAGTGACAGGAAGCTAAATTTGTGCTCATGATGCATTTTGTTTTTATAATTAGTTCTGTCATTTTGAGAGTTTCAGAAATTTCCATAAACTTATAAACTTATTTTAAAAATTGCCCACAAAGGTGTTAAATCTGGACTTTGGACAGGATTTGTAGTGAAAAATCAGAAGTGTACTACTCATCCCACCACGTGTCTACGCATGCTGCACAGTGATGTGAATGCTATTGTGATCTACAATATCTATTATCTACTTTCCATCAAATGGGTTGGAGATGAAAAAGCACAGAATTGTAGAAAAATGAACCCATTGGTCACCTCATCTTTAAATCTAAGCCATTGTTTTCTGTCTTTGTCAATTACATCAAAATGAAAACACACGTGGGGATTTACAGGCATACGGTCTGACCTCTCATCCATTTTACCTACCACTGGGGCCTATTGTGACCCTAAAATTGCCAATATTGAAGCTCAGTGGGGTGAGTAAGAATCAAGGGCGGGGGGCTAAAAGACGAGACAGCTACAGCTGTGCTCTGTTCTTGCCTCACAGAGACAGAAGAAGAGGGGAAAAAATCATAATCTCACGCTGTCTGATGCAAGCTTAAATGCTCTATTGCTTTGCCGATCACGTTGCGCTCCTATCATCTTTCCCTGGCGTCTCCAAGACAAATCTGGGCTGCTGCCATACACACACGTAAACTACTATGCACAGCAACAACAGCAGCTGAGGCGTGATGAATGACGCTCTCGTCCCGACGGATCCCTGTCGATGCATGTTCAAGTGGATGGGATTGAATTTAACCATAGAAATGACAGGCCATTCTTTTTTGGGGCATGGTGCAGGCTACATGAATGGTTTGTGGCGATGAGGGGCTTGGTGATTGATGCCCCATGAGGAAGAGCCGGGGAATCTGCGGCGAAAGACGAGGGAAAACCACCCTTGTCGTAAATGTGAGCGTCTGGAGGATCCATGGGTTGTGGCACTTTTCTTGAACCAAGCCACTTCTTATCCTCTTTACCACCTGATCCCTGTTTGAAGGAGCTTACACCTCTCCTCATCCAACCAAAAATGGTCCTATTTATCACACGCTGACGTTTCTATCATCAGTGGCCAACAATGTTGTTGGATGAGACACTTGCGCTAAGCTCTAGAGAGCTGCTGGAGAAGATGCAGTCTGTTTTGTTCGTGTACTGTGGTCAAAGGCAGTATACAATTTAAACTATATTGTCGTTGATAGTTTCCGTTGTCTGCTGATTAAGCCCCGCCCACTTAGAGTATGTTGATTAGATTAGAAATGTATAGTCGATCTCTGGCTAGCCTGTACCTTTTAATTTGTCACAAAATGCACTTTATGGCGGCAAACCGACATTATTATATTGAAAAAGGAAAAAAGACATTTGGGAGTGGGTTGAATAGACACGTATGTCCACTGTGTCCATTACACGCTTTGCCTCTCCAAAACATGTAAAGGACACGCATGCAGATGTTGCAGAACCAGCTGAGGGGAGATAACATATTTAAAGCCATGAAGTCACTACTGACCAAGGAAGGTATGAAGTACGTTCCAGGGTCCTTCTGTGCCAGAAATGATTAAGCTATCTTGCTAATCTGTATTTACGTGTAAATGTGTTAATAATGTCTTTTTAAATGTTTTCCCATGATTATTTTATTTGTTAGCTTAAATTAAAATAGCTCCCTCTGCTGGTACTGCAGCTTACTGCAACTTCTGCATGCGTGTCCATTTCACGCTGTGGAGAGGCAAAGTGTGTCCAGCTTGTGTATTACATGTTTGTCGTGATATCGGTTGGACGATTGCACCACTTTGCAAAATGTGCTGTAATACTTGCTCAGAACATAGTAACTCTTGCTCCTGACACCACAGATATATGTAAACAAAAAGAAAAATGATAAGAATCTGTAAGTGCATCCTCCCTATGAAGTTTTTCTTAATTCTTTTATTTTTATGTATTCTTTTATTTCTTTTGCTATTTTATTTTCAAATAGTACATTCTCCTGTATTTCTTAAGATTTTTTTTTACGTGTAAACCATTTTTGGCCTCTAGAATCTATCTTTCATTTGCAGCTCAGTGGGAAAATAAAAAGTAGCTGTTTGACCCATGGTGCACTGAAGTAACAACCAAAATATTGGAAATGAAAATTAATCAATAAATTATGAAGTAAGTTATTTCTGATGGCTGCTTCTTCTGAATTTTGTGGTTTTTGTTTTTCTTACATCACTGCAGTTATGCTGTGCTGTGGGGAGGCTGTCCTTGTGGAGTATAGCAATACTCAGGTGGTGAGTATCAACCTAACATCTTCATGAAACCCAAGACCCAAGATTTCCCAAGAGTGGCTGATCAGCATGTACCCAGTGCCTTCTTTTTGCAGGTACAGAAATACAAAGTCTGCTTGTTTTTCAGGAAATGTACATTTGTTATGTAAAACATAACAAATCTATTTCTCACCTATCTTCCACAGTTAAATATTAACATCTAGACAGCTTAAATACATTTATGTTAATGTTTAAAGCCTGAGTTTAACCATCAGTGTTTTAGTTCATGACTGAAACTGGCTAGTCAAACTCAAGAGCCTGACATTCCAGAAATGTCTCTTAACATATAATCGTTGCAAACAGTTACAAGTGGATCTGGTATCCCAGAACAGGGACTTCAGTGCTTGCAAGAAAATGCTGAAGCCTTCAGAACAGTGGAGGGGTTAAGAGGGTGAGACCCTGGGAAGAATTAGGAGCATGTTTTCCACTATCCTCACTTCCGCAGGCATCTCCACAGACTTCTCTCGAGCCCTGTAGCCCGTCTACCGGGGCTTCATTTTCTCATCTACTGAAGTTATGGAAGCAGAAAAAACATTCAGAGATCCTGTCTCCACATCAGCTGGTTTAACTGACTCCAAATGCATGAACATAAACAAAGAAAGAAAGACTCTCGCTAATTCGGAAACATCATCGCAGTGACGAAGAATGCAATTAAAACTGCTCTTGATAATTAACCCATATCCATCTCCAACCCCATCCCCGCTGATTATATAAACGGCCATTACCAAAGAGCTATGAATATTCATCACTGATGAGCAGTCTTCACATGGTAGTCATTTTACCTTTTTTGGGGTGGGTGGAAATGGGGGTGCGGACGGGAGGGGGGTGAAGTGGGGTGCTATTTGGCTGTGATTATAACGCAGTTAGAGAGAATTTAATCTGTGACTGCAACTTCAAAGCCATTTTACTGTTAATAAGTAGTTTGTTGTTGTCTGTTTCTTGCTAAGTAGCGCATTACTTTATCCTGTTATTTGTTGATTCTGGTGGAGATCTTAAGTGTTTCATCGCTGGCAGTTCATTATTAAATTCATTACATTAAATTTCATTTATGCAAATTCAATTCACGCATATTTGCTGTTGCTTTAGAAGACTATGTATTGTTGACATTCATCAAACAGGACCTACAGATATTACAGAAAACAAGACAAATCTATCAGGCTCAAAGTTTGGGTGAAGGAACTGACAGAAATAGGTTTCAGTACATTATAAATGGGGAGGGGGGTTAATCAGTCTTGTGAATTGTGACCACATTGTGTCACCACTGTGATCTTGCCATAAGACTTCAGCAGCGGCAAACAGAGCAGAACAGAGAGGGGAGAGAACGACTGTGGGAGCAAAGGAGCAGAGAGTGAAAGAGGCGGAGAGAAACCTTTCATGATAAAAACTGCCCGCTCACAGTGCGATAAATTGGGAGATGACACAAGTCACAGCACAACAAAAGGGGAGAACATTGGATGGGGACCCTTCACTGAGAAATTGATGAGATCGAGCTGGAAAGAATTGTCTCCGTGAGCCAACATTGGGGCTTATCCCCCAAAACACTCCAGGATTAGGACAACATCCCGCTGGAGGTGGAGTTGGCATGAGCCCATTAGTCCCTCATGATTTCTCTGACATGTTTCTCACTTCTTTGAAGTCACTAATACCTTGTCTCATACTTGGCATAGCTTTCTTTTTGTGAAAAGAAGATAAATACATTAACACAGATGCAACTGCAGCCACGTCCCAAAATAGTTGCAAAATTGAATGTGGTTCGGTGACGGATTGTGTGAGCGAATGCAGGATTTGTGATGAATGGCTCACCTGGCTTTGCATCTGAATAGAAGATTGTCAGATGCTCGGTAGCTCATCAGATGAATTCAACAGTCCTCATCTTTTAAAAAGTCTGACGTATTTGAGATCAGTACACTTCCCCAGCAGGTCAGTGCAGACAATGACACTTGAATACCTCATGGATGCTACATGAGCTCTCACATTAGCTTTTCTATCGGGATTTTTATACACAGCAAATACATAAATACACATGAAACGGTAACATTGTGCTAGCAGGATAGTAGCATGCTAGGAAAAAAGTGATAAACTTTGTTTTAAAGTTAATGACACCAGTTGCTCACATCTTACTGGTTCTGTTGTTAAGCGTGACAACGTTACATTATAGCTGCAGGGCTCATTCAGGCTTAATTAAGATAGTAATTCATCAAGTGAGATACTAACCTACATCTTTAATTTGAATTCTACTCAAGATCTCAGATATTACAAAGATACAGAAAATGACAGGCTCAGTTACAGAGGAATAATGCGTGAAATGATGCAATGTCACCTTGAAGGTATCTGTTCAGTGGGATTTCACTACTCAGTGAAAGCATGTTATGCAGTAGCTTAAACAGAGTGATGCAATGTGTGGAGATGAAAAGTGATTTGCATTAAAAACACTAAAGAGCAGATATTTTTTGTTATTATTCTATCAAACCTCCTTTAGTTTCAGTTAAAAAAAAATATGTTGAATATTCTCTGACTGATATTTTAAATGAAAGAACAATTTAATCAAGTGGTCGTGTTGGGGTCGGGGTTAAACTTTGGTGTTTTTGTGTGCATGGTTGGGGATTGGTGCTTGCGAATTTGTGTGTCTACATTAGCCCGCTTGGGTGTGTGTCTCCATGTGGGCAAGAACGGAGCATAAACTCTCATGTTTTATGCTTTACTATAAATGTCAGGGTCTTGAGACGATACGCTGACTTATGATGATGCGTTCAGGTTTCATACACATGCGCTTAAGCGCTCTCTGAAAACAACACAGTGCTCTTCATACGCAGCTTTCACTGAACTGCCAGTGAATCCAAGGATCTGGTTATGGAAACGTTTTGAAAATCAATGGAGCATTTGATTCACAGCTGTGTGCAGAGAGACACTGTCAAGAGTTCAGTGTCTCTACCACATCATGTAGTCTCACACGTACTGTATGAATGAATGGAACACCATCTGGAGTTAGCAGTAAAAAAGGTTGAGCCCTTACAGTTTTTTCAGCTTTACTATGAACTAACTCTAATTGTAATCAGTGCAGAAAATATACATTTTCCACTTATGCCAAGTTTGATTATGCGTTTCTCCATTTATAGCTGTCTAATGTTCAAGCTATTAAGCTATGCACTTGTCGAGATTTAAACGAAAACATCTCTCATGTACTCCAGATCTGACACGATGACAGTACAATAAGTGGCCTGTAGTAGTGTTCACGGGTGGGTTTGTACCATATACTTCCTACAACGTTAGAAAGGCTTGAATCAGCATAAAACACCAGGCCCTGTTAATGTGTTGGCTGATTTATGATCCATCAGACAGTTAATTAATTTGATGAGACACAGCAGAGTGTCACTATCAAGGAGGGTCATTCGAAACAGAGGTCTACATTTTTTTCCTTTCCTAAGGATAAAATTGTCAAATGGTTCTGTGCAGGAATGTGCTTTATTTTGGTCAAACATAAGTGGAGAAAAGGGGCAACAGGGAGGACATCTTTTGAAAACAAAACTAGATGGATGGAATACTCTGTCAAGAGTTCCCATTTTCATTCTCACACAGCACTTCAATACAATTAATCAGCAGAAGAAGACAGTTGTATTACACAGCATCCCTAACATTTCTGGGCTGAGTGACAGTTTCAAAGATGTAGATTAATTTTGTCAAAAATATGATGGGGGTCTTGAAGCCATTGGGAGAGGAAATGAGGATGTCGGAGTCAATTTTTCCGCCAAATGGAGTGGCCATCATCGCAACTTTCAATCTTGTTTCTCTCCACATACATCAGTCATCTTTTTCTTTTTCTTAATGAAATGAGAGGGGGGGGGGGGGGGGGGGGGGGGGGGGGGGGGAATAAGTTGAGGGGTGAGCTTCTTTTTTTTGTATTCAGTTAGTACACAAGTGATGAATGGGAAAATGTGGAAAAAAAGTACCCACAACCCCTCCTACAGCCAGTTACTCTACATGCACCTTTAGCCCTCTATCTGCCCCTCTCTGTATGTGATTTATCTATCAGTGTATGGTAGGATTGACTCTCTGCTGTACAGCAGGCCATTAATGCCTGGGGGAGATTCACCTTGCCAGGCAGCTGGCTCAAATGAAAAGCTAAAAGAACACATTAACTCATCAATATGAGGGCATGAGATGAAAACAGTTGTCAAAAGCCTGCCAGAAATAACTGATCGCATAATGGCGCTCTATTGTATGTAAGTGAGGTCATGGGAGTCAAACAGCAGCTAAAGACACAAGGAAGTGAGAACACAGAGTCCTCTGAGGCTTTGATAGGCTCCCAAAAAACAAACAAACGGTGTGTCATCTTCAAAACACGCTATTAATATGTCGTGCAGCAAGCTGAGATTAGAGCAGTGCTTTTACTTAGTGTTGTCAATGCTTTTGAAAAGCCATTAGGCAGCACTTTCAATAACCATTCAGGCAGTTCTAATTTGTGGTTAAAATACATTTTTATTCATTCACTACTCTTCATCAGTGTTTGAAGCCAGATAATGTGGCTCATCCTTATTTTTATCTGTGGCTATTTTGCACAGCACAGATGGTATGAAGCCAGAATAGAAATGATTTCAAACATTTTTTTTGTGGCTTTTTTGTGGTTTTGTGCACACACAAAGACATTTTCTGAATGATACTCTGTCGCTATGCAGCATGAAACACTGTGTGCAGAACACATTATCGTTGGGTATCCTAGAGCGGGTGCATCACTCAATACCAGTCACAAACCATTTACCACATGGTGGGGGAAGCTGCTTCCATCGCAGAGAGTCCCTCACACTGTCGTGAGTATCACTGCACGCCTCGACACAAACTGCTGGAAAGGCGTGCGTACGTCTTCAAGCATAATTTTTGTTGATTTCGTTCTTTTACATTTTCCTCATTATCGTTTGCGCTGAAAGCTATTCCAGCATCAATCAATTTGGTTAATTGGGCTTCAGTTGGAAAGCGCATATTTGCAACACTTGAAAATTTAATTTTATACCAGGACATATTAAGCTATGTCAGTTATAGCTGCAATTACATGTATCACTAGGCAACAAACCCTGCAAACCTGGAGAAATGCCCGTATTCACTCAGTATGTCAGCAGTTTATTTTCTTTCTTGTACTTCATCCCCTGACTAGTTAAGCGCTGAACAGTTTCCTGAAGAGTTTATCACTCTTGTACACCAATAACAATCGGATCTTTAGATTTGTTACTTTTCTAGGAGATCATGTCTGGGTCTACGTTTTAGCACTTGAGCATGGAATATATTTGCATATCGTATTACACGCACGCTTTCATTTTCCAGTCTTAATACAGATAAAACAGCTTCATAGTGTTTCACTTTTTTGCAGCTCAACGTGTACAGGCAGATCCTGGGAGACAAGCGGTTCCATCACATGCCTTAAACTTTTGTCTTTTTCTATTCTTCATCTGAAAAACTGTCAAATTAATTCTCATAATGTACCTACCAAGGCTTATCCCTCTGTGCTTTGAGCGGAGGTCATTTCTGCACGCAGTTACGTCAGAAATGAAGTAGACAGAGGAAAGAAATTTATTCGTAATGTAAATCACTCTCCCACTTCCAGCTGAATGTATAATGGATAGTGTAACCTCGGTAATAATCCTGTTAAACAATTCCTAAGAACTTGGGGACAAAGGAGACTTCAGATAAGGGCTGTTTTAGGAATCTCTTCCTCCAGAAAAGCCTCTGTGGGACTGAGGTGCGAGGGGGAATCTTAATGAGTTGATAAATAAATAAGAAGACTTGAAATTTTGCCAGTGCCCGCACTCAAAGAGACAGAGGGTAGAAAGACAGAGACAAAGAGAGGAGAAAGAGAGAGAAAGGGCAAAAGAATGGGAGAGAGCGAATTGGAGGCAGAAGGAAGCCTGAGGCTAGGATTCGTCTTGTCAAAGTGAGACCTTTAACTGGGTCCTGAATTCTGTCAACAAGATTCTTTCACAGTCTTACACCATTTCCATCTGGGGACTGTTTCAGTGAGGAGGATAGCTTATGGTTGGAGGAGGTTGATGGGAGACCTGCCGCCTTCCGATGCTGAGTCTGACACTGGCTCCAGACCTGCGAATCTGAGCCAAGGATATGAAGCAGCAGATGTGGGAAAACCAAATAAGCCTGGTAGTTGGTCTATTTTGAATTTTGCCAGACAGGAAGACGGCTTGTAAACGACGGGGGGCAAAAAAAGGCTTATAAAAAAAGGCTATAAGGACACATCAAAGAACCACCAGCAATTTGGGGGGGGGGGGGGGGGGGGGGGGTGTTTCTTCTTCCCCCAAAGGAAACCTGACTTCATTTTGTACACTTTAATATGGAACGCTTCCAGTTTAAAAGTCGCCATTTTGTGGAGCAAAGCACGCATGGGGAGAAATGTTGTGGAGCAAACAGATGAAAAAAAAAAAAAGAAATCTTAAAGCATAAACAATTATATCGTGCACTCAACTCCCTGTGTCTTAAAGAAGGAGGGGAGAGAAGAGCCTGGCAAGGTCTGATAAGGTCCTGTAACAATTATAATAACATTTTCATAAAGCTCATTAATTGAGAGTCTAGAGGTAATTGCTACGTTTGCTGCAGGCTGACTATGTTGTTAATGCTGACGACTGTCAAAATGACAAACAACAAGTTGTAGAATATGGATTTTCTTCCCTCTCAGCATGTGTTAATAACCTACCATCTGAGCATTGCCAAGGGAGACTGTCAAGATGGCATCAGTGATAAAATGTTCACATGTGACAAAACGCACCTGCCCGCAAGAAGAACAATTCAATTTGAAATTGAATTTGTACGACTATCACGAAAACCTTTTTCTTAATCCTCCCCTGAGGGAAAGTAATATTGATTAAGAAGAAAGGAACAGAGGGAAAGTTTTTTTTCTTCATTTGGTTTCTGTCTGTGAGCTGCCACACACATTCAAAGTGAGCAGACTGACATCAGTTAAAACAAACGCTTGTACAGTAATACCCAGAGTTAATGAATCTTCCTGAAAGGATGGCAGTAGCCATGTGTCCAGGAGGTGATGTTGTCTTTTATGCCTTCAGAAACTAGAAGTCCTAATTCGTTACATTCATTACACGTTTACGGGAGTCCCAGAAATGAACGCGGCACGCCTTAAAATTACATTAATGTCAAGTGTAACCTGCAGTTTGACAGGGTAGTTTGTTTTCAGTATATTTAAAGTTCACAAAATTAAGCTTTTCAGTCAATTATCTCGAGCAAATTTGACTGATTTCACATTAAATGATCACAATGATAAGGGGGAGAGTTACAGGGCCGTTTTTTATATATATATTGCTATCGTCCTTCTTCAAACATTTCTTCTTTCTTTCCAGTCACATCTCTACTGTTACACAACAGGGTTGTTCAGGCTGAGTTCTTGTTTAGCAGAGATTTGTCATATCTATGTAGGCATACGTTATAGACACAGTGTGAAAGGCTGCTGGGCTATGAATCAAATGTCCCATGGAGTAAACATGTGCTGTGATTCTGGCAGCCTTACAAACTACCTCTATGTTGCCTTTTGCAACAACAACAAAAAACAACACCCAGAAACAATAGGCTTGCCAATGTATGTACTATTTCGAATTCAGCCATAGGAGACACCTAACAGAAAATAAATCAAACGCAGCAAATCCTTGACTCTTGTCCTGATCAGTCAGAACAGTACATGCTACAACTGGCCTATGATTAGATGCCTAACATTCAAAAATTCATACATTGTGCTCTTCTACTACTTTCCTCCAGTGCAGTGCTGTCAAACACTTTACTAATTAGGTCATCATCAGGGTCATCATTGCTATCTCAAACAGAGCTCCTGTCATCTCTATCATCCTGCAAACACCGGCTGTCACCAGTTGATGCGGCGGGAACCAGGCAATGGGCAGCGGCGCTGGTGTGTTCATGATGTGTGATGTGTGTTGATGAGTGATGCTGTCTGACGGTTGATGTTGGGTGAAGCGTACAGTAATGGGGAGACAGAGGTCAGAGAAACCATTACCACGGTGAGGGAGGAGGAAGGGGTAGGGGAAGTGAAAGTGGGACGTACGCTGTTGTCTTCAGCAAGTGTAAGGCAGGGCTGTTGTCCTTCTGTCATGTCTGAACGTCTGCTCGCTGGATTCGCATTCATTATGGCGGGAGACTGCTCATCATAAATACATGACAGGGGTGGTGTGGCATAAAATGTTGCCGTGTCTGCTCTTGAAGCGAAGGGAAAGGATAGTTATGAAGCGATTCGGTTTTGTTTGTGTCTTTGTCCTTTCTCTCCTTCGGTATTTGGTCTGTGCTACCAGAGGTGACAAATCTGCCAAAAAAGCATGAGATGGGTCTGCAACAGTGGCTGAGCACCGTACACCAGCACAAAAACACAAGAATATGATCTCTCTCACACACTGCAGTCCTGCCTTCACTCCAAAGATCTGCTTAAATAACATTTTACATTTGCATTCATTTTCTGAACTGACTCAACTGAGACATAAGTTGACCCTAATCCTGTCATGCAAATAACTCTAGCGTGGAATAATAATAGCTCCTCATATGAAGTGGCGTAATTACTATGTCTGACCTCCCCTAGCAGTTACTGACTAGTCACCACATGCATAAAACCATTTAGTGCGTTCTATCTATCAACGTGTGTCACTTTGTTGTCCTCACGACAAGGTTACCATGGCATCACACTGACGCCCCTCCGCCAAGATGCCACGTATTGTTGCAAGGTTATAACTCAATGACTGTTGACGCCAATGGATCCCTCTTATTATGAGTTGGAACACCTTGATATCCACCGCAACATTAGCGCACCATCTGGAAGGGTAATGTGACGTCCTCTGGAGCCATGGTTTGGGCCCTTGCTGCGCACAGCTTTGTTGACTAATATTTCTTTGTGAAAAAATAAAGAACAGAAGCGTGGAGATATGAAGGACACGGAGGAGCAAAGGGGGGAGGAAAGGGGAGGAAGGAGACCCTTCGATCTGAAACAGGGGATGACAAGGCAGGCGGCGAGGGGGATTCATCACACAGCCGGGATGTCTTGTACCGACACTAATTTTGGGCCCAAAGCTGTGGGTAATGAACATATCCTGTGACAAATGGGCGAATCGTAACAGTTCAGGCGTTGTTGAGAACACATTTGCATTCCGGCAGACTGTCATGACACCACCTGGTGTCTGGAGACGGAGGAAGGTGCCAGGGGAGAGAGCATGTCCCCAGAAGCGTGAATCACCACTGCCCTCCCAGTTGAAACTCGCCAGTCGGAGGTTTGTGGTTTCACATGCAAGGCTTCCTCGATTGCTCATGACAAATGCACCCTTGATTTATGAATCAGTTCCCCCGAGAGCATAAGTGTGGACTGATATGATTAGAAGGCATTCAGACATAATCAGACCTGGTTGTCACTTTCATCATTGTGATTTTGTCACAACCCTTTTCTTTCATGCACTATGACAAATCCTGACCCGCCCACTTCGAATTAGCTTAATTTTTCTTTATCCTCAATGACAGTGTGAATTGTTACAGATCTGTTCTTTTGTGGCTGATCTTTACAGAGGCTCCAAACAATTCATCCTGAGACTTATGAATGATGGAAGCACTGAATCTTCAGGAGCTTAAGACTTTAGATACGTAGTCAGTTGTTTCCTGACAGTGGACTTTTTGTGGCTGAGAAACAGACATTGTCAAATTATATCATAACAGTTTGTGCAGCATGGTGACATGGTGGTTAGTACCTTTGCCTCACAGCAGAAAGGTCCTGAGCTCAATTCCACAATCATGCCAGTGTCTTTGTGGGTGGATTTTGCATGTTCTCCTCATGTTTGCGTGGGTTCTCTCTGGGTACTTCGGCCTCCTCCCACAGTCCAAAGGCATGCAGTTAGTGGGGATAGGTTAAATGGAAACTCTAAATTGCCCATAGGCGTGAATGTGAGTGCGAATGGTTGTCTGTGTCTACGTGTTATCTCTGCAGCAGACTGGCGACCTGTCCAGGGTGTACCCTGCCTCTCACCCTAAGACAGCCGGGATAGGCTCCCCGCAACCCTGATAACGATAGGCGGAAGAGAATGAATGGATCCTGAGAGTTTGCTCTGCTCTTTCTTGCATAGTTTACACTATGATGAAATGAAAACAAGAAGCCTTGATGGTTAATGTTCTTTGATGAAGATCTTTTAAATTCATCTTCAGGTTGACGCAGTGGTCAAATCCAGCATTTAAGTTTGTTTCAAATCTGATGACAAGGCCAACAACAACCAAAAAACAGAATAACTATCTTTTCACAAGACTTAAACTGGTTGAAAGTCCAATGATTTATTGTAAATGTAAATACAATATAATAGTGTGGCCTGGTGCAGAGAGACCACAGGCTTTCTTCATAATTCACCATTATACGTTCTCAAGAAAGGTCCTGAGTCAATGTGATCGCCCTTGTAAACTGAAAGCATCTGCTACTTGTTTCTTATTAGTATGTGTCGACAGCGAGCTCATCGGTGCCATAAGTTAAAACTAATGGTCTGAAGTGGAGGTTCACCGCAGGAAGTAAAGAGCAATCGAACAAACATTGTTGAGACAACGATATTGTGTAATAAAAGGTCATGGATACCCAAATCTGCATCGCAGTTATGCGGCAGACTGCCAGAGGGGACCTTGTTTTGTGACTAATATTGATCCAGAGAGACTTTCTCTTATAAATCAAGAAAATAAAAAACATGCCTCCACAAACTGGCAGTTTACACGTTCAGTTGTAATCACTTCGTCTTAAAGTCCAAGTGAAATTTTGTGCCAGATTTAAAGAAATTCCCATGTTATATTCAGGACATATCGCATCCACAGGAATAAAAGTAACATCTGCCTGACAACCTGAAAACAGTACCCGTGCTGAGGCGTACTCAAATCTGGGGCCAAAAAAATATTGGCAAACGCAAACGAGACACTGTTCACTGGAGCGAAAAAGGCGTTCCCAGAGTTATCTGAGCTAGACCAGTGCATCTGTGCTATTTGCACAGCGCTCTTTGGTGTGCCATCAGCTGAGCATTTGAACCTGTCCTATGAAGCAGAAACTGTGCTGTAGAGCGCATGTGCGTGCAGTCTGTTGCGCAGATGGTGTTAGGTTGACCGGCAACGGCGTCTTCTCTTGACTGGGACCTGTTCTTGTGCTTTATGGGAGAATGTTTTATACTGTTTGGCCAGCTGAGTTCTTTCATCACCAGCTCATGGGAGTGTACTGCTTATGAATTCCTTTGATATTCCGATCCCAGATCCTAGCTCCCTTTTAAATTTCCCGGTGCCTTTAAAGCACAAAGCAGACACTAGTAGGCGCATATTTGTGGTACAGGTTCAGAATTTCCAGGGTGGCTCCACAGTGCTGGCTGTAAAACATTGCAAAGTCTGGTATTGCATTGCTGTGGAAGATGCTTTTCTTTCTTGGGTCAATCTGCAACATCTTTACGCAGTAGCAAATATACAGGGTAAAGCACAGAATGTGGAAATAGACCTACTTTGGGCCTATAAATAATGTGATTAATTCCACAGATTATTGCGTGATATGTTCCTAATTTATACTGAACACATAAAAATTTCTTTTTTAAAAAGCAAGTCTGCATGATCTGTTTGAAATGAAGATATATCATTTCTTCTCCCAATGTTTTCAGTATGGCAAGTACACAGCAAATTCAAAAGTGTTAAATGTTTTGGTGTTAATAGTCTTCTTGCAAAAGTAAAGTTAATTTTACTCTAAGCAGAGTCACATTCTTTTAATGTAACTCTGAGGTGTAAAATGATAGTAGTTACAATCGAGTGTTAAAAATGAGTGTTTCTCTGTCAAATCTGGAGGTGTTACAATGGAAACATTAACTCTTGACCTCTTAACTCTGAACTCCTACAGGGGCTATGACACCAATAGAGTGAATTCACAGACTCCGCCCCCAGCACGGCTCCAATCGAAGCTGAAGTGAAGCCGTTTCAGAACATTTTGCTCTACATATTTGAGTTGTTTGCCATGCTTGGTAAGTCATTTTTTCAAAGATTGTTTCAATTATTATTATGAGCTTTTACTTCTGTGGCTCTTTGGAGTTGAGACAAAGCTGTGTGAAAGGCATTAGCCATGTTGCTCGCTGATAGCATAATATTCTGTTTTAGCTAGCTGAAAGGTATTGTTTGCGGGCAAATACCACAGCCTTGAAAAAAAGCTTGCATGTGAATTTTCAGTCAAACTTTTGGTCAAATACACCTAAAACAATGTCTAGAATGTGAAATGTTGGTATAATGGTGCTACTTGAAGCCTGAAAACGATCGCCCATAAAAAAAACAACAACAACAAAAAAACGAGCAAACAGTAGTAGCTGACGTCCTGACTGGATTCTACGTTAACATAGATCCCTCCAGAGTTTTGTGCACACGGTTTAGGTAAAAATGAAAAAGGTTGAAGTTTTACATTTAGTTCAGTATTACCTGTTGCCTGTGTCCTTGTCTTTTGGGAAAATACTTAACACAAGTAATGGCTCAAAGAGGATTCCTTTTTTTTTTTTTACTGTGCTGCAATTGTTTACTGGATTATTTGTGCCATTAATTAGTGTCAACCAATTTTTATTCAATCTCCACACAGGATATGCTTGTGAAGATGGAATATGGGGGAGAGCAGAAGTGCGTTGAAGTTCCACAAAGGGATGAATGAAGGACATGCATATTGTATTGAAGAAATAAGTGATGAGAATGCTGTTATTTGCATTTACCAGCTCACCTATGTCAGACCTTTTGATAAACAAAATTCTAATGAAAGTGAGAACATGTATACTGTTACATCTTTCAGAAAATGTTTTGAAATTGTGGTGCACAGTTCAGAATAAATGTTTTTCAAAAACCATTGCATCTTTTTAGTAAATGTTTATTTCCAAAAGAAATTTCTAGAAGTTCAGAACAGTAAAATTCCCGCTTTTTAGAATGAATTAGAAGATAACTCTTACGTAGTTAAACTAAAATACTCTTTGAGAGTTAATATATAAACTCTTAACACCAAGTGTTAAATTATCAACTCCAGACAGATTTGGTGTTTAACACTAAATCAGAGTTAACGTACCAACTCTCCAAAAAGAGTTAAATTAACACTCTCTGGTGTGGACCCATATAGACACTTTAATAGTGTTGAAATCAAATCCGACAGTGTTAATTTGGACATGCTGGATTTGCTGTGTAGGCAAAACAGTTTTTCAATGAAATGATTAGTTTTGTGAGCTACTAAAATAGGGCCAATACAGCTGTTTCTGTTCTGCACCCTTTCTGCTTTGTGATTACACGGTTGCTGGTGGTCACATGTTGAGATTACCTCCATACAAGGTGCTGTCATTTCATTCTATTGAGACCAATGGCATGCTTGATCCAGGCCCTTTTCATTTACTCCCACAGATCCCCTTTTCTCACCCATTCAACCTTGATGGCTCCTTTCACACCACTGTCTGCACCCTCCCATGGTAGCACAATGAACACCAGTCTGTCGCTCTCTCCTAGACAGACTTTTATCTGTGAAGAAGCCCACAGCTCGTGGAAGCCCTTTTGTTACCTATCCCCGAGGTGGCTGAATGGCTTTTTCCTTTGATTTGTACTTTGCCATTTTCCCCCCGCACACTGGATATTTCTCTCTCGCACTTTTCAGATGTGACAAAGTAGTCCTATGTCTTGGCTGTTGGATACCATTCTTTTTTTATGATGTGGTCCCAGCCTCTAAAATTTTGTCTGGGGCATCTTTATAGCAGTCAGTCACGGACAGAATAAGTATATAATGTGTGGCATCATATTCATTGCAAAGACATTTCGATGAGAAAACGTATTACAGAAACTATGCTACTGGTATAAAAGAATAAGGCTGATACGGCTTGGTGTTTATAAGATTCAAGTCTTTTAAAGCAAAACTCGTAACTAAATTGGATCAACTGTTTTACAGGTAGTAAAACAGTGGGCTGCCTTAAAAAAGTCTTCTGCCCTCATGCCTTATAAAAGAAAAAGAGTCTCTTTTTCTTAACTCTACTGTTAAGAGAAAGCCGACAACAATCTTCTCTCAGCAGTGTGAGTGGCGGTGTCGGACAGGAATCAGCCTTTATATAGATTGTAATTGTTTCTCCCTGGTCATGCGTCTCTCTACCCATCCATCTCTCTTTTTTTTCCTGTTTCAGGCAGGTTTCAACCGCACAAGGTCATTGCTCTTAGGCAGCCGCAACTCGGCTTTATTCTTCCAGCGGGTCAGCGGGTCCGACACACATCACAGCTATTATTCCTCAGGAACAAATGGCCGTCCCACGCTTTGATCTATGGCCTTCCTTCTCAGACACTTCCATAATACCCTTGACAGGATTTCTTTTTTGCCCTGTTCCTGTTTTTGGTTATGATCCATCTCTTTTTACCACCTCTTCCTCTCAAAGTGCCATATTATTGGTAAAGGTGATTTATAATTGAAGATTTGATGCAATGTTTGACATATTTTTACATGACGAATGTTGGCTATATGACTCGGAGAAGAAATTTAAACAATACTGAGGTAAGATGCTTTTTTTTTTATCTCTGGGATGCAGACAACATGGCAATGAGATCGCAACTTCTATGTAACAAAACTTTTGGCTAAAAACAGTAAAGATGTCTCAGCTTTGTTAGAGATTTATGGAGGTGGTGCAGTGTCCAGTCCATCCTGACTTTCTGTGATAGTAAACTTGACCATCGTCTGAAAGAAACTACATGTCAAACTTTTAAAAAGCATATTTAACCTCCAGCCGGGACTTTTGCTGCATTCACCTACAACTGCAACATCAACTTGTCCCTGATTAATGAGTTTCATGTGGCATTTTAAGCCCCTCTCGTCAGAAGTCCAGCAGTAAGATCATTTGGTTGACCCCACAGCTCCTGCTTTACATATGAATAAGAAGCTTATCATGTGTGGCATTGCAGGCTGGGGATGGTCAAAGGCGGGTGTATGAGCGGGGGCAGCATGGCACTGCTCAGTAGTGTGATTTCTCTTTTTTTTTTAAATTTCACATCCTCCGATGTTGACGCCAGGGCTGGAACCCTGCTTTAAAACACCAGGGTCCTCCAAAGCAAGCTTTGAGCTCATTACTGAAAGCCCCTGAAAAATACCTACAGCATGCATAATGCATGACAGTTGGGGGTCTCTCACGTAACACTAGCTTGCGTAAAGTTTAATAACGCAGAACTGCCCGGCATCAGTGATGGATGCACTGACAGGCTGGCTGGGTGATTCACGCTGAAAAAAGAAACACACCCCTTCTTTGAGTCGCCTGCAGGAGTATCGCTTACATTTCAACAATAAGCAAGGAAAAGTATGAAAACTGTACACAACTCATAACAAGAAAGAGTGAAACTGTGTTGTGAAAATATTTCAGGGCATGTACATGTAGGTTGTGTCACAGGAAGGCCGTGAATATTGAAGATGAACAAATCTAAGTTCCCCCGTGCCATATGGGCATTTGTGTTTTTGTAAGATGTACAAACCCACTATTATACCTCAAGTATTATCTAGTTGCACCTGAATTCCCTGCAGCCTATCCACATGCATAATAAATCTAGGAAATGTCAGCTGTGAGGCCTGAGGGAGACGCGTGCCATTTGTTTAAGCTCTAGCTGGTGATACAGCCTTGTGCCATTGATGTTTGGATAGAAGTGAATGAATAAAGAATGCCGGCACTTGCATGTCAATCAGGTCTTTACAGCGGCCTGAACACGGCGAGCCTTAAGCCAACATATGTTCCTGATATACAATAAGCCATCAGAAATCAATAAATAATGCGGGTGGTTATTGGGTATTTTGATCAATGCTTCTGCCATCACCAGCTTGCTCGCATCAGGCTTTTTTCGGACGTCTGTCAAATCAACATGTCACAGCAGAAAGTGATTAGCAATTTCATTAACAGGAGCAAATATCATTACCAAGATGTCCATGTACAAAAGGACAAGTAGTTTGAATATAAATCTGCTTTAAACTGTGTGCTGAATCTCGCAAGCATGTTTAAAAGAGTACCTTGGAGCTTTTCCTCTCTGTCCGACTGACTGACTGTGGGTTTTTGGTTGCTGACTCCTGGAGGCCCAGAAGTTTCCACTGGCTTGTTTTTCATTCCCACAATCCCTTCCCCTGCTAGCCAAATCACTGAGCTATGACTACAGGCCTGGTTGGGAGTCCTTATCTGCTATCATTACAGATGCATTTATTCCATTGCCTCAGGTGCTTGTGGGTGTATGTGTGTGTGTGCATGTGCGCGCTTGTGCGCTTTCAGATGCCTTTTCCTTGTTTGCATGTGTGCACATGGTTGATGTATGTGTGTGAAAAGAGAGAAGGTGCAAAATAGATGAAGGGGGTATAAATGTTTGCGTGTGTACGTGTGGGCGACTTCAGGGGGGGTCCTGTGTGCGGACGTGGATAAGGCTTTGTGTTTTTCTGTGCATCTGCCTGTGATTTGTGTCTATTCTCCAAGGTTAACACAGTCCTCCCACACTAGGCTGATCTAAATAGAGACAGAGCAGGGTAAATGGGGATCAGAAGTCAAGCGCTGGCAACCATGCTAAATTATCGGTGGAAATCAACGCTGTCCTCATTAATTACACAAAAGGCCGTTAGTCATTTCCACCCTCCCCCAATAGCCCGCCCTCCCAACGCCTCTCAAACTAACTGATGCTTCTCCAGTGATTTCTCTCATTTTGCACACACATACAGCATACCCACAAATTTCCGCATATTTTATTCTCCCGCACAGACGCAAAAACAGAACAAGGGCAGAGATGAAAGGAGAATCTGTCTTTGCAGCTGACATTGAAACAGAGCAACCAAAAGATAATGTAGTCTGCGAGTCACCTTGAGTCCCCCCCCCTTTCATTACAGCTTTCGTCTTTCACTAAAGGTAGCTGTGTTGTTGTTCTCTTCCCAACAATCACCTCAATAATTTATGACAATGAAACTAAGAGAGCTGTGCTCTGCATAAAACTGTTGATAAGGCACAAAGTGTCTTCATTCGCCACAATGAAGAGCCATGACTTTGTTTTAACGTGGATGCTCTTTTGCCTTTTGTGAAAAGTACGAACAGGCTCACAGCAACTTGGTTTGTTGTTCAGAATGATTTATTTGAATTTCACAGAAGCAGTTTGACGCTTAATAAAATGGAAAACCCAAGTATCTATTCCCATAAGTTTGTTTATGGTTTGATGTTGCAGATCCTGTCTGCAAGTGTTGGTTGCATGTCAGTCAGCACAGAGCCTAGGTTTGACATTCTGTGAAATACACTTATTTGTTTTTGGGGTGTGGTTGTTTTGTTTTTTGACACTAAGTTGACTGATACCACTGTCTAGCCTTTGTGCTAAGAATGATGCTCAGACCAGCAGGTAGTTAGCTTTGCATAAACAGCGGGGTGAAGCAGCCACCTTTTTATTTTTTTAAAGTTTCAGAATAGGCCTACAGGTGCCTCTCCAACTCACTAGTCAACACATTGCAGTTTGTTTTTAATCCGCGCACAAACAGAATGTCAAGTTGTGCTTTCACAAGGATTTACTGTTTCTTGCCTTGTAGGAATTTTGTTGTTACTATGAGCCAAGCAAACATCAGAGGCTCGGGGAACTCGCTGCACCTTTGGCTGCTGGTTGCCAAGATATATTTACAGCATTTAACACCCTACAAACACCTAAATGGTTCTTCTTGCATTTCAGTGTGTGTGCACTGTGAACTAACAATAATCAACATGTTGAGTGGGGATATTTAGCATTAGAAGTGCTGCTAGCTGTAGCAGTTTTTGTACTTTAGACAGAGCCAGGTGAACTGTTTCCAGCTGCGACGAGTTTTTGATGTAAGTTGGCTAGAAAGAGTCTTCCTTTTTCTAGTTGGGGAAATGTTTGCTTAATAAAAGATACCGAGTATAATGAATCTACACTTTTAAAGGAAGAGGTTGGATATGCTTGCATCTTAGAATAAAGATTATCCTCTGGGATTTCTCAGTGTTTGTTTATTCTGTATATAAACATATAAGGGTACATTAAAGATACAAAATGCACTGCTTGTAAATAGGATATTGATGCACTACTACATCCAGAACTGTGTGCTGTTCTGTAACTGTGGGTATTTTAGAACACACTATAAAATAAACCTACACCGGGGTTGTGAAGGTTAAGAATTCTGCTCTGTTTCTCTAAGTGTGCAAATTTCATTTTTAAAATCAGCCTACAGTTATGGTTTTACTGCACTTCATATCACACGTGTTAAACTTGAAGCCACAAACCCGAGTGTAAGACACAGAAAAGGCTGGTTGTGCCTAAACATAATTCAACTGCATGCTGATTTCTCCGTTCGAAGGAGTTAGTTGGGGTCTTAAAGAAAGCCATTCATTATTTCCCAGAGGAGGTGGATTACTCGTCAACGGGTGCTGTTTGACATTTACCGTATGCATTTCATTATTGGAACTGACCTGGAAATTAACGGCAGCTTCCCGGAGCCTCAGCTCCAACCCCCCCATGTGCAACCCGTCAAAGGACTGACCCTCTCCCCATCTCGTTCCTGACCTTTCAGTACTGCATTATTTAACGCACACAAATCCCAAACAGACCGCCACTGAATGCTAGGAAAAGGTATTGACAGAGACATATGGGTGCTCTTGGATAACATGCATAATTGAGGGATGGAAAAACAGGTTATATCCCTGGCCACGATGTGTGTGAGTCAAAGACACCGACCTTGGTCCTCTGTGCCCACGGCAATGGGAGTAGACTTCTGTTTAAACGCCTACTGCTAATTATTCAATACTGTCGAACTGCGCACTGAAAAAAATGCTGCGCGCTGACCAGAGTTCTGTCTTTCAGCACACAAAGATGCAACGTCTGCAGATTTTTATACTTTTCCAAAACTTCTGATTCAAATGCATTTTGCTTCATGTCTTTTTCATGTTGTTAGATATGTGGTTTTAATAGAACCCTTCCCTTATGGTCGGTTGCAGTGCACTCTCCTAGAGGACAGTTTCCTCTCGGTGGCAGCATTCGGATGAATATCTGAAAATTGTCACAAGGGGTCCAAAAAAGCTATTTAATAATTAACAAGAGTTTACAAGAAAACCAAAGAAAATAAATGATAGTGTGGTGGAGGAGGACAATGAGTCGACATTAACAATCAGGTCTGCCAGTGAATAACGAGCTCGCCCCCAACATTTTAATTAGCAGCGCGCCGGACGGCACAGTGATTAATGAACACTATTTGATTTCAGCGTTGCTCTGAATTAATAACAAATTGACATTTAATGAAAATTACTTACTGCAATTGGAATTAAAGCGGTTTCTTGCCCCTTTATGCACATCAGAATAATAATAAATACAAATGTTGTTATCCCCAATTGATCATAAACATGCTAAAAGAGATATCAAAGGTGATGGGATTGAATTATGGCAGGATTTCGCAAACAGCATTAACAGCCCCAATTATAATTTCATAGCCTTCACTCAACTGTTTATGAACATCTTCCATCATTTCGTGCCTCAACTGAGAGCGTTTTACAGGGGTGATAACAAGAAGCTAACAGATTAAAACCTCACAATTCTGCAGCTAAAGTACTTATCAGATCATCTAAAAGTGTCTAAGCTGCCCTGTTTCAAAACGTACATCACAAATTTAACAGTTATATCCCACTGTGGACAGTCAAATCCACTATGCAGTGCAACTGCAGGGTGTAGCTGCTGTCACAATGTGTTCAACTGCAGCATTGTACAAGTGCAAAATCCACCTAAATATATGAAGGGTTACTTCTATTTATATGATTAATTGGCACCAAAAATAGTATAAAAGCAGTTACCACAGACATCAGCCACTGGTATCTGAAGGCTCCTTTTGAAGCCTCAAGATTAACATTTGTGCTGTTGCCATCTTGGTTTCAAAATTGCAAATCATCATCTAATGAGCGTACCACGGATAATCTATGGAAACATGGTATGACCAAGATTTACAAAACAGACTTAATTTTATATTCTATATGAACCAAAGTGACTAAGACCATAAACTTGTCAGGAAGTCAAAAAGCTGTTTTCTCATAGATTTGGATGGAACTGAAAGTCTTTTTGTTATAACCACAATTATCTGGTGCCCTTCAGTCTTCCACACTGGCCTTTTCCCAAACCAGAAGCTACATCCATGTTACATTATATACTATCTTTGACTGAGACCGCAAACGGTCCAAATACCTAATCATTATAAGGCGATGAACAGTTTGTAGTTTTCTTTGTTTTCCTTTTAACAAGTGAGTTATAATAAATACGTTTTACTAATCATCAATAGTGAAGTTTTATCATCATTTCACTAGTGATCAATGAGAGCATTGTTTCAGTTTAGCCACACTAGTTATGATTGCCCTGCACTGTGCCCAAGCACGATTCTGCCCCCTCCCCTGTTGGCCTGCACACACACTGCTCTTAATGATCCAGGACTGAGTGAACTACAGCATCAACTGCTCTCTCCCTCTCTCACTTGCTTTCACTTTTACACACATGCGTGGCCTTGAAAAGCAATCTTGCAGAGAACAGAGGCTTCATGATTTTATGCATTTTGTAGGTTAATCATGAAAGAAGTGACACAGTGTCTTCTCACATGCCTTTTAGAGTAGTTAATTACCTAAACTCAGTTTTATGAAGCCTCCTGTCATCAGTGAAGAGTTGGATTTCTTTGATGAAAGTATAACAAGGTACAGTTTACTTTATCACACCAAGGCACACAAGTCAAACAAATTGTGCTTTTCAGGTCAAACAGGGCAGGTCACTGATCCACTGATGTTAGCACATCCTGAATTGAACCCAAACCATTTTTTTTAAACTTCAGTCTAGCTAAAAACAAGAACCAACATCTCCAGAATTGCAATTTTAACCTACACCTCTACCTGCAGAAATAATAATAACAAAAAACCTCAGTAGGTAAAAATATTGCTAAATCTAGCCAGCTGGTAAAAATGAGGTGAACACCAATACCTACACCAAATATGCAGCTGCATAACACAATTCTACCTTTTCGTTCAAATCATAATAAAGCTGATCTGGCATGTAATGCCTTCTACAACGTTTTCTTTTAGACATTAAAATATTCTCCAGTACACAAAAATGATCAATTAAGTTAGTCAGGGAACAGAGTGTACTGAAAATATCAACTTTAAACTTGTAACACTGTATTTGTGTGTTTGCTCTGAGCCACTAAATTCTCCCCTCATAGCCTCTTGCTGGAGATCAAACACTTCATTTTTCTTTGTAGGGGTTGTGGCTCAGCATCCACCAGGTGAGTCTGTACCCTGAAGCATGGTGGCCACCTGTTGGCTCTTCAGCCCATGATGCCTTCGACACAGACACATTAGCCTGAGGTTCTCTTTGCCTCAGCTGCTTCCCTCGCCTACCCACCGCCAAGCTCAACTTTATTTCTGAATGCAGAGCCTAACTGACCACATAGAGCTCCAATCAATATTTTTGCTTCTCTGAAGATCAAAAAGGGCTTTGTTTATGTGTATTTTCGTTTGCTCGGTCCTCCAGTTGAGTAGCACCCCCTGTGATTACTGCTCCATGCAGAGTCCACCCGTCTTCATTTGTCTGTATGAATTTCTGCTCTCCTCTTTATTACTACGCCCTAACTTTCATGCTCTCCTTTTGTCTGAGAAGAAGGATGATTTATTCTGTGTATAGCAAGCTGATATAAGTGTGTTGGTGTTTTTTTTTTTATTTTGTTGTCGTTGTTGTATATTACTGATTGCTTTTGTCCATTTCAAATAAGACTCGTTTCACCTTCACAGTGTACTCCAAGGAATCACACTGTTAGTACAGCCCAAACATGGCACCTACAAACTCTTTATGTTCCTATTTTTTGTTTTTCTTTCTTTTTTATCAGTGTTTGATAAATTCCCCAAACTCCGCACCCGAAGAATCTGTGCTTCAGTTTAGCTCAAGTTGTCCTGCTCTTCTCATCCTTTTGCTCTGTTTTCTCCTGCTCCAGATGATTTATAGGGAATATCATTGTCATGAATTTATTTTGGCTTGGGTTTTTGGTATACCTGCCAGTTTATGAAATTACCAGAGATGTTGACTGAGTTGGTATAATGATGATACATCCACCAATAATGCCTCTATCTAGAAGAGTAATATCTAGCTCAGTGGCGACGGTGGGTCTGCCACAGCTGTTTAATACTGAGATCTAACTTGCAGATCTTCCATCCAAATTATTGTGATTTACATGTTAATGTTTCACATTGAATTCTCCGTGTAATTCGCTTATCAAGGTTAATTAATTCGTTGATGCTTAAGGTGTATGTTTATCTGTGACCAACAAAAAAAATAGAGAAAATAGAAAAAGCTTCAATCACTTAGTACGTGACAATATGTAAACCTACACTGAGCACAACCCCAAGGTGGCCCTTTAATCTTGCTTATTTACACACTGCATCTAACACCATGGCCTCTATTTCCGATCACACCATAATTTATATTTACATTGAATAATCAGGAACAATTTCAGAGAAAACTCGCACAACGCAATGTATGATCAGAAAATCCCTAAGACATTTATAGAAGGCTTTATCAGCCAACTGGCAATGGCTCACAATAAGATGCTTCAAATCGCCCTGGGAAGCGAGGTGTTTGGCACAATTACAAACAGACAGTGGAATAAGAGGCACAACTGACAAACTGCCTGATATGGGCAGTTCTCATTAATTCTGACTATGCGTTTCTTTACCACACTCTGCATATCTTCTGTATATTCCACTGAACTGTGAAAGAATGAATGTTTTGATATGAAGAGGGCATTTGGACTTACCTTTTTACATAACACAGAGGTTGTCAATGAATATAATAATAAAGAAAGTGGGCATTTACCACAACCCAGCAGATCTATTTTTCTTTGCCACGAGCTCAGATGGTGTGAAATCATTCACACATGCTGTTCTATTTCACATCCTTTTTAAACAAGACAAAAAGTGTAAAAAATAATGGTGGCTTTTTTTTATGCCCAAACATGTCCACTATCATCAGATGTAACCACAAAATAATGATTGCAGATAGAGTAAGTGGAACACAGCACAGTCAGCTTTCACTAACTTAATAGAAAGTTATATCAAGATGTTGCTGTGTGCAAGAGAGAAATTTATGATCATTCAGTGCTGATGACAGCAATCAGAAGCAAAGCTCTCTGGTTGCTGTGGGGTTTGGGTAATGGTAGTGGAGTACATATCTAACTACCATTGGGAACAGGAGACCTGGCGAGATTTAACAACTCACAATTCACCATTAGCCTCTATAGAAACAAAGTTCTGACCTCAAACCTTGTGTGCTGAAGAAATGCAGTTTGAAAATCTACTCTAGGTGCAGTAAAAGAAGAAGTAGCTGCTGCTATGACATCCTGACTTTACAGTGAGCCATACACAGTCCAGACTGCATAAAGGAAATGGACGTTAGTTATGAATGAGAAAAAATATTTATTTTTTCATAATGTATCATCATTTTATACATTTTATTGGAAATGTGCCTAAAGAAAACATTCAAATAAGTTGTGTTGGCAGAGGATTATAACTCCAGTGAAGACTTTAGCTCTGAGTTGAGTGCAGAGGATGAGATAGCTGTTACTATCTGACGAAAACAAAATGTGCCAAACAATGACCTATACTGTAGGTATGCCACATGGCTAAACTAAAAACATTAGTTGGACTAATGAATAAACATATATTAGCTATTGGTACCTTTTTTGTACAGGGGTATTGCTTATCCCTAGATAAGCACCCACGCATCTATATCAAGAACAGGCTGAACTGTATGACACAGAAGCTGTAAGACATGGATGAGCAGGCTCGTCTTAGGAAACTGAGATCCTTTGACATGTATAGGAAGATACAGCAGATGTGGTGACACCAACAACGTGAATAAAGGCCTGCTCTGCGATTGGCTGCAAACTGAGCACTTGAAGCTGCGGTGGAGTGGAGGTCATGGAACAAATTGTTATCCATTAAGGATAATTTTAACCATACTCTGCACCATTTACTGGACAGGCAGCAGAGCATCTTCTCCAGCAGACTGATTCAGCTCCACTGCCACAAGGGCAGATAATGGAAAGCTCTTCTACCTCATGCAGTGATTCTCTACAAGGCAACACATCGGTCGAGCAGAGAATTAGCCATTCTCTCATTTTAACATTTGCACACATTTGCACCTTTTCTACACACTAAAACACTTTATTACACTATTACACTTTCCACTGTTGTACTTAAGCGCCTCGTGTCATCTGTTTTTATATACATTTAGTAAGCTTTTTAGATTATCGTCTTGCTTTGTTGATTTTCAAATAGTTCACTTGTCACCTCCACCAAGGAGACTGTGTTTTTGTTAGTGTTTGGATGCGTGTCATTCTGTCTGTCAACATGACAGCTCGAAAAGTTTGAAATGAATTCTGATGAAACTAGAATCTGTGACTCTTACAAGTGTGTATTGTCAACACAGAGAAAGTACAGTATAAAAATGTAAAAATATCAGGTCACACTTTGACCTCTGACCTATCCTTAAATGTTAATAGTTTGATCATTTTGCCATTTTTGTCATTTCTTTAAGCAGTCTTCTGGAATACTTCTCCAGGCTTCTTGAAGGACCTTCAAAGCTCTTCTTTGGCTTTGGCTTTTGTTGTGTTCACTGTCAATATGATCCCACGTGGCTTCATAATGTTGACATCCAAGCTCTGGGGAAGACAGTCTATGTCTGATCGTCTTCCACTGTGTGTTTTTCTACCCAGGTATGCTTTTACTGGACTGACAGTGTGTTTGGGATCATCGTCATGTGGAAAATCAGGACATTTGGATTCATCACTCTGTCAGAACCTGTGGCCACTGATTTGCAGTCCAGTTCTTGTGTATTTTACCTCAGCCTTTTCTCCCTGTTTCCTTTCCTTTCCTGGTGTGAAATGTGTGTGTGGCGGAGGCGTGGCCCCGGGCGCAGCTGCAGGGGAGGAGTGGAGCGGAAGGCTCATCAGGGCGGCGCTGCGAGGCCGGTAAGAACAGCTGATGTTGTTTATGGACTGATGATGGTCTCCCTCCGCTGTGTTTATAGTGAGACGAGGAGGAGCGGCCAGAGAGAGATCAGCTGGGCTCGTGAGCTGTCAGACTGTGTGACTGAGTCAGCTGTCAAAACAACAAACACTTGAATAAATGTGGAAGTTGGCTGTACCTACCTGTGTGTGCGTGTGTCTGTGCCTGGTGTATTCCACAAGTGGTGCCGAAACCCAGGAAAGTGCCGGTGGGGAAATGTCCGACCCACAGGCCGCGCCACCCGCCCAGCCTCTGCAATTCTTGGCGCAGATGCTGGCGGAGATGGCGACGATGAGCCGGGATCAGGCGGCCGACCAGCGTGCCCACCTGGCCGCGCTGCGGGAGCAGACGGACCGGCAGACGCAAGTTCTGGAGCGGCTGGTCGGGGCCGCTGCCACGCCGAAGCCCTCGCCACTGTCGGTGGCGGTGCCCCGGATGGGGGACGGGGACGACCCACAGGTTTTTTTGGAGACCTTCCGTGCCACGGCGGAGGCTTGCCAATGGCCGCGGGAGGAGTGGGCTCCGCGGCTGCTCCCCCTGCTGTCCGGGGAGGCACAAACAGCGGCCCTGAGTCTGCCTCCGGCGTCGAGGAGCAGCTTCGCGGACGTGAGCCGGGCGGTGGTGGACAGGCTAGGGCTCACCGCCGAAGACCACCGCCGGCGGTTCCGGGCCTGTCGGCTGGCTACAACGGACCGACCATTCGCCTGGGCCCGGCAGCTGCGCGACGCGGCGGTACGCTGGCTGCAACCGGGAACATCGGAGGGGGAGACGAAGCTGGTGGACAAGGTGGTGCTGGAGCAGTTCACGGAGGGATTGCCAGCGGAGACGGCGAGATGGGTCCGGTGCCACCGGCCCGCAAGCTTGGAGGTAGCGGTGACGCTGGCGGAGGACCACCTTGCCGCTGGAGCAGGGGAACCCGGGGACGCCGGACGGAGGCCGAACAAACAGGCCCCGGTGCCGGCCCCGAGGCGCCGTGTGCCGGCACCAGGGCAGGCAGAGCGGCTGCCGGCGCTGAGCCCCACTAACCCTTTCGCGGCGTTGGTGCCGTCCAGGGCAGCCGAGCCAAGTGGAGCCGCCCCCGAGCCACGGAGAGCAGCACAGACGCCGGGGCCGGAGTGTTGGAAGTGCGGGCAGCCGGGGCACCTGAGGAGGGATTGTCCGCTTATGGAAGTGGGGCAGGTGTTTCGTGTTGCTGGCGCCCCAGCACCCTCCCCCGGTCCAGGAGGGACATACAGTATTCCGGTAAGGACTCGAGGGGGTATACGCCAGGCGTTGGTGGACACGGGCTGCACGCAGACCCTCGTACACCAAAGCTTGGTTCGCCCCGGGGCATTGCTGGAGGCAGAATGGGTGGAGGTGAGGTGTGTGCATGGTGACGTTCACAGGTATCCCATAGTGCCGCTGTTATTAAAGTATAAAGGCAAAACGCATAGAGTAACGGCGGCGGTTAGCCCGCGCCTGTCGCACCCCCTGATTCTGGGTACCAATTGGCCGGGGTTTCATCAGCTACTGGGACAGTACGCGGGGGTGCGATCACGACCGGAAGCGGGGTGTAGCGTGTGCGCGGCGTTCAGCGGTGACGCGGGGTCGTCCGACACTGACTCCGGGGGGGAGGAGCCGGCGGGTCCCTCACGGGACGTCCCGCCGGCCCCGGAAGTGTCCCCCATGGGTGATTTCCCACTGGAGCAGTCTCGTGACGGCACCCTACGCTCAGCCTTTGACCAAGTGATGGCTATTGATGGTCACGTGGTGCGCCCTGAGGCCGCGCAGACCTACCCGCGTTTCGTCTTATTAAACGACCGATTATATCGAGTGAGTCGTGACACTCAGACAGAGGAAACACACACCCAGTTGTTGGTTCCGCAGGGCCGCCGGGAAACGCTTTTCCAGGCGGCCCACTATAACCCCATGGCAGGGCATATGGGCTATGAGAAAACTCTGGAGCGAATAACGGCCCGATTTTATTGGCCGGGCATCCGAGCGGATGTGCGCCGCTGGTGCGCGTCCTGCCCGGACTGCCAACTTGTTAACCAGCCGGCCATACCAAAGGCGCCGCTGCGCCCTCTCCCCCTCATTGAGGTCCCGTTTGAGCGCATCGGCATGGACCTCATCGGGCCGTTTCACCGGAGTGCACGCGGCTACCGCTTTGTGTTAGTCTTGGTGGATTACGCAACGCGGTACCCGGAAGCAGTTCCGCTGCGCACCATCTCTGCAAAGAGTGTGGCGCAGGCACTGTTTCAGGTCATCTCCCGAGTCGGAATCCCGAAAGAGATACTGACTGACCAGGGCACGTCGTTTATGTCTCGTACACTGCGGGAACTGTACGAATTACTGGGCATTAAATCTATTCGGACCAGCGTCTACCACCCTCAGACTGACGGGCTGGTGGAGCGGCTGAATAAGACTTTAAAGTCCATGATTCGGAAGTTCATTAACGAGGATGAACGCAATTGGGATCACTGGCTAGACCCTCTGTTATTCGCAGTGCGGGAGGTGCCCCAGGCCTCCACGGGATTTTCTCCCTTTGAACTGCTGTTCGGCAGGAGGCCACGTGGGGTGCTCGACCTGATTAAAGAAAGCTGGGAGGACGGTCCGAGCCCCGTCAAAAATGAGATTCAGTACGTGTTGGACCTGAGAGCAAAACTCCACACTTTGGGGAGGTTGTCACGGGAGAATTTGCTCCAGGCTCAACAGCGTCAGCAACGCCTGTATGACAGAGGGGCTAGGCTCAGGCAATTTTCACCGGGAGATAAAGTGCTTGTGTTACTCCCTACTTCCAGCTCGAAGTTGCTCGCCAAGTGGCAAGGACCCTTTGTGGTCACGCGGCGAGTCGGGGACGTGGACTATGAGGTCGCTCGGTCGGACAGGGGAGGAGCCACGCAGATTTATCACCTCAATCTCCTCAAACTGTGGCGAGAGGTTGAAACCGCTTCTCTGGTGAGCTTGGTGAAGGAGAGAGATGAGTTGGGGCCTGAGGTGCCAAATTCTATCATTCCCGCCTCCCTCCCTTGTGATGACCATCTCACACAGGCCCAGAGAGCGGATGTTGTCGCGTTGCAACAGCGTTTTGCGGACGTTTTCCCCCCCCTGCCCGGCCGGACGTCCCTCATCGAGCACCATTTCGTGACGCAGCCCGGCATGACGGTGCGTTCACGGCCCTACAGGCTCCCGGAGCACAAGCGAAAAATCGTGCAGAGGGAATTGGCGGAAATGCTGAGGATGGGAGTAATAGAAGAGTCGCACAGCGCCTGGTGTAGCCCCATCGTTCTGGTGGCGAAGAAGGATGGGTCTATACGGTTCTGTGTCGACTATCGCAGGGTGAACGAAGTGTCACGCTTTGATGCCTACCCCATGCCTCGGGTCGACGAGCTCCTGGACCGGTTAGGCACGGCCCGCTTTTTCACGACACTGGACTTAACCAAGGGCTATTGGCAGATTCCCTTGTCTGCCGAGGCCAGGGAGAAAACGGCCTTCTCCACTCCATACGGTTTGTACCAGTTCGTGACACTTCCGTTTGGCCTGTTCGGGGCCCCGGCCACTTTCCAGCGTCTCATGGACCGGGTACTGCGTCCGCACGCAGCGTATGCTGCCGCCTACCTGGATGACGTGATCATCCACAGCGACACCTGGGCGGAGCATGTGCTGCGGGTGGCCGCGGTCCTGGAGTCCCTGAGGGGGGCGGGGCTCACGGCCAATCCGAAGAAGTGCGCGGTTGGACGGAGGGAGGTGCAGTATCTGGGGTACCACCTGGGGGGCGGGCAGGTGCGTCCACAGGTGGAGAAGACGGCGGCTATCGCATCCTGCCCGCGCCCCAGGACGAAAAAGGAGGTGAGACGGTTCTTGGGGTTGGCGGGTTACTATCGTCGCTTTGTGCCGGGGTTTGCGCAGCTAACCAGCCCCCTGACCGATCTCACTCGAAAGGGTGCCCCGGATCTGGTCCAGTGGACGGGGCCGTGCCAGGCGGCGTTTGTGCGGGTGAAAAAGGCTCTCTGTGGGGAGCCGCTGCTTCACACTCCTAACTTTTCCCTCCCTTTTGTTCTGCAGACTGACGCCTCGGACAGAGGGCTGGGAGCCGTTTTGTCCCAGCAGGTAAGGGGGGCCGACCGCCCTGTCCTATACATCAGCCGGAAGCTAGCAGAGCGCGAGCGCCGGTACAGCACCGTGGAGAAGGAGTGCCTGGCCATCCGGTGGGCGGTCGGCTCCCTGCGCTATTACCTCCTGGGACGCTCATTCACCCTCTGTTCGGACCACGCCCCGCTGCAGTGGCTCCACCGCATGAAGGATGCCAACGCCCGGATCACCCGGTGGTATCTGGCGTTGCAGCCCTTTAAGTTCAAGGTGATCCATAGGCCGGGGGCGCAGATGGCAGTGGCCGATTTCCTCTCTCGCTCGCGGGGGGGGGAGTTGGCTCGGCCGGACGGCTCCCCGGCCTCGAACGGGCGGTGGGGGTGTGTGGCGGAGGCGTGGCCCCGGGCGCAGCTGCAGGGGAGGAGTGGAGCGGAAGGCTCATCAGGGCGGCGCTGCGAGGCCGGTAAGAACAGCTGATGTTGTTTATGGACTGATGATGGTCTCCCTCCGCTGTGTTTATAGTGAGACGAGGAGGAGCGGCCAGAGAGAGATCAGCTGGGCTCGTGAGCTGTCAGACTGTGTGACTGAGTCAGCTGTCAAAACAACAAACACTTGAATAAATGTGGAAGTTGGCTGTACCTACCTGTGTGTGCGTGTGTCTGTGCCTGGTGTATTCCACAGTGTGTGTTTAGTTAGTTAGTTTGTTTGCTTGTTTTAATCAATTTTAAATCATGCTTTTTATTTGTTTTTGTTTCTAATGTCTCTGTAAAGCACTTTGAATCACCTTGTTGTTGAATTGTGCTATACAAATAAATTTGCCTTGCCTTGCCTTGCCTTTCCTTAAGAATGACTTCTTAGACTAATTCTGATGAGGCTTCACTGAATAGAAGATGGTTTCATATTAATGGGTCAGATGCATCTATCAGGTCCATGGGCAGGTCTTCAAATTTCTTAACACTTTAATGCATGAAAATTTAAAAGAAAAGTGTTTTAGTGAACCTTCTAACAAAATTATAAATTAAAAAAGGAATGAATTAAATTTTAATTTGGATATGTGAGTATTAATTAGTTTCATATTTGCTACATCGGGCACTTCTTGTAATTTGTTTTTTGAAAATGTATCATGCAATTTATTTTAGTTTTTCTGACTGATGATGCAGAAGTCTCAAAAAGTCACGTATCAAATACGATACACTTGGCTTTAAAGGGTTAAGGATATGACTTTCAGATACTGTTTTGTGTGTTTGTTCATTTCTAAGCCTGCCACTTGTTCTTTTGTCCTCCACTTGTCCAGTTTCTCAAATTTATTTAGCACACCTAAGAAAAACTGCCCAGAGAAACACTTTAAAAGACCTTTAGAAAGTCTGAAGAACTTTTGCTTAAGACCAGTTTTAAAAATTACAAGTCTGTCTCACTGGAAGTAAAAAAATAAAAAAGAGAGGAGTGGCTTGAGACCGTATTTAATTTGTAAAAAGTTTCTTGTGTTTAAGTTTTTTTATAGTTTAACAATAGAAATTTCAAAATCTGGATACATTTCTTATCTTAAAAAAAAGTTTATTTAGACTTACAGGATTTCCCAGTCCTCATGGGTTTGCTTGTTCGATGTTGTAGAAGTAGTTTTATGGAGAGTTGGTATCAGTTTTGGTTAATAGGCAGACTGGGTGTATTAGCCTGCTGCAGGGGTTGGTGCCATAAGGAATCTTGTTTAAGAATCAATGAGAAGAAACGAAAGGTAACTTAAATATTTGTTCTTTGTTGTGTGTTCTTACATGCTCACATTGCCCACTGGTATGTTTACATTGAAGACACGATGATCATCGAGACTGATCACTAATAATCACTAATAATCCCAGGTGATTACCTGGGCACAGTGTTTGTTTCTTTGGCCACAATGTCTGAGGGGTTCTGATAACATTGTGTTCACCAAAATAACTTCAGGGATAGAAACATGTAATCCAAAAGGGCAAGCAGCATGACAACTCTGATAATCCACAAACACAGTAAAGTGACATTTTTGCTAGATCACTTAACCTTTGTTTTTCTTCAGAGATGCAGTCATTGTGCAGGACATCTCTGTGCACCACATGATAATGCAAACAGTAGATCACTGGAAGTTGTAAATTGTGATAAACTGTCTGTATAATTGCTTTAATGTTTATGCCTATTTTTTTCTTGAAAAATAATTTTCATTAATAATAATAATGATAATAATAATATTTATTCATATTGCATTATGCATCAGCAATGGCAAATGTACGAGACTCTATGTAATGTAAGCAAACTGATCAAACAAACAAAATCTGCAACAACAAACTTTAGAATGTTTTAGGGATAAACTTATGTGAAGAGTGTGGACTACATTACTCCCACAGTGTGGACGTTGGGTGCTATAGGGGCTTGTATGGCTATGCAGTCATGCGTGTACAAGGCAGATGGCAACAGTATGGAAGACTTCCAGGTTGTTTGAATTTCCCTGATGACCCATTTTTCTGACAAATAGACAAAAAAGGGTAGAGAGCAGATGGAATAGTGAGAATAAGAAAGAAGTGGATGGGATGACCACCTCACAGGGGAAAACAAAAAGGTGCCAAAGGTGAACAGGAATGACAAGCAGGTTGAGCATGGAGGTATGTTGTCCTGTTTCTGTACATATAGAGGTAAGCATGAGATGGGTTTACATGTTCTTTATGTTCTTTTTTGTATTTTGTTTTGATTTTAAGTCTTTAAAACTCCCATCTGTTTTTTCTGTTTTAACAAATTAGCATGCTCCGCGCTACCACTGCATAATTCATTCAAGTACACGGAAAGGTTGAAGGAGCATAAAAGAGTAAGTCGCTAAGTAAGAGAACATATAAGAATTTGATAATATGGGATTATTCCTCCTCCTGTTGCTCAAACTCTAAAATATTCTATATTCATCTCACACTTTTCCACAGTCTCTCTTTCTTTATTCCTTTATTTTGTTTGTCTTTTTTTTTTTTTAAATCATTCAGTAAGTTTTAGCTGTACATTTAGCCTTTGCTCTTAAATACTAAATCCAAGTCTGCTAATGGCTGATTACTTTAGGCTGTGTTCAGCAATTTGAATAGTACAAATGAAACACCGCAAAGTGAATAGAATGATAATGACTTTGGTAACCATCAGGTTTAAGTAAACCAAGCCATTCCACTGCTCATGCAATGCAAACATCAACTCCATATCGATTCATTGGCACAAGCAATAATTAGTGGGGCAGCGGTTGCTACAGAAGAGCTATGATGTGTTGAATTTGTAACTATACAATTGTCATGTTATGGGGAAAAAAAAGGTTGATGCAGTTTCATTCCCCAAGGGCAAAATCAGTTGTAGCTGAAATTAAGTTGCAAACAGTCATTTTAAATGAGGAATATAAATGATGCTAACAAGCTGTGACAGTAAAGTATTAACATTACCAGAGCAATCTTTTCCCTGAGTCTTCCAGCCACTGGATCTGTCCATGGTCCTGACATGCTGCAGTATTGAGAGACAGAAAGCAGGAAATTGCTCAGTAAGTATTCTGTGTCCTGAAAGGTACAAGGATAGCTAGAAGAGCAAGTAACAATCAGCGGTCCAGATGTTTCCATAAAGAGGGGCTTTAAGGAAAGCTAGAACTGTCTAGACTTGGGGTGACTTTTGCTGTTAGAGAAGTTGGAGCTGATAAAGTAGAAGTCTGGTATTTCTTTTCTCCTATTCAGGTAAATAAAGTGGTGCATTTGTACTGAAGCTTCATATCAATATAGTTGTTTGTATCCTGCTTCAAATGCTATCAGTCTACTTAATACCTGTTATCAGTTGTAGTCACATACTTTGTAAGCACCACTCTTTATCTACTGGTTAAGCAGACAAATGCATGCAGTTATCAAGATAACATAGGGGTGTATTTAAGCCCCAAAATGTTTGGGGTGATTTATGAAGTACGCTTTTATGACACCGTGCCAAGTCCACCTTTTCCCTGGGAAAACAGCAACTAAATTGTGCCAAAACAGCCTGCATTTGGTAAAAACAACAACAAAAAAAAAAAAAAAAAAAACAATAACTAAAACAAGAAAGCTGTTCACTGGCAAGAACTATTTCATTTGGGGAAAATAAGTTGTTAAAATTTACAAGATGGCTTTAACAATTTTAATTAATTAGGGATATAACTAACTTTTTTTTAGGTTATCTTTGGAACTTGCTTTTGTTTTTGTTTCATGGCATTTAATTTTCTTGTATTGTTTGCTCATTTTGTATTTTGTGTACAGCAGTTTGTGACCACAGGTAAATGTAAATGAAAAATATTAAATGTTATTTACTTTATCTTAAATACTTGCAGAGACGATGTCGGCAATGTCATTCGTTTGTTGCTTTGTTCCTATTTGTTTTAATCATTGATGTTACAGGCTACAGTTGCTTGGATTTTTAATACACTAGCCACAATCCAACTGTAGTTAGAGAGCAGCAAAAGTTGACTTTCTCACTTACTTTTTGTTAATCAAGTTACAAAAAGGTTCCTGTTACATTTGCACATGCACCTCAGATCCAGAGATGGGCAGTAACGCGTTACGCGTTACTGTAATCTGATTACTTTTTTCAAGTAACAAGTAAGGGATTACTATTGCAAAAACAGTAATTAGATTACCGTTACTTTCCCGTAGGAACGCTGCGTTACTGCGTTACTAAAACCGTGATTTTTTGCGAGAATGTCTCACGACAGTGACGTAAGCGAGTGCGACGTTAGTGACAACAGCTGTGTGCAGATCAACAATGGATCAAGTATCGAGTGCAGGTATGAGCGTGCAGCGTTTAAAGTGTGGAAGTACTGACCTTACTTTGAGCTTGATTCCATAAAAAGTGACAAAAACATTAGCGTCCGTTGTGCGTGGGAAGAAAACTTCTTTTTACAGCAAAAAAACCCCTAAACTTCCAAGCAAGCATCGAGTGGCAACGACGTAATTGGAAACTCACAGAGAAACTCGCGGATTCTTCAACTGACCGCGGCACACCTGCACCAGGGTAAACCTCCGCCTACCGTAGTCCTGCTTTACAGGTGAAAATAGAGCAACAGGACCGCTAAGTCTTTGACTTTATTTATTTTCTGCTGTTTTTTTTTCTTGCATCTATTTGAAAGAGTGAGTGTAAACACAAAAAATATTTTCTTTTATGTGCTGGAATGTGTAGAAAAAATGTTAAACTAATTTATTCAAGTCAGAGAATGTTGCATATAATTACATTTTTGCTTGATGCATAACGTTAAAAGATTAAAACTGATAAAACAAGTTAAAAAAAGATGACATTACATTTTGTATGATGGATTATGTAGAAAAAGTAGAATTGGGCTGAAAGATTTATCGCTTTATCACCTCTTGTAAATCGTGTTTTTAAAAAGTAACTAAGTAACTAAGTAACTAAGTAATTAATTACTTTTGAAAATAAGTAATTAGTAAAGTAACGGGATTACTTTTTTGGGGAAGTAATCAATAATTAGTTACTGATTACTTTTTTCAAGTAACTTGACCAACACTGCTCAGATCTTTAAGGATCCTTACAATTAAGCCTGCAGACAGAAATCTGATTCCTTCTTCTAAATGATGAAAATCTGCATTTAATTACCAGAAGGGAAAAGTCCCAACATTTGACATGCACTTCCAGCAGACAGTTACTGTCAAAGAGTTATCGTTTATTATAAATGATGGGAAAGTTTCTGCTCTCAAGGGAGCTCCTTAAAGGATCTAAGCTGCCCACAAGAGATTCTGCTGGGAACACTAAATCCCTCAGGGCATACAGACAAATCAAATGAGAGCATAAGCCTGAAACTTTTAAACAAAACATCAGCGCAGAGGATCTTTTTTACATGCTCAGTGTGGCTGGATATCTCTAGTCATTAAAAGGGCATATCCGTTGATATTTTAATCACCAATCAGCCATACGAGAACAAATAAGCTCCTGATCAATAATGCATCTATGACTTTAGTGTCTGAGCTAAAGTGAGGTTTTATTTGTATATAACGTTATTTGTAGGTGTTGTCCGTGCATTTAAATGACCAAAAAGTCTCTTTTTAAATTTTTAATTTAATGAGTAGTTAAATAGTAGCAGATGAAAAATTCAACGCAGATTGCAGGGAGGCAAATTCAGAATAAGTGAAAAGAGCCCGTGTAATTTGAAAGAGAGTGCTAAGGCCACAGCTATTGCCCTGCATGTAAGAGATGCTCATTTACTGGCAGAAATGAAGCTTTTATTAATGTGCACGGGTCACAAAAACAACACAAATGCAGACAAAAAAAGAATACTTGTTCATAATATCAATATCATATCATTAATGTATTTGATAGTAGTGAATAAAAGATATGAAACACAAACACAGTAAATTCTTACTGTGCAGGAAAAATAACATTTTCTGGACAATTTTTAGTATGAATTTTGGACTCTTTACAGCTAATTTCAGCAACTTCATTAGTCCCGTTGGAATGCATGTTACAATGCATCCAGCTGCTAAAAACATTACTCCTCAGCAGCTCTCAACTTTTCACCCATCCCTAGAGCCAGGTTAGTTAAGTTAGTTAGTAAAGATCCACAAAAGTAATGGGACATCTCAGGGGAATGTAAAGAGGGTGTTAAAAATGGACCACCAAATGCAGAAGGAGAGGAAACCTATAGGTGCTTTTCATTATGCTAACTTGTGCTTCCTCGTATTTTATCCCCTTCCGTGACTCAGAAATTGTTCCTCAACTGGTATCATAAAGGATTTCCCAACTCCTTAATTAAACATGACTCTTCCGTGTGAACAGCATGAGGAGAGAGGAGCCTTCTCGAAAAGATAAACCTCATCAGTACAAAGCCATTTGGTCTCTTTGCATGGCTTAGCTGATGATTTGTTGCTCTTAGACGTTGGTAGTCATTTCAGGCCCAGCCCATCAACTAAGTCCCTCATGTTATTTTCTCATCACTACAAGTTTCTGAATTTCACTGACATTCCACAGTTTGGGTGGTTGCCACATTGCTGCTAGCCTCCTGTGTTTACATTCATTAAGGGCAATAAAGCACAGGTAAATCCTATGCAAAACCTTTCATTGTATCACATGATGGATATATTCTGCACCTCCATGTGTAAGCATATACTGTAGACAATTCATTCTCATAGTGCTTAATTTATTTTGTCGTTAGAGTATAATACATCACAGTTATATTCTCAGGTGCAATATAATGCATAATCAGGCAAATGTAAATCAAACACAGTAGATTACAAAGAGTAATTTGCTTGCAAAGCATCGCGCATTTCTGTTTTTTAAGCTTCTACAGCTCATGCAGATGTTGTGTCATAATTTGAAACTAACAAATATTCAAATAAAGAAATAGTTTCATAAAAATCAAAATCATTTACAGTGACCATGTAACAAGTGAGTCTAATGCAAGCTTTGTTTAGCATGTCATATCATAAGAAGCTGGCTTTGCTTAAGTGCTTAAGCTGACTTTGCTCTGGAAGCAAGCGTTTGTCATTTAACAGCTTCAGCCCCTCCATCCTTTCACCACTCTGTCACATCAGTGCAAGGAAGAGCTGAGACATGAAGGAAGCAAGGGGGCATGTTAGCATAATGAGACATAGCCTAGATATACATATAGTTGAGACAACAGGGTGGGGTAGTGGAAAAACAGAGGAGAGAAGAAGAAAAAAAAAGATACTTTCAAAATAAAATGCTAAACTAAACCAAGCAAACCAGGGCCCTATTTCAGGAAGCCGGTTTAGAAAACTCAGAGTGAAAAACGATACTCAGGGTTGAGTAACCCCGAACTGTCCAACTCGGAATATTCGGTTTCAGAAAGGCTGATAACAATTAGTTCAATCAACGCGGAGTTGCTTTAACCCCAAATTAAGCGCGCGCACGAGGATACATAAAGCCCTGATTAGTGGAGCACAGATTAAGCGAGTCACCATGGAGACGGAGGGAAAGAAGGCGCGGTCAATGTATTTTATAGCGCTTGAGGCCGAAATTCTGATGGCAGTATATGCCGATAACATGCAAATTTTGCAGAAAAAAAGTAACACAGCCTCAGCTGCAAAAGAAAGGGAGCATGCATGGCAAAACATAGCCGACAGAGTCAATGCGTGAGTGTTAATTTAAACATTGATCTAGGGATTTCCACCCATTTAACACGTTATTTTCCATCCATCCATCCATCATCATCCGCTTTGTCCGGGGCCGGGTCGCGGGGGCAGCAGCCTAAGCAAAGAGGCCCAGACCTCCCTCTCCCCAGCCACCTCCTCCAGCTTATCCGGGGGAACACCAAGGCGTTCCCAGGCCAGCCGAGAGACACGTTATTTTATTATATTTTATTTTATTTTATTTTTTATTTTATACATTTTATTTTGTGATGTGATGTGAGCGCAGGTGCAACCCAACAGGCCCCAAACGTTCCTGGCAGCAAGTAAAAATGAAATATAAAAATATAGTCCAAACAGGTAAGGTGTAATTGTATTATGAGCCATAGTGCTTGGTCTGTTTGTCCGATGTAAATCAATTGCAGTTAGAGGCTACATTAATTTCCCCTCTGTAAGCACTTATTGAAATTATCTGAGCACATTACAAGTACATATTTGCTTACTCTGTATGCTCAAATGTGACCCGTTATGGCCACTAGAAAAAAAGCGGAGGCCCGAAAAACAGGTGGGGGTCCTCCACCACCACCACTCACAGAGCCTGGCCACTTGGCTTCCACATTTGTGATAATGTAGGCAGCATCACATATGATCTTCACAGTGCAGAGAACACAAATTAGCATCCATTACTAATAATGAAATAATTTGTTAGTTTGAAATGCTACAGGGAACTATGTACCTGCACATTAATGCTGTGGAAAGACTTCCTGTTCACATAGTCTCCTTCATTTACTGAAGGAGCAATGATTGGAATGTGAGTGCCATCTATACAGCCAATCACGCCTGGGAACCGTGAGAATAAATGTAACATTTAAGTAGTAGTTCAAGTATCACCACATCATGAATTAAGTTTTGTTCATCCTGCTACCTGCAATTTTGTGGCATCCCTCTTTGATAAATCTTGTGGGTCTATGACCGGGGAACACCACAAACGAGTACAGGAGACGTTTCAGTGCAACTGTAACATTCCTGACTGCCCGACAGACGGTAGCCTTGGAAACGTGCTCAGCGTCACCAATATTATACAGAAAGCTCTCGTTTGCAAAAAACCGAAGTGCGATACAAATAATATGTACAGAACTGAGAGGATGTCCACGATGTGTCACATGAGCAATATTAGGCCTGAGGATGTTATTCAAATAAATTATAGATTGTGCTGAAAAACGGTAACGTTCACACAGGAAATCATCAGGAAATGATAAGATGTCCAAACGCGCTCTAATCACTCTCTCCCGGCGGAGAGCTCTGCGGAGAATTTGGGCTTCAACATCTACTGGCTCTTCAAGGAAGGAGCACGCCATGTCTGACACTTCCTACAGTCAGGTTTCCGACAAAGAGGCGGAGAAGGTCAGGGTTAGTTGAAGTAAACCTGCTAGGGGGCAGGTTAGCTTCACGGAGTGTGTCGTCATAGTAACTCAGAATTAATCTAAACTCGCTTTGTGAAACCGAAAACCCAGAGTTTTCGTTAACTCAGGGTATACTTACTCAGAGTTTGCACTAAACCGGCTTCCTGAAATAGGGCCCAGAAGTCTAAATGTTAGCAAACTCCAAATAAAATCAGAGATTACCTGGCTGCAATAGCGCACACTTAGCAAAAAAAAATGTGGCAATAAAGGAAATGTTAAGCAAAAAAAAAAGTTAAATCACACGTTAAATCTTAGCAATGTTGTTTACTCTATGTTTTTAGAAGATAAAGTAGAGTTTATATATCTAATAAGCTTGTAAGACAAACTGTTAAACACTCAGGGAGAAACTAGAAGAAAAAAGCAGTAATAAAATGCAATAGTTTTAAGATCCGACCAGTGTGCTGGGTTTCCACTTTGGGCAATCCAATTTCTAGCCTAACCAAGGTGAGTTTTCTGCTTCACTAGCATGAACAGCCCTGGCCACTCACCTGCAGTGTAATTAAAGCAAAACAAACTCCATCAATCAGCTGCCATTACCACGAAAAGGGGAGGAGGGTGGAAAGGGAAGTGGGGAAAAAACTGGTGGAAGGAGGTAAAGAAACACAGGAGGTATGCACAGGGGTGGGGGTGGGTAGGTGGGGGTTAAGAAAAGGATGAAGAGACAGGACAGAAAAAGAAGAGGGAGGGTAAAAAAGATAGGTTGCAAGCAGAAACCGGGAGGATTGGGGGCAGGAGCCAGGAAAAAGAAAATGAAACAATCTGGCCAAATCAGGTTTGGAGTGGAAGGTAGTGAGCAGAGTGATTACAGCAACTAGACTGACTCACACAGGGAGAGGGCCCCAGGGACACGAACACACACACACACACACACACACACACACACACACACACACACACACACACACACACACACACACGTGGAAAAGCGACCATTCTGTGGAAAACTTATACACAAACCCTGGTCGCATGTGGTCTCTGTAAAATTCAGAGCACACTACTATTGTCAAAAGGACTTCACATTTGAAGTGGCGTTTTCATGTTGGACCTCATAAACACATGCACACCGTGCAGACACAAACGGTTATTGCTCAGTTTAGCGCGTTTGATATTTTCTAGTCCCCCCTTTCTGGAGCATCTGTCGCTGATGTGATGGGTGGGGGGCACGTCACTAACTCTGTCAACGGTCCTAGCCTCGTTTCCTCTGAAGTGTCGAGCATCATCTGTGCCGAGGTGCTCCACAGTTTATCTTCTGCCTCTTCTCGGCACCCCGCTGATAGATGCTATCTGCGCTGTTATTACCCCTCTGGTAATAAAACAACACTTCTCTCTTCCTGGTTCAGGCTGTCAGGCATTACTTTCCTGCGGTGTTTTTTTTGTTTTGTTTTTTTTCCCTCAAACAATCACCAACAGTGACTCATATTCACCCAAACAGATAGCGTGGGATGGAGGTTTCTGCATCAAGAATAGCTTTGGATGGAACCGGAAAATTGTAGAAGATTTTTAAAAAAGGACCAACATCTTGGACTTCCAAAGACCTCACCGAAGCATTCACAGCTGACTCTTTTTCTATTTGTTAAATGCTGTTTTATATTTGATATGACTTGTATTATTATTTATTTCTCAGTTCAGCTAGAATGTAGGGTCAATCCTTAGCTTTTTAGAAAGAGCTGTTAAGATAGGGTTACAGTAGCTGTCTTAATGGTGACTAATCTCAGTTCAAGTGGAAGCAAAAAGTGAGATTATTAAACACGACTCTAAATAAGATCTCCAAAAAGTATACATGACTTCTTAGATGACAGTAGAAGTAACTTGCATTTCTCTGCCTTTCATCGTACACTAGTTAAATAAGTTGACTTCTCTCACATTGGTGCTCAGTGTGTCAGTGAGGTGGGTGAGAAGATGGATGCTATGTTTGTACTGGGAACAAGCCTAGCTCGTCAGGACACGAGGACAGTGACGCTAGCATCCTGGGCCATGTGACAGTTAGCTGTGACAGTTTGCTGTAATGACCTGAGCTCCTGCACTCTCGGCAGGGTGAAGCTTTTGGAGACGGGAAAGAGTGAACGAGGGGTGAGGGGTGGTGGCTGTGGGTGAGGCGCACAAGGGAGACAGATGCCAGCTGAAACTGTGGGAGGGGAACGAGTTTCTCTCCAGCCCTCAGGCAGCTAACACTCCAACCACATTACTGTCATATAGGAGTCCATTCTGGCCAAACATTGGCCCGTCACCCACTTTGACTCCCCACTGTCTGTTCAGTCAGCCAGTGACAGCAGTTAAACAGCTTCTACTTGAGGCACTTTTCCAGACTTTAATGTGGCAACTTTTGACTTAAACTTATACTGCCACACACAGCCCTAATGCATCTGAGTGTGTGAGCACTCGCAATTTCAAAAAAAAAAAAGTGTTGGCATATTTTTATTGATTGTGAACAGAAGAAAAGAAAGACGAGCGACATTTCCGTAAAACAGTACATTAGGATGATGCCCCTCTCTTTCAGGCACCCAGCATTAGGTCTGTGCAGTCGTTAGAGGCCAACACAGAGTGACAGAGAAACAAAGTGAGAGGAGGGGAGGGAAATGGCTGAACAAGACGGGAGGACGAGGACTATGCAAGCCAAAGAGGAAACAGCGAGAAAATGAGAGAGAGGAAAAAGAGAGAGAAAGGAATCAATGGTGGGGCGCCTGATAGATGCTGTCTACGGGGTCATTATTGGCCATTGTGTGTCTTTGGCATGGGATAGGAGAAAATGTGACAGATAATTAGGAGGTGGTGATTTAAAGGGAGAAAAGCGAGGCTTGGCTACGGGGAACACAGTCAATGGACAGAACAAATAAGTCAATAGAATAAACAAAGCCAGCGTGCTCAGTGTACATATGCACCACTAACTCAGCAGCACAGCAAGGGTAGTGTCCAGCCTTGTGAGTCAACCCTGCATATGCATGCACCACTTATGAGCTAAGAGCTGTTGGGATTGCACACAATGAATCATTCTACCTATGTGTGAAAATGCTTTGCATTTGTAAAAAGCTTTTCGATTGTTTCATGTATTCACAACAGTAACTGCATTTGTTTTAGCGCCGATACGATAGATCATTGCATTCTGACTGATATTTAAAACTATTCACCTGATATTTTTATGGGTACTTCTACTTTGGCCTTGGAACAGAAGTTTTCCAATATTCAGAATACACCAGACTAGATAGTGGAATAAATTTGTATACCAAAACAGAGTGCAAATATTGTTGAGGCAGAAATGGTTGAGTGCCTGTCATTTCAGATCAACCTCCTCCATATCTAGCCCAGTGCAGGTTTGGGATGTTTGTCTGTCTATCTGCTTATCTGTCTGTGTGACTGGGTGTCTGTTTGCCTCTGTGTCTGTCTGTCTTTTCCTCTATCCAGACAGACTTGGCACATTGCCTGCCCTCTGCCACATGATTAGCCTGGAAGCGGCTGGGGTGAAATTGATTTGAAGTGGCCTCAAAGCATATGAAAGATTGATGCTTCGCATCAACTGCAGCCACTTGAATAGTCCCTTCCCACCTCTCAAATGTCCCTCTTGTCCCTGTTCTGCTCAAAACATCCTGATTTAACCAATGACAAACAAAACTGAAAAGAAATGTTATATATGCTTTGGAAAGTGAGCATAAAACCAAGACTGCATTTCAGAGAGACAGAATACAGATGAATGGCACTGTTAGATGTGTCAGTCAGCATTGATTTTTACACATCGTTTATTAATACGTAGGTTTTTGGAAACTTTATATCATTTAAATGTGGATTATACTCACACATTTATAAAGATATCGATGGATAATATTGTTTATGACAGTAAATATTTATTGGCATCGGACAGAATTACCTAATGACTGAAAAGAGTGCCAGTTATTTTGGTAATTAAAAAACCTTCAACCTACAAGACAGCAGCAATCGTGTGATAATTTTAGACTATGTTTTCTTATTTCATTGGGCTGTTTTTATGCACAGGGAGATGTGCTGCGCAGTATTTTAGAGAAGTAAAGAGTGGTGTTCTTTCATTATGCATCAACGTTGATGTAGATAGGCTGTACACTAATAATACCTATTGAATCAGGCTCCGGTCCATGGCTGCAATTCCTCTGCTATTTCTTTTCATGCACAGTCATGATAATAGCTGCAGGAAATATCACAGGAACAAGGCTGTTGCTGCCACTGTTAGATTTACATCCTAAACTGGAACTAAAAAATATTTTGTTTTGCTCATTTTACCTCAACCTATTCCTACTGGAATTTCACTGGGGGACCAGTTCTGCATCGATAGGTGCATCATTTCATGCTGCATTCTTATTGCTTGGTAAGCAGATGCAAGTCATAACAGCTGTCACATTCTGACACTATTGGATGTGTTAGAAAATGCTAAATCAAGAACTATTCTATTTTTTTCACAATACCATTACAGTTTTCATATGGACACTGTGTGTGGGGGGTTTACTGTTATGGAACCATAACTAAAAGCTACTTCTGTAATTCTTTAACATTCGTCATCTTCCTTTAGCCATAAAAAGTCAGGAGGATGCAACAATGTTTAATGTTACTATCATTAAAAAATATGAGGGCAAATGAGTGAGTACCATTTTTGTCTCTCAGTTTCTTTGCAACCTAAAGAAGTGAGCTGCATGCACAAATTTCACTTATTAGCTTTTAAGCTAATGACACATATGAACAGTTGTACTTTTCATGTCTTTATTGATCTGGCTAAGTAGCCACTTTCAGTGCAGGGTGGAAAAAGTAAGTCAGTCTCTTTGCTAATGACTTCTTCAAAAGCTACTTGGAATCAGATGCTCCAATTAAGGACGCGTATGTGAAATGTGGGTTTGCACTAACAAAGTCGGCTCTTCTCAAGAAAGACTGGCTGGCGTGCACCATGCCTTGATCACAGCAGCTTTCACAGGGCAATGGAGAAAGGAGTATAGACGTGCATAAAGGTGGAAAAAAGACTCCAAGGAATTTCTCAACACCTGGCTGTTCACTGAACAAAAAAGGCAAATTGAGTACAAATGAAGAAATTTAGAATTGTTGCAACTCTCACTAAAAGTGGATGTTCTGCAATGATAACACCAAACATGTTATGCAACTGCAATGTACAGTCCTGAAAGAGATTAAAAAGAACCCAAGAGCAATGGTAACTGCTACAATTTACACATATTTTTGGCTGTGTGCAGTGTGCAGTGTTGGGAAGGTTACTTTTAAAATGTATCCCACTACAAATTACAGAATACATGTTCCAAAATGTATTTTGTAACGTATTCCGTTACGTTACTCAATGAGAGTAATGTATTCTGAATACTTTGGATTACTTAATATATTATCAAGCTTTTTACACCTACATGAATGTACTATTGCTGTGTGATTTATTACTGTTACTGAAGGTTACTCGCCATACCAATACCAAGTAGATTTTTAAATCTTAATATAAAATGAGTAACAGTAGGTGGACATTGGGTAAGTCTGCACTTTTTGCAGCGATCTTGTATAGAAAACTATTCCGAGCATATATAAAACAGGTCCGTGGCTCCGAACCGTACTAAGGGGACCTCTGGCTAATACGTCGAGTTCCGTGTCGGGCTCGTAGCTGAAAACTAGCTTTACTTTGTTGTCTGGGTCAACTTTGCTAACGAGAGACAGAGAGAGGCGTTGAAAGGCTGCTCCAACGGAACTTATTGTTTCGGAGGAAAACAGGAACACGGTGTACAGTCGAGTCTTAATAGCTTATTTTAAAACTAGGCTACAATGCCCATGAGGCTACATTCTTTAGGGCTATGCCTGTAACACTCTGCCTTCATATTAAATAATTTTTTGAACAATAATTAAAAAAAAAATTTCTTCACGTCATTATGCGGGTCGCAAGTAGAGGTGACATAGGCCGCGAGATTGAGACACAGGCATTAGAGCCTCTTAATGCGTGTTTTGTTTGGGTTTCCACCGGTGTGGAATTACCAACAAGAGAGAGGGCATAGCATAACATATGAAACAGGAAAATACCGCTGTGTAATCCATTTATTTCAACAAAGTAACTATTCTGAAAGACTTTTTTAGATGGTAACTGTAACGGAATACAGTTACTCATATTTTGTATTTTACATACATAATGCTGGTACATGTATTCCGTTACTCCCCAACACTGGCTGTGTGTTTACAATAAGTAAAGTTTTTACCCCTTTTCAGGTACTACTATGTTTCAGTGGTTAGCCTCCAGCTCCTTCTTCCACTCAAATTTGAAATTCCACAGGATTTCAGTGTTGCTGGGCTAAACAATGTTTTAGATGGGTCAGTTCAAGATTTGCGATTCTTGTAGCACTTCATCTTGGAGGACTGTCTTCCTGATGGCTGTGAAATGATTTAGCTGTCACTAATCCTCACCATGGTTCCTGTTGGCCTGCAGGATACCCAGGTACTTATAGCTCTCTTTTATGTCTTCTGTATAGCTTCTGGCACCCTAACCTCTAAGGGTGACATGGCTCAATGACTTTCACTCGTACAGGTTGATATCATCAGGAGGTGGCTAATCACTCCGCTTAAGAATTCATTCTTTATGATGCGTTTGATAGGCGAGTTAATGCTTATGCAAAGGTGGCTTCCAGTGTTGCGTTTTTCACAGCTGCATTGCAATCTCGATAAAATTTTTCAGTAGCTTGCCATCAGTCTAGTCACTGCTCAGAATGGTCTGCCAAAAGTCTTGGTATACTTGGTATACTTCTCTAATAGTCAGTAGCTCGTGCATCCGTCATGATCAGGATTATTCTGCCCTTCGCTAGCCAGTCTGTTGTTAGTATGTATATGTTAGTATGTTGGTGTTACCAGGTTGCATATAATTTCATTAATTGGGTCTACTGTTATGTTTGCATGACATCAATTCTGTGTTCTAGGTCATTGCTCATTTGGACCTTGCAGAAGGAGGGACATTGGTTCAGTCTAACACTTACTGAAAAGGCTTACTGGTAAGCTTTCATTAGACTACATAAGGTGTAAGATAACTCACTGTTGTCCATGCAAGTAAATATTATTCCACTTAAGCTGTCTCCTGTCAGCAAAACATGTATGAGAATTACAAAGAAGAAACTACTGTGACTGTAAATGTCAGAAGTGTACACAAAATGATTCATTTTGATCCAAAATAAGACTTGTGCAAATAGATTAGATGAATAACATTTTTTATTGTATTTATCCTTGGCTTGTTTCCCTTTATTATTTCACTAAAATAACACAGGTAATTTTTACTCCTGAATGTAGTTCTTTATTATTATTTAAAAATTTAGAAAAGTTGTTTAAGTTGAGCCTGCTGTTAGTTTACAGATCATTAATTTAACACGACCAATATACTGGTATTGGAAAGGAAAAAGCTGGACCTGGCAATCCCTGACATGTATCTGTTTTGGGGCAGGTTTACAGATTGTTCTTTGGAGATCCGGTCCTAAACTTTTGATCAGCTGTAAAACAGCCTGTTTCAGTTTAAGTGTTGTGCTCAATAAATTGCATGCTCAAAAAAGTATTTTGTGTCACTCACATTTCTTATTGTTGCATGCTGAAGCTCTCCTTGGAACATTGTTAACATGCAAAATGTGATTTTTTTGCCTTTTTTTCAAGTGGTCTTACACTTTTGATCGAGACTGTATGATTGTGTGTGTGTGTGTGTGTGTGTGTGTGTGTGTGTGTGTGTGTGTGTGTGTGTGTGTGTGTGTGTGCGATGACAGGGTGGACAGTCACCACCATGGCCAAAAGGGCTATCAGCACATATCAGCAGATGCTCCCATTCATTCCATTCACTCCCAGTTTAATGTCTGACTGCAAATAAATACGAACATTTAGCCATGTCCCAGCCACTCTGGGCCTCAACAGTAAGTTATTGCCAACCTCCAGATGGGCTGCAGAGCTGTAGAGTTGAAAGATGAGATGGAGGAGGGGAATAGGTGTAATTTATCACTCTGTTCAGCTAATAAATGCTAGTATGTTAGTAACACGTCAGCTGGTGCGTTCATAATTCCAAAGTATCAGTTTAAGTGTTTGGGGTGTCTTTGCCATCAAGATGCCTTTTTTTGGTCCCATAAAGTTCCACAATTCTTTCCCATTTAAATCAGAGAAAATCTTCATGCTGCCTTTTATCAGTCATAGTAAAAAGTGTGTCTTTGAAGAGTTTCTATAAATCTTGCAAGAAAATGTAGTGCTTCAAATTCACTTTGGTAAACTGTCACTTAACTGCGCAGAAGCGTTCACACACACACACACACACACACACACACACACACACACACACACACACACACACACACACACACAACGGCATGTTGGCATTCGGGGAATCTTTGTCAAAGATTTCCAGCTAATCTCAGTGTGATTATTGCATTAGGAAAAGTCACAGATTCCTGCTTTGCCACAATGCAATCAGACCCACTCAGAAATGACATTTTGATCCAGGGCCCAATCTTCGCCTCAATCATCTCACCCTTATTATACCAATCAACATGCCTTGTTTCAGTGCCAACTAAAGGGATTCAGTCAAATTATTGCCAAGGGAATTTGACTTGGAATTGGAAAGGGAAAAAGAAACAAATAACAACAAATGCTGGTTATTTTTGACAAGGACACTGATTGTGCCAATTTACCAAATGTAACGATGCCTGTCAAAACTCAGATAAGAGCCGGCAAAAAAGGAGCTTTGTTGGAGCATTTGAGGAGCACTTTGCTGTGACACTTAGCACTGTCTTCCCATTAGCCAAAGAAATGCCCTTCACTGAAACTTTGAAGATAATTAAACACATAATGGATATCACTGTCACTCTCTGACTTGTTTGCTCATTTGTCTGAGTGTGGCTGCTGCAATTGAGACCCTATTAAAAGGGAATAAATCGCCTGGTTACTAAGTCATTTCACCATCTAGGAAATGATGTGTGTGTGTGGGTGTGGGTGTACGTGTTTATCTGACTATCGTGTATTAAGTGGCTCTCAGTATCATGAATAATTGATTCCTTTCCTTCTTCAGCTGTCATTGTTTGGACAACTTGCTAAAATGCCCATTTGATTTGACAAGACAAAACAATGGGGTGTGAGCCTCTATCATTCATTCGCTGAAATTCTCTGTATAAAAACTGTCATCGCAATTTTGCTCTCTTCCCACTTGTGTGCTCTGTGTCCATCAGGATTTACAATTCTCCCCCACTCCCGCTCTCTGTCACCACCCCTCATGCTTTGTGTTTTAGTTCTTCCTTCCTTCTTTTTCCATTTGTGTGTTTAGCCATCAGTCGCTTTGCTTCAGTTTCTCTGTCTTTGTTCTGCATCTATAGGATTCCAGAGACTGTCAAGTTCATTTCTCAGAGGCAAATGGAAGAAATAAATCTTCAGGTTGTTCCACAACGACGCTGCATTTGCTGTTTCTATATCACAGAGTAGCTGGGTGCAAAAATGCATTTGTGTCTGCGTTTCGATGTTTTACAAGGACGTTCTTTATGACTGCTGTCCTCATTTGTTTAACATGTAACTGACAAGGAGACACTTTGGGCATGTTGTAATGATGTCCAAGCCAACCTGTAAAACTTTACTACTGCCATTATGTGCACTTAAACCGAGGAAGTTGTGGCTTGCAGCTCTACACCAGATTTTTTGTTGTTGTTGATCCAGTTAGAGAAATGTATCCATGGTATGTCCTTACAGTGCCATGTTGCTGCTCATGTCAGCATAACATTCTTTAAATCTAATTTTATTTCGGAGGGAAGTCTCCAATTAGCACAAGCACATAATGGACATTGCTGCTGTGCTGAGGTTTTACCTGTATCTACAGGGAAATGTTAGCAAAACATCCAGCTGAGTTTAAGCTGCAATGTAGCACAAAAGGCAACACTAAACACGAATCAACACCAAGCGCTTTTGTTTTGGCTTCTCTTTATTGGCGCTCTTTTAAAACCAGAATCAAATTTTCATATCCTGCTGCTCACATGCAAGGGGTTGAATATCAGACCCCATCACATCCTCGACCTCATACTGTACTACCATATCACCCCATCAGAGCACTTCACTGTCACACACCTGGTTTGTGATTCTTACAATATTTAAAACTAGAATGGGGAGCAGAGACTTCATCTTTCAGGCCCCTATTTTTTGAACCAGCAACCTGTTTGAATTTGGGTCAGACTCTCTACTTTTAATAAGTCTTAAAACTTTCCTTTTTTATAAAGCATATAGTTAGGGCTGGATCAGGAGACCCTGCATCCTCCCTTAGTTATGCTGCAGTAGGTCTCGGCTGCTCGGGGCTTCCCATGATGCAATGTTTTTTCTTTACTGCCTTTTTTCCACTCACTATGTGAGTTTATACTTCGCTCTGTATTTAATCATTAGTTATTATTTATAGTTTTCAGTCACATGACTGACTCACTACCCTGGCGGGAAAAACATTATTCCATCGTACCGCCAATAATGGACAGTTGGTCGTACTGATGAAAGGTGTTTGGGGTTTTTTCACCTGTCTTGAGCCAAGGAGGAAAACCAAAGGTATGAAGAAAAATTATACATTTTAGGGACTTGTGATCCATATTCTGCTCCGCCAGCTTTATTTAAATCCCTGAAAGTGGCGACGTCTCTCCCAGAGCTCCAGTTCAGTGACATCTACGTGTATCTTGTAGAGAATCTCTCACCTCACAGTGCTGCCGGGATAAAAGCTTTCAAAGTATGGACAGCTACATGTGTTTTTGATCTGGATGAGTAAATAATGCTGCCATGTGGGAGGTGATGAACAATAAATTGTTCATTGTTAAAGCAAAAGTAAGCTCTACATAGCCAGCTTAAATGAATTGCCAAACATTAATCGTTTTGTTGACTGGGACTTGTAAGGCCAGAAAAGTTCTGGTAGTATTAATCTGTCACATTAATGTGGTGTGATAATAGTAAAGTTGAGCTAGTATTTCTCCAGTGTCAAAATAAAAAATCATTCCTACAGTTTAAATGATCCACCACTGATAGCCTGAGTTGCTGTGGAGAAGTAGGAATTGGTGCAATTTAGCCTGTAAGGCAGGGTTAGAAGAGGTGTGCGACATTTTTGTGCCATACTCTACACCATTCTGGCAGCTGTAAGAAAATTTTTTTTTATTTTTTTAAAAAAACCTTGCTTACTGCATCCAATAGCATAGCAACTATCTTGCATTTAAGCTAAGTTAAATTCTGACATTCAAGACATTCAAAGGAAAGCTGGGGGACAAAGGACCATATACTGTTTTGCCCGCCAGGTGGGAGCGTCTCAGTAGCTCTGATGTCGCATGAAAACTATGAATTAAACTCTGACTCTCTTCCATAGCGTGTCTTTGTCTAATCTCCCTCCCCTCATCCCCCCCGGTTGCAGCAGATGGCTGCCCCTCCCTGAGCCTGGTTTTGCCACAGCTTCCTGTTAAAAGAGAGTTTTTTCTTTCCACTGGTGCCATCTAATTATTTGGGCTTTCTCTGTTTTCTCTGTAATACTGTATGGTCTTTACCTCTCAGTATAAAGCATCTTGAGGCAACTATTATGATTTGGCATTATAATGTAATTTAATTAAATTGAAAAGATTTGAAATTCCAATCTTCTTAGAGTCCCAACACTTTCTGAGCTTGATTTTCAAAAGTTAGAATAGAATAGAATAGAACAGAATAGCCCTTTACTGTCATTGTGCAAGTACAACAAAACAGTAGGTGCTCCACAGCTACTGTGCATATAATTCTAAGCCATCAAATATTCCGGTTCTCAGATGGTGAAAGAGCATTTCATCTCTGTTTTTCACACTTACAGCCAGCAAGAAGACATAGCCTATGATTCACATCATTTTCATAGTCATCAAACCATTCAGTGACCCTCTAGCACTCAATGGATACATGGCACATTGTGTTTCTGAAAGAGACCACTCCTACCATAAAAGAAATGTGTCTTCATAGAGCAAGGGTGATCACTCAGAGCATTTTTGCATTGATTTGCTTTGACTCTTTATGGGGACAAGCGTACCCAAACCATGGCAACCAGCTGCTCTCCACAGCATCCTGTCACTTTAGGTAAGGGGTCAGATTTGTATCAGACTGCAGTGCTGTTAGGCACAAATACACAGTATAATAGCCATAGACAACTACAATGACTTTCAAACTTTGTTCTACATATGCGGGCAAACTGAGAGGTTAGCTAGGAATTTTAATGACTTCTTTTCTTTTCTGCCCACATTATATCTCCCAATCTTCTTTGCAACCCACTGTATAAGCTCATGTCGATGCAGTCCGGTGGCCTTGGGATTTTGTTTCAAACATTTGTGTCAACTCCCCTTCATCACTTTCATCTCACCTTTATCTTTAGCACCCAACCCCCACCTACACAATCCCTTCTCTGGTCTTGGCCTTCCACGCTTGGAGGAACAGCATGAGGCGGCATGGCCTCCGTGCGGCTGACTGATTATTGTAATTCATACACTTTAATTAGCTGCACAAACCATTAGCCACAATTAGACTATTACAGAACGTTTTGTGGCAGGAGCCAGCCCCAAGATTGGCGTTATCTGCTGGAGGGAAAGAGAGAAAAAGAGGAAAAGAGAAACGGAGGAAGAGGCAGAAGGGCATAATCTATTTAGCTAAGCATTAGTGTGTGTGTGTGTGTGTGTGTGTGTGTGTGTGTGTGTGTGTGTGTGTGTGTGTGTGTGTGTGTGTGTGTGTGTGTGTGTGTGTGTTCAAATTGTGTTTTCGGTATTTTTTAATAATGCTACAACAACCAGGCATTGTTTATGTGCATGCTTAACAGTATTCTCAACCTTGGGTCTGAAATCAGTTTCACAGAAATATGTACACAATCTTTGATGAAATGCAGTTACAGACACATGCATTTCTTTGTTCTGAATCTTCTTCCCTTCTAGATGTAACTTATTTTTTCCTTTGCTGGCATGGCAGCAAGTGCAACCACGCATTTTCTGTCACTGTACTGTAAGTATGAATCACTAGATCATTTGTGCCACAAGTTTTGCCTGAAATGGCAGGGTGAGTTGGGTTATTAGACCTTTAAATCCATTAGAGCACGCTTGACATATCAACTTGATCCTGCAGTACAGATTAGAAAATATATACATCACCCGCATGACAGCTGACATTACATGGTTGAGTGGATTGAAGACTATACAAAAAATATGCACTGAGTGCTGATTTATATTTACATGCATTAAAACCATCGTATTGCTGAGAAAATGTATAGGTGGCTTACATTTGCTCTGCAGTAGTGTTGTTGAAGATGACAATATTAATATTGTTATGCTACTTATATGCTTCTAACTTCTATATGCACACATGGGGTTGTGTTTGGAAGTAAATTGAATGTGTAAAAGTAATTTTCCAAAAAGCTCCCAATAAAAATTGGCCTTTTATTCTTTTTAATGAATTATTTTTACTCTTGGTTGTCTTTGTCATAGTTTCACATGACCCTCAGATATGTTCTGTGCACAAAGCTTGACCATAATCATAACAATTTCCACTCGGCATCCAATCCTTTTCAGCATACCTACCCGTGCTCTCCCTGTACATTGACTTTTTATGTTGTCATTAGGCCACACTGCAATTGCTGTAAGTGAAGGCACAAAGGTTGCACTGATGGCTATTAGACCTAATGCCACCAATAAGCTCTGCTGTGCGAGAGGAAGCAGCCCTTCAGCACTGACAGCATGGCTCAGTGCCTCCACATCGGATCTATATGTTTGAAAATGGCAGAAACCCTCAGGCACAAAATAACATTCCCAATTTTTTATTTTTTTTTACAGTAGAAATTCAGTGCATTAAAACTCTATAAGACACTGGAGAAGTATGACGTGTGGCTCAACAGTTTTCATCTGAAAACATATTTAAAAAATGTTTTCCAAACATGTAAGAAATTTATTATTTGTGAATATTTGTGGAGTGTTTGAAATATTTACTTTAAACCAGTACCAATCAGCAAAATGGCATTCAGGTCAGTTTACAGTTAATAGACAGTTCTGGTGATTAAGACGTGGCTTATTAACTATTAAAACAAGTAATAAAAGAGCCATCCATCCATACATGATTTAAAACATCACCTCAGAGCTGTGGATGGATGGGCTATAGAGAAAAGAGAGGTCCGAGAGAATCACCTTAAAGCACATGTTTGCCTCATGTCTGCACACACTCACTAAGGGGCATTTCAAACCAGTGTGTGGACACCAGTTTAGACAATTAGTTTTTGAATAGCACAAAGACAAAGAAGTTATTAGTTTGTCCAAACCATAAGGAAACAATCAAACACACCCTTAGGTTATTTAATCTTACTGCTATACCAAATATTAGTAATATGCCACTTAAAATTAAGTCAGCTGTACATGAAGAGAAAAGGTGAGTAAGATGTTAGCCAAGGCCCAGCAGATCAAAAGCAACACAAAAAGCAGCGCTCATGCACTGTTGGCCAGAGTAGCAGTTGCTGCTCCTCTATAAGAGCTGCCAAGTCCCTGTGACAGATAGTAAAATAATGTTAAGGCCAAAGATGAAAATAAAAAATATAAATCTAGCATTGCAGCAAGATAACATAACATACAGGTCAAATGTACCTGTGACAGCTTTTGCAAATTAGGTGATCAGGTGAAAGGTTGTGCACTACCCGCTATTTATAATGTAACCATATACCGTAAGGCAGTTGGCTGATAATCAGGCAATTAAGCAAGGCAACGCTGCTTTTTCTCCAGAACATAAACACACATAAGCATGTCATGAACAAAGGTACAATACTACTTCTACTACAATATAAAACTAAGGCTGAAAAGGCCTTTTTAATGAGTAAGTCCAGTGTTTACATTTAACTCCATGCAACACCAAAAGAGGTTGGTTTATTTGCTACAACTTCTAACATAGTGCCGGTAAGATGATCATATCAATTTAGCAGTGAGCTTATTTCTCACTCACACTTATTAATGTTTATATGCACCCACTAACACCTATGCAGTGCGCACACATGTCAAAGCTCAGAGGATTAAGGAAATTCTAGCAGTGCACAGCATCCCCCACAGCAAGCAGCAGGAGGAAACCTTTGAGACTTCGTTAATGTTTGTCCAGCCTTTGGCATACTGTCTTCCTGTATCAAAATTGTTGGGTTTTCTATGAGCCGTCAGCAAAAGTGACTCCATCTTGCCCTGTTCTCACATGGCTACATTGCAATTGTCTGCTCCAGTGAAGCCTATTGCCGTGTGGGAAAGGTCTGCTCTTTCATGGACACACATACACATGCACTTACCCACACATACACTTTTGCATCTGGCTGATTCACTTTGCTGAAGCCCACAGACCCCCGACCGCATGATTTATCTAAGCCAGCGAATCGCACCATTCAGGTTGTTGCAAAATCATTCCAGCTCCTCCAGCACTCCAGTCTATAAACGTTTATTCTTTGCGCTAAGAGATTAGCGGTGCAGTTTTTTGGGGTTTTTGTGTGTGTGTGTGTGTGGGGGGGGGTATTTTTTTATAACTCTCAGTTACATTTGTCAAAACATCAACATTTTAGGTATTTTGGCAACACTATTACCAAGACAAAAATCAATTATCATGGGTCACTGCATGATGAATTGCTTGAATTGACAAACGATCGGTCTTTCTTATAGCTATAAGACTTGAAAATCCAATAATTAAAAAGTTGGCAGACTGTTTAGATTTTAGGTGTACTCAAAATATCATTCTACAGTCAGTTAATGGAGAAACTTGATCAAAATCTCGGTTTGATTCATTTGGTGGAAATGGGAAAGCTTTCAGATGGACCTTATTTAACAATTAGCAATTATTTCATGGTTCAGGCTTTACAGGCTTAAGTACTTTCAGTACTGTAGTAATCAGTCATCATTCGATCATATTAGTAGGTATTTTAGCCATATTGATTATTGCCTTCCATCTTACTGTCAGCAGTGGTCAGCTTTTATCTACAGATTCCACCTCTTCTGTTTTCCAGTTGTAGATTCGGGTCAGTAAGTGTGGAACAAAATGAAGAATTACCTCTTTTGTAGTTTATGGATTCTGTGTGGGAAAAGCCATTTTTACAATTACACAATCAATTCTGTGGGATATTATTTGACAATGACATTTTAGATCATTACACTTCTATAAGCCCGAGTCACTTTGTAAAAGTTGGCTTGTCAGGTTTTTTTGTTGGTTTTTTGCAGAACTTCTGTTGATAGTTTGTTATGAGCAGCTTTGGGGGACAAGTCAGTGGACTGCTTCACTGCGTCTTACACAGAATTTTGCCCTGAGTTCAGAGTAAAAGTAGTGGTCACACTAACCACTGAAAACCACCTCCGTCCTTATGTGCCTGAATGTCCTGACGGGGCAAAAAAAAATGCCTGTGATTGAATTGTGGCTTTTTGTAAAGAATCACGTCAAAATGGCCTCACAGAGGAGAATACTTCTTACAGCCCCACAGCGCTAACGGTACTGGATGTCAGAATATCAAAGGTTAGAGTTGTTAGTATTAGTAGCTATGATAAAACTGTGCCCCATTAAACTGCCAGACTAAACCCAAACCTTTGTCTCACCTTGAATTTCTCATCATCAGATATTGGGTAAATTCTGTCAGCTTACCATACATTAAGCTTCGAGTTTCCAACCCCAACAGTGGGCTGTCCACACATTAGCTTTGCAGTCATGTGAAGGGCAGATGCTACTGAAGGGGAGATAATTGGTGGCGATCTGTCTAAAATGCATAATTAGACGGGACAAGACACTCCCCCTCTTTTCTTTCTTCCCTCGTCACTCTGCCTTTTCACTCGGTGATCTGAGTGCCTTAGCATGAGCTTTAAAGTGGGCTAAAGTATCCTGAGCCTTTTCCAATAGGATCTATTTAATTCAACAGGCATCACCCTTTTGTTTTCTCATCTGGCACAGCGCAGCTGTTTGCGACACGTTCGAAATCACGCGTAACTCCAGGAAGTATTGTTTCTCTTTGTTTCTTTGTCTTTTTTTTCTTTCTCCCCTGCTCATGTATGTACCAAAGGGACTGTGTCTTTGTAGTCTCTGAACTACATTATGAATGATTATCCTTTTACATGATTATTATTCCTCAGCACACCATGGCACATCAACTCAGACACAGACAGAGCGCCTGGACTCCTCAGTTTTGCATTATGGCTTCATTATATCCACAGTTTCATGCCTTGAAATGTGCAGCAAACACAGAAGTTCATCCATTACAGTGAAAAGCTGAGATGTTAAACAGTTCATTTACCAAAGGTTTTATTGGTGACTGAAAAATGGCGTCTGTTGGTGATTGCTTTTCAGTTTCAAATATGTAAATGGGTTTCAAATATGCAAATGGTTTTCTGTTTATGATTTCTGGCTCGAACAGGCTCACAAGGGTTTGATCTGAGAGTTTAAAGTCATCAGTTGTGCCCCTTGTGCCATGGCACATTACCATCTCATCCTCTCCCCAGTCCAATAAAAGCAGCTTGAGTGTAATGAAGGAGAGTTAGGAGAACTAGAGGTCATTTGGCCTATTACTGATGGTCACAACAAGAGTGAAGGGACTGGTATGAGGAGGGTAAGGAAAAAGGTTAATTATTAAGATAACTGACTGTTAGCAGATTCTTAAGGGAACAGTTAAGGATTTGGGGACATATGTTTACTGGATTGTCTGATGAAAACATCAAAAGTGATCTTATCTGGGAAATAAATAGAAGCTACTACCAGAATAAATATGAGGCATATATTTAGGTTCATCAGTATTTGGACCATGAAACATTTTTTTGGCCTCACAGTGGATTTCAAATCAAATGGTTGAAGTCCTTAGCATTGAGCTTCCTTTTGGCAGATGTCCAGTGAAGAATATTCCAACCCTTTGACTTGAGAAACTATTTGGTGTCATTGTTGTTTACACATTAAAACTCCAGCCAATCGTTTTTGCTGAACCTGAGATTATAGCCCTGATCACTTCACAATTCAACTTGCTACTTTTATCAGCAGTCACATCACTAAAAGCACTTGTGACCTGATTCCACTATAGTGCCTCCACTATGTTTGACAGATGATGTGATATGCTTCATATCATGAGCTATTTCTCTGGTTTTCATACTTTTCTCTTCCTGTCATTCTGCCACAACTTAACCTTGAGTTCATTTTTTGTAGAACTGTGCAGATGTTTTCTCTCAAAATCTAATCTGGCCTTCTTGTTCTTGAGTGCAACCAGCAGTCATACCTTGTTGTGAACTATCTGAATTTCCATATTTCCATTCACAAAGGCATCTCTTGATTGTAGTCGATGACAATGGTCCTTGAAGGTGCTCTTGAAATGGCAAGATGCTGTGAATGGGGTTTCTCTTACCCAAGAAAAGACTACTGCAATCGTCGGCTTTAGTTGTTTTCAACACCTTTTTGTGTTGCTGAGCTGGCTAGTTCATTCCTTCTTTTTTAACAATATAAGAGAATGATGATTTAGCCCCTTTGAAGGTTTTGCTATCTCCCTGATAGGCCTATAATCTTTTTTTTCTACTTAATTGTGCTTAATCTATCATGAAATAATGAGGGAACAGGCCTTGCTAGGCCATGAAACTGCTTGTAAGTCAATTGTCCATATAATTTTGAGCCTGAAAATGGGGGACTACATATATAAAATGGCTGTAATAAACTGGCAGTACTTTTGTTAAACTCCTTGAAGGCTGAATGTCTGCACTTCAATCATATATTTATTTAATATCCACTATTGTGGAGGCAAAATTGTACTTATGTACCAGACTGAACAGTCTAATTATCCAAAAATCTAAGTTAATAATTTCAATAATTTGGAATTTGTACATTCAAAATTCAAAGGTTTATTGTGAGTTCTAGCTTCTGCTGTGTACTTAAAATTATATTTTATTTCTTAAAACCAATTTAATTCATCTAATTTGTGTGTGCCTGCATCAGTGCATGCATGGCACACATGCATGCACTGTGTATCTGTTTGAACTGTGAAAATCCTAATATAGTGTTTATACTGTAATCCTAATTCTGTGGAAAGAAAGGTTGTTAAATGTCCATCTTGCATGGAATTGTTAATTATCCACTACTTACTGACTATCACATGACTAGTAGTCAGTAAAGTCTTTTTGTATTGTGATGTACATTTAGTCTATGTTTTTTTTACCTAATTAAAGTGGTCACCAGTTTTTTGCAGGGCTAGCACAGCAAGGCAGACAACCATTCATACCTATGGGCAATTTAGAATGAAACTAACCCCAATGTGGAAGAAAGCCCCATTGGAACCCACGACTTTCTTGCTGTGCCACTGTACTGTCTAACAAACCTCACAGCTCATAGCTTATCTTATCATTCTCTATGGTTCTCTGTGGTGCTCTACACTGACAGGTGAAGTAACTAGCACTTATCATCTTGTCATAAGTCAGTTCTGCTGGGAAACTTTGAGTATTTGCATATATGTGGATGTTATTTGTACATTTAGCACCCACCTAAATATCTCTTCGTGGCAAGCACCCCACCTCCACCCCCATTGAATGATATTCCTGGATAGTAGCAGCCTCCCATAGCAGGTGAATCCTCTTGCCATATGGCAAAAATAATGCTTAGAAACTGTTGGATGTACACAAAGGAGAGCAAAAAGGTATTGCCCAGACCTCCAAGCTTCCCAGATTACAATCAGATTAAGCATCCAAAGTCTGCATCTGAGTCATGCATGTGCCACCTTGCAATGGACACAGGGAACAAAGGAGCCGCTGCCAAGTCCTGGTGCCAGACACCATAGAATATCCCCAGAGGTCTCGTGTCTGTCTGTGACAGAACAGAGCTTTTTCAGCCATCCGAGGGAGCACCTACAAAACATTAGACTGGTGGTTTTAATGTTTTAGCTCACCAGTGTTGTAATGTTACACAAAAATATCTAATATTATATTGTGATTAGGGCGCCCTAATTGTGGTGCAGATTTAAAGCATTTAATTTGAGTTGAATAAATTAGGTGAAGAAAATTCAGTAGCAGCATAAACAGCAAGCCTCCCAACCTGGTCTCAGACAGAGCAGCTGAAGTGGTCTAAGGAATAACACAGAGCATGTGTAAATATTGTGCATGTGCATCCCAAATCTTAAAGCTATTTGTTACATTATAAAGAGCAAATCCAAACAGTCTTATTGGACGTTGTCTTTCTCCTTTCTCATACTTTCTCACGTTGCATCAGCTGTAACACATCTGCACGAAGGCCACCAAACTAAACTCTGTTGGGCGTACAGTAAACTGACAGTACATACCCATAATGCTTGTGCCAGGCTCTGAAAAGGGAGCTATTTCCCTCCCTCTTCTCCTTCACTCTCCTCTCTCCATCTGTTCCTGGGCTGAGGCAGGGTAAGGAGCCAGGGAGGGCTACGAGCTGGAACAAGTCTATCTGCAGCAGCAGGCCTGGCCTCAGCAGCCACAGAGGGGCTCAGACTGAATGCTAGAGCCCCCTCTTCCTCCATCCAGATGCAGATGACTTCGCTTTTCCTCCGCCTCTCTGCCGCACAATAATACCCTTTTGTAGCACAAGGGCAGAATCCCAGCTTTGTCCAGTCAACCTTAATTTATGGCACACATATTCTGGACGCACATATTGTTGCACAAGCTACAAAGGCATAAGCTTTCAAAGAGGCAGAGAGGAAGTGCTGGCAAGAGGATTCTCGCACTTTCTCTGTTTGAGAAACGGTATAAATCATTCACTACAACATGGCATTTGCAGCTTCACCAGTGCATTGATTTTCACAACTTCAAAGAGGTGTAGTGAGTCAGAGGTGATTTTTTTTCTCCCCTCGCGGTCGTCTTATTACATTTCTATAACTTTCTATTTCAACGGTCACTGACTGCCAATCATGTTTCAGTGTGGCTTCAGATGTTACCATGACCCCTATTTACAGAATGTAAAAACACAGATCCTTTGTAATTTCTATCTAAAGCAATATTGCAGTGTTTGAAAAAAAAAAAACCCAACATAAATACTCAAATATATAATGTTGCAGTTTTTTTCTCCTCATTCATACAACCTTTCTCAGCATGTACGCAAAAATCTATCCACTTTCATTGAAAAGACGTTTGCCTGTGGCCCTTACGCATTTGGTTCTTTGGCCCGTCTCACCTTTTTCTCTCTCTCAGCTAAGACATGTGCGATGAAAGAGAACTGTATTCCTCTTTGTCTCCTGTAGAGACAGTTTTTGTTCTCCTTGACCTGCCATCCATAGTCTAATCTAAAGTGACTGACTGCTCCCTGATGCAGAGAGCACCAAGCTAGACCTTTCAGATTTCTGCTTTTACAATGAGCATGACAAGAGAAACAAAAGGGAGAAAGCAAAACCCGCTGATGAACTGATTGGCATCACCTGCGATACGTGAGTCAAAACTATGTCGGCACTTTGAAAAAGAAAAGTTTACTTTACTGAACTGGCACCACGTAACACCTTGGGTTTTGGAGGACATCTATACATGGCCTGCAAGGATTTGTGCGTGGGCGCCTGCACCTGCAAAACGTGGAGGCTTAAAATGGATGTGCAGCAAAATCACAAAGTAAAGACGCATATTACACATCTTTAAACATTTCTTCTGTAGAAATCCTCTTAATAAAGCTCCTTAGCTGAACCCCAGTCCACGTTTTTTTATTAAGAAAGCAGAATGTCACAAGGACTGTCTTTTTAAAGGGCAAAGATGACCAGCAAGTCTAACAAGGAGAATATGGTCTGACAGCAGGTGCACAGAGACGGCATTCAACATTAAACACAACCACAAGAGCAGCACGTTAAATACGTGAATTGAGTATCCTGATGTAGCTCAACACTGCTCGCTAAATTTCATTTTCAATCACATTTTGGCCTTTTGCTGGGAACTTAAAATCAATGTTAGCCTTCAAAGCAAAGTGCATACATTAAATGATTCATGTTAGATCAAGTAGCTCTGTCAGAGAGCTGCAAAAATATGCTTTTAGCCAAGCAAAAACATATTGGATTGCTGCACCAGTGGGGACCCTTATTCTGATCCACATCTAAGGAACATTACATTTATTTGGCAGACAGCTTCATCGTGATAGCCTTCTGTCAGAGACTAATACACACTAAGCAATAGTCTAAGCAAAACTCAATCATATTTGATCAAATAACAATATAAATCAGGAGCATATCCTCTGCACATCTACAGCAACCAACTGGATAATTAAAAGACCTCTATTAAAATGTCTTGATTAACAAATATGTGGCTGAAGCTCTTACCTAGTTGCTCCAAATTGTTCCATGTATATGATGGCTGGAAAAACAGCAACCTCCAAATTAGAATTTAAAGACACAGATAGCACGTGAATAATGGCATGCATTATCGTGTCTTCTCCATAGTGATCTAATGGCTATCTAGCATTAAATAAAGGGAGGGAATTAAACTGGAGCAGATGGTGAGAGTACATCACTGGCTCAGGAGCTATTTATTAAATGCATTATTAATTATTTTCAACATGATGAGCTCGGCTGGCTTCCTTCTGGATCGACTCTGAGAAAGAGTTCTCTAACCCCCAGTGTCATTAGGTAGGTCTTTCACACATCACCAACCCGCCATCAGGTTAGCAACTCGTACCTTTATTCACATGCAACATTCAGTGATTTCTACTATTTTGAGGAATTTTCTAGGTAATAGAAAATGTGTTTTTTTTTTAACCTGTACTAAAAAAGTTGTATTTGTGCACTTTAGATTGAATTGTCTGGCCACTTGTACTCTGTCCCCGTGTCACTGGACAAAGCTTATGCACTTTAAATGACACACAAACATTTATGCACACGGAGATGCCTTCTTTAATGCCTGAAATGCTTGTCCGAGGTAACAGTTTCCTCAGTTGCCACAGGCAGCGAGCCACCTGCCATACCACTCCCTAACCCCAACAAACAGACACACAAATTGAAGCCTTTATCCACATTCAAAGAGGTGGCCGAGGACACGAATGTCACGACTGACAGACCCTAGTTCACGCTCTGCTGCTTCCACTAGCCAACTATCATTTCTAAACACCTTGCATGCCATATCCCCGCTGCCTGTGGGTGTTTTATAGAGCATAAATCTTTTGTTTTTGTTTAGACAGTTGGATAGGAAACATTATTTGACTTACAATCATGCAAAAAGGGCACGGGGATAAGATAACAGCGACAGTTTTAATTGTTACATGACATGTCGCGCTTACAATATAATTTCACGGTTGATCTTAAACAGCTGCTATTTTTTACTCAAAGTCATTTTAAAAACAGAAATATTACGTTTAAGACTATTTTTCCTGCAAGTGTATTATGCAGCAGAAGCCAAACAAAATTATAAGAGAGGTTCAAAAATACTGTACACACCTTCACTATGTCTCCTCCACTCTTTCGTTCTCTCACCCAGTCAAGGCCTGAACTGTAGTTGAACTGAGCCTCTTGGGATATTTAGTTGGCCAGATCGTTAGCTGGCTGACCCACCTGGAAAGAGGAAAGAAGTGAAGGGTTAGAGGAGAGAAGAAAAGAGGTATAAAGTTAGCAATGGGCGAAGTGGGAGGGAGAATTATCTGAGGTATGCTCTGGATCTATGGTGAGACCTGAGAACAACAAGGTAGCTTCAGAGCATGATAAACTATGCACTCAGTATTCCAACCTGGCTGTGGTATTGCATGTCAATAACTTAGAGGTGCAGAAAACTGTGACACCTCTGATGCGTATAAACTACACCTTTAGAAAAAAAAATACTCACTTAGGGCTTTACCTCATTCCTCTCTGGTCTGTACTTCTTCCTACTCATAAATAAAAAGCCGAGTGCCTATATCTAAACAGCCTTCATTAATATTGATGTTTTTCACGGTAGTTTGTGATCATGCTCAGATTATACAAGCAGCACATTTACAATGAATCATAGGCCTTTCCAGCCTGTCACTGAATCACGTCGAATTGATACATCTTCTACAATGGTAATATATCATCGATCAAATGTGTCTTTCATTGGTGCTTCTATAACAACAATTGGATGATTGGTGGAAAGCTGTCGAATAAGTCCTCAAAAAAGCTCATGTTTCAAGATTATTTTTTAGAGATGCTTCTACTATAACTTTTGATGATGCATTGCTTCATGGTGTTGAATATTTGAACAGGAATCTTCTATTACTTCAGACATTTCTACAATCATCCTAGAACTGGAGACCTTATTTAGACATTGACATTATGAAAAAAACTGAGTCTTATTTTATTATTTTTTGTCACACGTCTCATAGCAACAGCAGTGAATGTGATAGGGAAATTTGTAACTTAAGATCCTACTTACACACACAGATTTATAGCCCTGCAATTTCCCCTACAGCCAACATTTCTATTGCTTTTTCCAACACAGGTGGCTCTATAATACATTTCAATCTGATCTTATCTAGGAAAGTCTCAGTTTTGGATGCTTAAAATACAAAATGTCATTTGAATTTTCATTTTGTAGATTTTTCATTTTCGGTCAAATTCCCAAATTTAAAGCTAAAGTATCAGATGTTGACAAAAATGGGTACAATTTGATCTGAACAGCATGAAAGGTTATAATTTGTTAAATTATATCAAAGCAATTCTGCTAAAAACAAATGGTTGCTGGAAAACGGTGAAAAGAAAGGGTTATCTAACACTTCCCTAGTTCTTGTAATGAATCAGTGCTTGTTGCACTTTTGATTTTTCCGTTTGGTGTGTCTGCAATTATTTGTGACATTGCGGGTCAGTTCTCCCGGACAATTTGCAATCCGTATAATTGCTCGATCATTCGTGTTTCCACTTTCATTCATGCTTTTTCTGTGATTTCTCCATGTCAGCCAGTTATTTTCTTGGGTATAGTGTTATTGCAGCTGCCAGCACCGATGAAATGAGCTTTAAAATTAAAAATCTATGTTGTCATAAGTTTTAGATTTATTGTAGCGCACTGAAAAGACTTGCAAAATAGAGATTTTCTGTCTCCTTCTTATCAAGAGACGTTGTTTCTAACCCAGTTAAACATTCAAAGAAGAAATTTTGTTTTTTTTCCTCTGGCAATCTACTCACTGATATCTAAAGTTGCACATGCATGTGTAACCTTTCCACCTCACATGTGCGTGATATATAATAATCCAGTAATCAGACATGTGCATGCTATTTTATTTTCACATACAGATTGTGATCCCTTTGATCGTGGATCAAAAATTATTTGGACCAAGTATTGCAGAGACTTTTCATCATTTTTGTATATAAAATTTAGCGTCTGTTAATAGATTTTTCTGCTTTTTACTTTTTTTATGTGCGATCATATGCTTATCATGCTTCACTAAGAGTTTCACAGATGCCTTGCAGGGACTTGCATTTATTTGCCTTGTGTGGAAAAAAACATTCTGTTCATCTGTTCATGGTTTTGTCATGTAATTCCCAAATGCCAGCCAGCGGGGGTCTTTATTTTTTTTTATTTATTTATTTTTCCCCCCAATGTTTGAACATTTTCCCAATGTGCAAATGTTCAAACTAACATTGCTGTTTCTTGATACTGCTCCCATCTCCTTAGCCATTTGGAGAAACAGATCTGGGGAATGAACCAGCCAAGAGGGTGTCGTAGCGAATTTCTCCAGGTCCTGGCATGGGGCCAAACTCTTCCTCAGATGTGACAGTTCTGGGTTTCAGTCTGAAAGAGCCCTAATTTTGCCATTTTCAGCATACTGCCTCAAGAGTTACAATGTTGCCACAGCATGAAGACATAACACTGAAGGGAAGTCAGTGTACTAAGTAAGTACTTGGAGATGAAAGCAGATGGCAGTGGTCATTAAAACATTTTTGGTGGTGTCAGTGAAAATGAAATAAAAATGTACTTATATGCAAAAAAGCTTGCATTTGTCTATAAGGCCTGTATTTTGTTCTTGGTTTACCTTTATGTGCATGTAAGCATATACTGCAGAGACAGCTGTTTACATAACAGCTGTTTGGATTGTTTGAATTAACAGTTAACAATATGTACAGTGATCCTTGTAGTTTAATTGAACAGTTTGGATCAAACTCTATCATCTGAGACATCTCCCGGTGTAAGCTGTATATAGTGTCCTCTCACCACACTTCATCTAGCTATTATCCAGCATTATCCCATCGAGGACTGAGCTTCTCCGGTCTACGAGGCAGAAAAAAATCCGTAGACATGTCGGCTGCTGGGGACAGATTTGTTCCTTTGTCAGCAAAGAAGGGGGGGCGGGGTAGCTGGAGGACAAAAAGGGGGAGAAAAGGGCTATGTTAAATAATACTGAAAGTTTACAGGGACAAACAATGAATGAACATAAAACTGTGGATAAACAAGTTATGGAAGTGAGGAAGACTTAACAGGCGAGGGGAGACAACAAGTTGTGAACAGTTATACGGGAGTTTCACAAGGAATGTGGACAAAGAATGTCCATTATAGCTCGATCGAGGGAGTGAGGGCAGGCGATACAGAAAGAACAGGAGGCGTGGGATCAATTAGGTTAACTACTGAAGATGCTGGAAGACTTTGAAAGCAGCCACCATTTTGCCGTTCCTTGTTGTATTCTTCCCTAGCTTTCTTTACAGTATCTGTTCTCCCTCGTTCCTTTTTTTCTTTCCCCACTGCCATTGTTCCCCACCCGCCTTCTCCTCCCCACCCTCTCCCTGGCAGAGTGCTCGGGGAACACAGTCCTCCTCTGTCAGCCCCCCACACCCCCCCCCCCGTCTTCTGCTTCACAGGTAATTAAATGGATTTCCTGTCTTGTAGTCGGCGAGAGAACATGACCCTGCACTCTGCCAGAGCGTGTCCAAAGGCACTCCAGGGCCGGCTCCCTGCACCATCTGCATCTCAGTGTCCGAGCGGAGCAGTGGCCCTAAACAAACACACTCCACCCTGGGGACTGTCAAGCCACAGGCTCCCCGGCTAAACACACTCCACAGATACAGTGAGTGGTAATGAACTATGGGGAAATAGAGCTGTAAATACCAAAGAGCTGAACTAGGGAAGCACGGTACAGTATAAGCATTAACAATAGCTCAGCTGCAGTTATTATCCAGTTCAGAGCAGTTAGTGCTGTACAGAACTACTGGCAAAAGGGTCTTTTTTTTTTTTAGAAGTCTGAAGTAAATGTTTAGAGAAAAATGCATAGTTTTTGTGTAGATTGACTAAGAATCAAAATAAAGATGAGGCGTGTTTCTAAAATGCACACTGAGTGCACACAGGTGTCAACACAAACTCTGTGTGGATGCTACTTTCTGGTGTTGTGCAAATGTGTCTCTTTTTTTCGTACCACCACGCTTTCTTCTGAAAGCAGTGAATGCAGAAGACAGGCAGTCAATAGTATGAAAGCTCTGCTATGAGTCGTGGCTCCCAAGGGCAGCAACTTACTGTCCTACACCCCCCCCCCCCCACTCCCACCCCTCACCCCCCACTGTGATGAACTTACTCCATCAGCAGGGCCTGAGTGCACTTCAAATACAGGCCCGAAGATTAGCGGCATGGGAGCAGATCTCTCTTTTAACCTGCTCTTCTTCAAGCATCTTGACACAAGACTTCATAGCTCTGTCACGAGGAAGAATTACACCTGACAAGTCTGCTTACGGGCATGAGAGAATGTGTACATGCGAGCAGGAGCCCGTCAAAAGCGATGGCATCAATGCAAGAGCTCAAAATGTCTGCTGATTTTTTTACTGCCAATTTAAATAGTGTTAGAAAATCTGAACTGGTGAAATGTTAAGAGTAAGTCTGAAAAATGCTAATACCCTTTCAGACTATTCTTACAATTTTCCATTTTCTTTGGGGTTTTCAATGGACAACATTCAATACAATTTATAGGAATAGACTCAGTTATTAAATCTAGGCAAATGTCCCTTACCTGAGACACAAAACTTGATGCAAGAGAATCTCAAAATACTATAAAGTCAGCATTTACCTAAAATATGAACGCTTAAATCTAAATATTTTTGTATTCTTGACGATTCTACTTCTTGCTGAGGAAACAGACAAGCGGTCGAGCTGAAATCATAGAATGAATATTAGAGTAAAATGACAAAAATCCACTATAGTTGCAGTCAAAGCCAGTGCAATTCTGGGACCACATGTGCATATGTAAGAGAAGGCTTTAGTAACTGTACCACCGCCCAGGTAAAAAATAATCACCAGACACCACTGGTAGCCATTTCAACAGGTCACAGCTCAAGGCACTACCTTCTTGTAGTAAGCACCCCTGAGTCTGAAGGTGGACTTCGCTATTTCGCTGGCCTTATGACCCTGCCATTAACAAGCAATTGAGATGAACCAATAGAAATCACAGCTCGCGCTCAGAATTCATTAACAGCAAAAGCGTGACGAGTCACAAGAAGCACATTGATGCGGAGCAGGGTAACACTGCTTGGCTTTTTTCCCCCCACCATGACTGCTGAACATAAATCAGACAACGAGACACTGTCATTGAGACAGAGGACCCCTGAAGTCTCTGTACTAGTCAGAAAGGAGTATGCAAATGAGGACCTTGACCCAAATCAAATTCCAGCGCCCGTTTGTTAATTGCAAATTACAGACCTTGGCACCCCAATCAACTGCCTTTTAAGGGAATGATTTCAGACTCATTTTTTGCCATCATCTGAAAAATATGAAAGGGCAATAAGAAAATGTAAATGTCCCGGTTTTGTGATGCACTTGCTAGCGTGAATGAAGTGGAAACCTCAGCCAAAATGCTGCCGTTCAATCCAGTTTGCCAATGAACACAGTGAATGCTATTAAGAGGACAGTTCATGCTTGTAAATCTGACCATCATAAAGATGTCTTCCCTGGCTGGCAGAATGCTCAGAACTGTCATCTAATCCTCCTCCTCAGTTAGCCAGCAGACACAAGCACTGCTTTGTGGAGCCAGTTGTCTTATTACCCCATTAGCAAAGGCCAGAATGTGGCAATCTTCCTCCAACATTAATATAACATGACAGGCCAGGAGACATCAGTTTGTTAAATGCAAATCTCCCCAGCGTTCCTCAATGTCTCCATCACTGTTTTGTCAAGTACCCTGCAGGCCCAAAGACAGCAAATGAGTTCCAATTCATTTTTTTGTTTTCCAGTTTTTCACACCTCAGCTGTTTTCTTACAGACTGCGAATGGGGAAATAGAATATGCGCAATTTACATATTCCCTATGAATGTGGAATAGTGCATGTTGTTTCTTTCTATTTGGTATGTGCCCCTTGTCACCTAAGTGATTGTGACAGGTATTTTGCTTTCATTATTTTCTACTATCTGTTAAATCAGCAAAATCGTCTCTTGGTGCCTCATAATGCAACCGGTAAGAGGAAGAACTAATCATGTCACAGTGCCTATGGCAACTCAACTTTTCTGTATTACCCTGAGCAGAGAGGTGCACAGACCGCACACAAACTCATGCTGACACACCCACATGCACACACATCCACTTATCTCTGAACAAACTCACAAACACACACACACAAACACATACATTGCTCGAAATCAGGCGGTTGGAAGCTGTGAATGAAGCGATATTGTAACCTCAACCTATATGGCGCTTTCCCACTGTGGGTTCAGCCAATGAATTATCCCCTCCAATAAATCCTGTTTGGAGGATAATCCTTTTCCCATCTTCTGGACAGACACTTTCTGTAATGAAATGGCCCCGGGTCCTTCCCTGTAACCCAGTCCCATCCTGGCCCTCTAACTCTGCCTGTCTCAGGGGAAAGAACGGCTTACAGTGTGGCTTCAACCCCACTCAACCTCTGCTCGGCTTCAATGGCTTTCCCACCTCCCAACTGCCCCCACACCTAACCCATCTTCACGTTACTTCTTCCTTTTCTTGCTCCAGGTGCAACTTCATTTCCCGCAGAGCCATACTACAGTGCCTCTTCTGCAGATCTCTCTGTCTGCTCTCATTCAAACAAGTTTTTCCTCTTTTTTCTCTTCATTTCATTCTTTCCTCTTGTTCAGCAAAAAAAAAAAGATGCAGCAAAGCTCTAGCAATCTTTCCACGTCTGATGATGTGATTCGAGCCAAACACCAGGCGAAAACCGCCCGTAATGACATGTCTTGATGTGTCGTATTTGCTGTCCCCAAGAACCCAGTTTCACTTGTGTATTGTGTGTTCCTGGTCGGCAGGGGGGCTGTTACACAGCAGCCTCAAACCAACGTAAACCAGGGTGGAGTGGGAGGTGTAAATGACATTGGTGGAGAGCTGAGCGGAAGCTCTCTGGGGTCTGAGATGGATGCAGGATGCAGTGGAGAACTCTGGGAAGACTAAGCCAGGGTTTTACCTGGTAATTGGGTTGTTGGCACAGCAGGCAAGCTGGCCAAGAAAAGATTCGTAAGCAATAATACATGCTGTAGAAAATGTTCTTCATCAAAGCAAATTGGCTTGTTTTACTGTGTATCAGAGCAAAATATAAAAAATACATTATGTGAGTCCCAGATTGATAGAGCATCCTTTTGTCAGGAGATACATACACTCACCCAACATTTCATAAACCACACTTTGGTTCGTAATTTAAGTCCATTTGCTCCATGTTAATAACCACTAATAATAACTACACTCTAAGAAATAAAATGTTGCATTTACTCCACCCAGTTATGTCAACCGGTTCCACATAACTGGGTTAGTGAAATATAAAATGTATGATACACTTAATTTGAACAACAAATTTTAAGTACATCTGTCAAGCTTTGGCTAATTAAATGCAAATCACAAGAATGGTGTTGTATTAACTAAATATCATAATGTTGATCTAACTAACATGTTGAGTTAAATTGACAACACTAAATAAAATCTACTCAACCAAAACAAGCCCTACTTACTCTATAAAATAAGATGTTGCATTTACTCCACCCAGTTATGTCAACCGGTTCCACACAACTGGGTTAGTGAAATCTAAAATGTATGACACATTTAATTTGAACAACAAATTTTAAGTACATCTGATAAATTGACTAACCCTAAACGAGCTCTACTGAAACTATAGGATTAAATTACTTACTCTATTTAAAGTAAATTGAATAAATCAAACAATTTTATTCAGTTAACCCAACTTTAATAACACTTTGTGTAAAATGTGCTGAAGCAAACTTTGAGCTGTTCAAAATTCTAGATCAATGCCTTTTTCCTAAACAAAAATATCTTCACATATATGCAAGTGCATATTAAGTTCAGGAAGACATAATACAGAATGTTAAAATCAAGTTATTAAAACTGGAAAGTGTTGTGATTCCAACATTTTTAACATTAACATGACTTAATTTAAACTTGCTTCGGGTACAATGGAAAACTCACAATACAGTCCTATAAACAACAAGTAGAAATGACTTTAGTGGCATTTTTGTCCATATTTAAAAAACCTTTTTTTTTTTCAAAACTTAAAATGAAGTCCAAACTTAGGAGCAGTCTTGTTCAATGTAGCTGGAGGGTGGTAAAAGTTCAACATGAACAAAAAGTATGAGGCCTTGCAGAAGTTCTTGCGGAATTCAAACTGAACAGTTTATAAAGTGCAAGGAGATGGGTTTGAGAATCTTGTAACCAGTTCAGTGTCCTCTATAGTTCAGTGCAGGCTGTTTCACTCAAGCAGTTTGTTTTTCAGAACTTGCACCTTCATGGATAGGTTGTTCCCATCCAACTCCATCAGCACCTTCTGAAGAAATTCAAATGTGTATTTCAGGTGCTTTGGGTAGCTCAGATTTAGACTGTAGATTAGTCCAAGCAGGAGGGCACACCCCTTTGCCACATCACTAAGAGCTTTCAGCACAGTGTATCCTTCTATAATGAAACCAATGTCCTCAGGTGTATCTGCAGAGTCTGCTCCTTCATGTCTGACAACACAGACTCCTAAAGTCAGCTACTCTTTCTCTTCTTGCACAAAGATCCACATCCTTAAAATGAAAACAAGGGGGGAAAAAGCTAATTGCATATAGATACATATGAATAAATGAGCCCACATTCAATTTACTATCCCAAATTAAAAAACAAACAAACAAACAAACTGATCTTTCCCCTTTTCTAACTTACCAAGAATTCCTTGAACAGGTCATCTGGCTTTTTATTTAAGTAGACACAGATAGTTTTTAGAACGCATTCCCGTCGAACATCAATGCTGATATTCTGGTGGAGATAAGAACTCAATGTGAGACAAGATTTTGGTTCTTTTCCACCTCTTCCCAAACCAAAGTCAAAAATATTAACAGATGAGTGATTAGCGATGAGTAATTAAACAATGTTTGACAACTCACATTAGTGACATTCAGTGAGGTTAATGATTGGTTAGGCACTGACTCTTCTGAGTCAGATCAACAAATATATGAACACAAAACTAGAAGCTTTTCAATTTTGACAATACATGAAAGCTTTCACTTTTGCTTTAATCAATTCTAGACTGTTCAACAATATAATTATTAATTGTACCCCTAAAAATGTTAAAAAGAAATAGAAGATTAGAACTCAGCAATATGGATTCAAAATCCTATCATAATATTTTCTGGTATTTATTACGATAACAAGAGTTACAATAAAAGATAACAGTAACCACAATCACATCTGAGCCACTTTTGTTGCATCTACTGACAGACAGAACTAGCTGACCAACGTAAAATGAAGGGGGGAACACACAAATTGTCACTTTGATAATCAATGGAACTGATACAAGGAGTTAAATGCATTACATATAGCTGTATTACACATAATGCTGCATTTTAATGACACAAGATAAATGCATGTCTTACACTTTAATCACTGATATTAACACTAAACCAGATATCAACACGGGTAGAATTCCTTCTAACAATGTAGCAACTTATTTGATGCATGTTTCTAAAATACACTATACATATATTTCATTCTTCAAACGGATAGGATCGCTGGCGCTCCTGGTGCCGATTACTGACACCAGGGAGCATGCGCAGTAGATGTTGGGAATAATTTTAAATCTGCAGTTCTTAGTAGGCAAGTTGCAGCTTAACATGAATCGTAAAACATTTTGGGAAATTACACCGAAGTGGGCCCGATAATATTTGTTAAATGCCTGACTACTAACACCTGTGAGAGGCATACAAGCTAGAATGCTAAAAAAAAATTACCAGACATCATTTGTTTTAAAATAAAACATACAGAAGTACTCCCGAAAATGTCGGATGTTTATCATTTAGTACACATTAACCAAATTTGTCATCCTTAAATGGTTGTACTTACCAAATAATCCTCAAATGGCAATGGGTTTTATCCAGGCTTCTGAGCATGATGCAAGTTTCGGTTGAAAATGGCGGTTGTTCAAACTTCCACACTGCACATGTGCAAACTGAGAAGTACGGAGAGCCTGTTAGGACAATCCTCTTCAAATTAAAGTGCTGTTCATTTTAAATGAACTTTTTACGTTGGATTTAATGTACTGCATTTTGTTGTATTGAAATATTGTGTTATTAATTAAAATCAAAACAATATCCTTGTGTTTAGAGTTAAAAATCAATTGGTGACATTAATTTTAACATAAAACATTTACATAATGCTAGCAACATCAATGTATCATTTCTTAGAGTGTAATAACTAATAATATTAACTAATCTAACATTACTGCTTACTTTTCTTAAAAGTAATGTAGTTTAATTGTCAGAGAAAATAACTCAATACACTTCTCGTTACATTACTCCATAACATGACCTGAAACACACTGTCATATAATCATTAGTTAACTTTACAAACCTGAGGCTACAGTGACAGACACTGACAAAACTCACCATCCTAAAAATATACACATACAGTCTTTCTTTTAGTGTTGTATGCCCACAAAACCAACAACAAAATGCAAAGCTGAAATCCAGCCCAAAGAGACTTAAAAGCAATCGCCACAGTGATTCCACTTTAAAAACACAAAGGTACAAATGGATGTTACAATCATGTAAGCCTGACTGCTCATCACTGCCTTTGCTACCTGTTGAAGATCACGCTCTGGCAGCTGAGCTGGGGTCAGCATGCCTTCAGCTTGAACATCACTCCCTGTTCTTCACTAGCTCTGTGTTAGCATGTTGCCGGTGCAGATATTTGTAAAGAGACCAAGTTGTGTTCGCAGTATAATGTTGTTGTTCCTGTTCTAGATGCAGTCTGCACTTAATTAACGTGCTCTTGTTGTTTTGTGCAATAAAAATAAAAGCAACCATTCCACTATTTTCCTCCTATCTGCACATGAATAGAAATCAGCTGATTGTAGCACAAGTGCACATTAAGAAAAATGAACATATCGATTTTTTTTTTGTTCTAGTTGCACAGTTGTACAGAAAACCTTTTACATTCGTAACCCAAGCAACAACACATTTGTAATTGCAATGTGATTACTGAATTTAGTACAATGTGCTACATTACTGTTCAGTAATGTCTAATCCTAAAAGCAGACAGGGTGTCTGTCTCCAAACTGGGAGCAGATTCCACTGAAGATGGCAGTCTCTGCCTCCCATTCTACTTTTAAATACTCTGGGAGCCACAAGTTCACTCTGAGAGGGAAGTGCTCTATTGGGGTGATACGGTGCAATGATGTCTGTAAGATAAGATGGTGCCTGATGATTCAAGCCTTTGTATGTGAGGAGAAGGATTTAAATTCAATTTTTAAATTACAGGGAACCAATGAAGAGAAGCTAATATGGGATAAGCGATGGACATAGCCATGTTGTTTTGTTGTTGTTGTTTTTTTAGTTACTTTTGCTTTCCTGTCAGCTCAAAGCAGGCCAGCCATTCTTCTTTAAACTCTGGCATGAACAAGACATTATTGCTCAGGGAACTGCCGCTCACTGGACATTTTCTCTCTTTTGGACCATTGTCTCTGTAAAGCACTTTGAATCACCTTGTTGTTGAATTGTGCTATACAAATAAACTTGCCTTGCCTTGCCTTGCCATTCTCTGTAAACCCTAAACATGGCAGCCTTGTTTTTCCACACTTGCTGCAAGAAACCAGAGCTCAGAAGAGATTTTTATTAAACACAAATCTGATCTTGAGACATTAAAGGGTTAAATCTTTCTCACTGTCCTCAATATAAGTTACCCTTTATGAAGCAGCGCCCCAAAGATGGGCGTCCTTTTACATCTTATCAGTAGTAAACTCAAGTTTAATGAAAAGGTAACTCTACATCACTGCAATGGATAACATTTGATATTAAGAAGCCTACTTATATAGAACGTAACTACAGAATATTTAAATATTGCTCAACATGTAGTACCTCAAACTCCTTAAGGTAGCCCTTTCAACATGAACACTGTCCAGGTAACAACTAAACTTCCCAAACTATATCTTCCACATACCCTGAGAAAGATATGGCACTCATGTGAACAGAATTGGATCAAACTGAAGAAAGAAAATATTTTCTTGAAACACCAACTTCAATTTAATTCTAAAGACTGAATTACATCCTAGTTTAGAATAGGGATGATAAAGTGCTTTTTATGCAACACTGAGTTTGTTTGTGTAACAACAGCTAGAAGGTCTCCAGTGCTGTCCTCCTGTCAAACTGACACATCCAGGACTCGGCCTTACCCTTTCTTATCACGTGGCTTAGACATCTGGAAGTTTTTGGCAGCCATTTTTTGTTAATTCAGTTTTCAGAGCATTAAATAACTTCTCTGTTTAAATGCAGTTCCGAATTTAATACTGCATTTATCAGCTCCTTTCAAGGTGATAGTTACTGCTTCTTCATTTTGTTTATATGTTGCATATTTTAATATATTGGTTCAACAATCATTCGCCCATCCATGGCCTGAAAAAGTTTAAGAAACTCTGTTTTAAGCAGCATTATTAAGGACTGATTTCACAGCCTGTACAAAAGCTGCTCATCTGAATCCAGTAGCAGCCTACTTGCCTCATGTCTGTGTCTGTAAGTGCTGTCTCCACACTCCAGTATCCTCTCTCAGAGCTGACAGTCCCCCTCCCTCCGCTGCCTCAGTCTCACTATATCTCCTCCATGGACACCTGGCTGATATGGAGGCTAGGAGGCTGGAAGCTTCCTCCACTATCATCATCTCTGTCTGCCAGGCTTTTGCCACACCACCAAGTCTGGTAGTGAGCCTGCTCTCTCGCACTCTGTCTCTGTAACGCTGTGTGTGCATTTAGAATAAGCAATCGTCTGACTATAATTTGAGGTAATCTTCACAAATGCTAGATCTTGAGAATTTTAGGGTGACTTAAGGCTCAGTTTCAGAACGGCATTGCAATTTATACATTGGAGAAACATGACAAATCCAAAGTACTTAAAAAGAAAAGAAAAACACAGTTGCACATACAGACACATCAATGTACGTCTTCAATTTTTATATTTATAACATACGTTCCTTTGCAAGTGTCTGGTGTCTTTGATCATATCACTGACAGCTGTGATTCCCTCTATGTTTAACCTATGTTCCCTGTTAATCACATAAAGCCAAACAGTGCATCACTTGTGTAGGCTCTGATATCCCCTCCCCTAAATACTTTCCCTTACCAGGAAATGCTACTCTTTGAGATGCACTAATGTTTTCAATTAATTGGCATCATTAGCGAAGCGGTCGACCCACAGTGCAGGGAGACATGATAAATGGGCAGACTGAAGGGTGCATACAAGACTGAACCCTTGTTGTTTGGCAGGTGGATGTGTGTCAGAACATGCAAGGTATCATTATCCAATGTTTACCAAATCCAACAGTGTAACGTGTTTACCATCCAAAGAACAGGCTGCACATATTTCAAACTCTGAAACAGGTAGAGAATTTCTATATTTCTCCCATTATAGGCTGTCAAGTTTCCTTCTTCAAAGATCATTGACCTAAATGAAATATGTGAAGAACACAGTATGAGTGCACAAGGTTATTTGTGGTTGTCTGATTTTCTGAAAGCTCGTCCATGCAGGAGTGTTCGTGTGTGCGTGCATGCGGGGGATATATCGTGGCATTGTACCTTCAGTCTCTATTAAAATAATGAGGTTGTAATGGATCTCACGCTCCTCTGTCATGTATCTAGTGTATATGCTTATTTATCTGCCCATCCCCATTATTCTTTTAACAACACACGTCTCTCACTTTTCTGTGCTCAAAGGTCATGTGTGGAGCAGTCTATCTCAGCATCATCACAGCCCTCAGGCTCCCACTGCATCTCAGGAGTTTTGCTTAGAAGAAGATAAGGTGTAGGCAGGAAAACAGTGAAACTGAGTGTTATTTAGTATATGAAAGCTTTAGGGTCAAAAGCTTATTGAAGTCTTTGCATTACATACAAGCGCTTATTTATATATGCACTCTGTTGGGCCATGGCAGGAGCACGATGGTAAAACACAGCTGCCTTGTTTGCGGACGTCATTAACACTCTAGTCATTTCCCATGGTGTTTCTGCTGAGGTCAGAGGTGAGTGGTAGCCAAAGGGTAGAGAAAAAGATGTGAAAGGCCAAAAAATATATAAGCTCTGCACCTCTAAAGGTGGCCTATAAAGGCACTGCCAATCCAATAAACAGGGCATGTTGAATAAGGACTTAGAAGCCAGTATTTTAAAAGGTCAACAGAGTAGTCTTCAGTGATAGCCCTATTAGCAGTTTTAAGGGATTGGACACCTTGTTTGGTGCGTGTCTCATCTGAACTACGTGAAATACTGTGGCGCCATAGTCCAGCAGCAGTTCTACAGCACTGTGACATTTTTTTAGCTTGATAAATGAAACACTAGTTCTACTGAGATTTCACCGTTTTAGCTGATGCATTTGATTTGCAAAACAATCAATGCTCAGAGAATCAAGGAGACCAAACGGAGTAAGCTAGCAGAAAATCTGCTTTTTTTAGTAACTTAGCTAAGCTAACAAGCTAACAGATATTTAACACCATTACAGTTTTGTCATAATTAACGAGGGGTTGCATGAGGATAAATAAAATATGAGAGGACCTAACTGAACAGCAGATAGAAAACAAAAGGACTGGAAAGCTTTTCTAGAGAGTTAACCATTCACTTACCTGGCGCTGTACTGAATAGTCGTTTGCTGCAGCACCTCTGGTTGTTGTTTTATTTTATTTTAGCTGCTTATTTTATTTTAGCCGCTTTATTACCTGATAAATTTGATCATTCTTGTGGCTTCCTTTGTTTCGCAATTCTAGTTTTATAACTCAATTAGAGGTTTTTCTTAACAATAAACTCATTCAATGGAGAATCTTCATTGGCTGATCTCGCTAACAGCTACTTCTTGGAGCTAGGCCTGTAATCATGTTTGAATCGAGTTTGATTCAACACACTGTTTGGATTCCTCCATCAGGTCACACGAGTCATCCAAAGGACTGTGGCTGGTTATGGTTAATGGCTTTGGATAATAACCACCCTCAGCACCACTTATTGGGCACGGAGCTGATACATTGTAGTATCTTTCTGAGGTCATCTCCCACAAGAATAGATACAGATTATCTTCTTTTTCAAAATTTGAATGCTTCAACACAGTAATTTTAAAAGAAAATGTATTTTTTTTTCTTATCCAAAAACTAGTTCTGAACATCACCAAGCTTCAAGCTCCATATATTTGCACGACACAGATTGATTTCACTTTACTGCTTTATGATAAGAGGAGGACTTTATATTCCTAATATATTGATAATACGTTCCCATGTCAAATTAGTATACATAGTAAAGGATATAAAAAGGTGATAGTAACAAAACACACTGCATGTTTTTATAACAGGTTTGAACACTAAACCTGTACAAACATGTTAACATTAATTAGTAGGGAATATCATTAAATGAGATTAGGATTCACAGAGCTGAGCTTCCTGTTGATTTTCCTCCACATCAATGATTTAACTAATTAATTTTATCTATTAATATTTATGCATGGGGAAAATTATTCATTAATGAAACGTCAGAATTGAATAGATATCTTTTCTCTGTTTCATCTTGACGTGAGGGTGTTTTGACAGTTCTCCTCCCATCTGGAGATCTTATAAGAACAAGAACAGACTGCTTATGAATATTGACATTTCTCCAGTCCAGAAAATGGGCAATTTGTGTTGAATTATTTTAGCCTATCAAGTATTTATAATTCTGAATTGATTAAGTAAACTTTAAAGACTGATTATCTTCCAAGTCCATATCTTTTGGCAAATATTCCTTCCATGATCTGAGCCCTGTGTTTTTTTCTTTTAGTCCCACTTCAATGAACTGTGCGGTGACGGCTTGCTGATTATTGTAGGACAGATGGTTCTCCTCATCAAATTCCAGCTACAGGTTTTTTTCTGCTTATCTAGCTCCAAATTAAAACCCACAGTGGTATCAGTTTTATAAATATGCTATTATTCAAGCACCTCTGAGTTAGCGGGGACCCACCAATACCCTTCAGTAGACCTACAAACATTCTTTTTGATCCCGTTTTGAGCCTCATCACAGTTTGTAAGAGGGCATATTCTAATTAATCTCTTCTACTATCTGACTGTCAGATCTTTCCTTGCTAATGTTGTCCTGCTGGCCTGATCTGGGAAACATTAGTTGTTTTGTTTTGAAATGTGTCAAGCATGAAGAAACCATTAACAGTTAAGCCCCACTGGCTGCCCTCCGGCACACTGTTTCACATTGCTGCTATATCTATGTGATCTTTTTGTCTATTGTATTTCTAATATTGTCTTCCCAAGGATAAATTCCTTTTGATGTGCACTTCTTAGCTCACTTGAACCCCGTGTGTGCATCAGGTAATTCTGTGGCCTTTGTAATCATTTCAAAGCAATTGACAGCAACATTAGTATGGAGTGCAGAAAAGTACTGTAGTTAAATATGTTCATCTTTGTTTCACAAAAATCCCAAAATTCAAATTAGTAACATTCTCTATTAGTCTTGTATAAGAAAAACACATCAATTAGATTATTACTAATCATGATAGGACAGCCTCTGCTGTAATGTGACACTTTTATTTTTATTAAACATGTAATCAGAGATTATTGACACAACAATAATATCTCACTGCCTAATGATATTCATGTTTCTGTGTGTGTATGTGTGGGCAGGTGTGTGTGTGCCAGTGTGTATGTGCTTTCTTTGTTTTCCCCACTGCTAATGAGTTGACCTCAACCCCACGCAGCCAGGAAAAAATATCTTTAAAGCACTAAGCACTGTTTATTATTTAAGTGTCACCACCGCTGTCCAGGGTATTGGTGGAATGCGTTTGTGAGTTTTTTTATTCATCTTTCTGCCACCCCGGTGCTGAGTCCGCAGGCCATTAGTTCTGTAGAAGCAAAGAGGGACCAACCGTGGAGTCGGTGAGGTACTGTAGGACTTCGACGGCACAATATCTCACTTTCTAAAGAATATTACTGTCGGTGGGGGGAAAAAAGAGCTAGTAATGAGAGAAAATTCTGTCATGGAGGCAGAAGCTATACCGCTGTGTGAGGATTATTTCCACAGAGTAAGGTAAAGGAAAAGGACAACCTGCATTTCACTTGTTAGATCCATTTCAGAAAGGCAAAAAAGGTAAAGAACAAAAGCTTCAGGGCAAGGTCATCATTTTTGTGCACGTGGCACACAGAGAGAATATCTGTGTAATAGTCTCTGCTGGCAACTGGTGTGTGTCTTTGTATGTGAGCCTGAATGATGTGTGTGTATGAGAGAGAGAGAGATGTGTAGAAAAAAAAAAGCAAGTGTACAAGTAAGTACAAAGGAGAAAGAAAGAGAAAGATTCTTGGAGTCATTTATAACGTGGCAGCCGTGCTCCTTCCATCTCCCTGGGTGTGTGGCTCCACAGCGGTGTGTGTAGCCTTGAGGGAAACACCAGACAAGGACAGAGCTGGGATAGCTGCTGACGCTTTGGCAGGGGAGATACATCTTGTAACACAGCATGCTAAATGACAAAATGATATCTCATCAGAGGGCCACCCCGTGTGTGTGTGTTTGTCTGTATATGTGTGTGCATCTCAGAGAGAAAGTCCGCAGACACCTCAGTGTGTATATGCTTTCATGGTGTTTGTAGAGTAAGCTTTGAAAAAGAGTGCCGGGCTGCTCCCGTTGTACTCCACTGGCAGACTGGAAACATCGCAGGGTTCCTGCACTGCAGTGACTAACTGTCACATATCACAACATCTGGATAAGTGCTAAAAATTGTTTCGAAATTATGCAGTCACACTGGATGCAGAAGAAATGTTTATCAGCCCGTATCAAAGAATCCACAGAATATCCACAAAAGAAAATACACTATAGATTGAAGCCAAGCAAACTGCAAGCCTGTTAGATTCCACGCCAGCAGCATAATACAAGCAAGATGGTCATGCCGCCTTCTCACCTTTCGAAGAAGCCATCGTGGTGGTACCAGTGGGATCCACAGAGCAACCAGGGCAAAGGTACTCAAGGGGCGGACAAAGCCCAAATAAAGCTTTTAATGCGCTAGCTATTGATCCCTTCACTGAAATAAACTCAGGAGTATTGGCAGGCCCAGAATCCCACTTTGAAGGGACTCCATAATGAAGCTAGTCAATGCTAAGCTGTCCTCAATCAATCCCCCACATAACAGTTAATTACAAGTGAGGCTGCCATCAAGCAAAGAGGGGAGAGAGGTGGGCTGAAGCCAAAGAGAGAGAGGGAGAGAGAGGCAGATAGATGTAGGATGAGCTTTGTTAAGGTGAGGGGGTGGAGGAAGAATATTGAGCGGTTCAGGGCAGGAGATATGAAAATGAAATGCACCAAGTAGAGTGTTTGGGTGTGTGCGTGTGCGTGTGATTCTCTAATATTTTCCCTATGTAGGCTATATAATGGGTCTTTCTGATTAGGCTCTATTTTTAAGGCAGAGTTAGTTTCTTGCTAATAACACTAGAACAGGTACAGCAGCCTCAGACCACGCATCCACACATGGATTAATCACTGAGGCTAAAAACATATTTGTTCTCTCATCATTTGTGTGACAGGAGTACAGCTAATCTGAATGCTACTGAGCAGTCTTTCTATTTATATATCACTTATTTAGAGTATTGAAGGGTGAGACTTTTGAATATATACAAAATATATAATTTTTAAGTATAAACCAGAAGCAGTCTGTTATGTAGCTCTGGTAAATAATGGTCGTCTCAAGTGGACTGATGCATTTGTATATGTCTTTTAAATTCAAGCTGTTGACCTTTATTGAATCAGGTATTTTTTTTTGTTCCATTTCTGAGTCTCTCCTCTGCATCTTTCCTTATACAAAAAGTAGTTTTATAACACTGTGTGTGCTTTGAATGTGTAATGCGACTGTAAACATTGCAGACAATGCAAACAGCTGATGTCACTGGTAGCACAGCACTGAACTATCTGCAAAACCGGGGGTCCAAACACTTTATGGCTGTTGCCCTATTTGTGAGTGTGTGCGCACGTGTTGTGTGTGTCTCCCAGGCTAATGGATTTACTGGAGATGGTGTCGGGTATTTATTACCACGTGTAATTGAATGCAATGATTATCGTTGTTGTGTAATGTGATTTTAATGTGGCAGCGATGGTTATGTATAAGGCCTAATGACTTTGCCTCCAAGGGGGTATGGCTCCCCAATAAAAAAAAATAAAATTAAAAAAAAATGTAAAAAGTGGAAAAATTAATCAGAGTGTGATTTTAATTCCTCTGTCTTTCCCTTTTATTCTCAGGACAAATACATTTAATAATTTAATCAGTGTGCTGCTCATTTAATCAGACTGTTTCCTCAATAACGAGCTTGCCCTTTTTGAGCCTTTGTTTACATGGCCGGTCATTAAGTCAAAGGTCTGCGCACATCTTTGTGTTTGTATTCTGAAGGTATGCATGCTGACATCAAGGCAAAGCGAGAATCATAATTGCTAACATATTTCTGCAGAAACTGAATTAGGATCTAATTTTTGATCGGACAGCTGCAGAGTAAATGCATTACCCGAAAGTCTGAATAACTGATAACTACAAACAGAACAGCAGGTTTTCCCAGGTTTTACATAAACAGTGCAACTTATGGAAACTGTTTGCTAGACTGTATAGTAGTTATGGCCATAATCCACAGCATAAACCATCAGCTGTTAGTACACTCTTACTTTTTGACCGCTTAGTTAAGTTTGCACCACGCCAACGGAAAATTAAAGCACCTCCAAATGAGAAGTTCTTGTAAGCAGCTGCCGCAGAAATTGAATTCACAAAACGTTTTGTGACACTATAGTGTGAGTACAAGCTCATAGACTACACACAAGTCCGCGTTACACAAAGCTGGGGCTTTGCCTGATATTATTAGTTTTGCATTTGGGCTCTGTGCCCAGAGTAACAGTATGGATTTTTGCCTTGGCTCTCTATAATTGGATGAGTTAAATTTCTCCATTCATTATATGTGCATCTGACCTCCGGACCACTGCAGCTCCTGTGTTTTATTAGCACTCTCATCCCCTGATAATAGGGAACCCGATCGCTCTCAAACACATTCTCTCCTCCGAAACAAAATCAACTCTTTCTGTTGACTGTCCACATCAGACACAGAGAGACCGAGGCACAAAAACATCAGTTTTAAACCTTCAAAACCTTCAAATTCAAATTTTAAGGATTTTGCTGTAAAGTCCTGCAGAAACCAAGAATAGAAAAATTCAAGTTCTCTTGAATTTTTGTTTTTAACAATAATTTGCAGGCAAGCAACCTTTGTAATCAATGAATCGTCCATTATAAGGCTGGCAGCTCACCTAAAATTGACTTCTTCTTTTTTTTTTTTTAGTAAAATCACTATTTAAATCAATTTATACAAATGGTGACCCTTTTTCAACAAAAGGTGAGTCAAATAAATCAAGACAGTCACAGATGTTTTCCTCATGGTTCTGTAGGACAAAGGTGAATTGCAGCTTAAGCTTTCTAATCCTGTTACAGCCACGGGCTTTGCATGCTCACTGTGGTCATGTATATTTCATGGAGGCATATATATCTAACAGAGCCATGTATACCATATGTGGGTATGATCTATGGATACTGACAACAGTCCTTGACATTATATGCACAATTACTCTTTGCCCCAGCAGTAAATCCTCGGGTTGAGCATAATAAACAAAAAAAGAGGGGAATCTGCCTGGGGGTGGATTCAGCATGACACAAGGTCAAAGCCATTGTTGACTTCATCTGCAGCTTTATACAAATAGCGCAGATTGAGAATCCATTTGTCACTGAATATTTCACAGATAATGTATGCCGCAACAAATGTCGACACCCAGCAGCAGTGGCGTAGATATCAAGGGAGGAGAAGCTTTTTATTCCTCCATCCAGAAGTTCAGGCTTTCACATTCAGATCTCACTCCTCCCTAAACGACCAAGTGACACCTTATTGATCGCAGCCATCTTTCAAGGCCAAGATCTTAAAGCCTTGTGTGGCACATTCAATGACCTGTGTAGACAGTAATGTTGTTGGCAATGGCTCTCCGAGGATCTGATGAACAAGTATCTTCCTGACTACTAGCTATTGGATAAGAGTTTCCGACAGCTGCAGAACAATGCTAATGGCTGCTCTCTTATAGCAGCCAAAGTGTAATCAGCTCGGCACTCTGCTATTAAAACTTCACAGCAGCAATGTATGCAAACACGAATTCCATTTATTCCCCACCAGGTCCCAACAGTTAGGCCTTAAAGTTGCAAACTGTCTTACATCAAAAACTACTCTGCTGACACTTGATACACTTTAGATTACTCATATAATCCTGATTTCCACATTAATTAGTCTGATTTGCCAGCACATTTATTATTTAGTGGCATTAAACTCTTTCTACCCACTTTCAACACTCAGGGGTGGAAATCAGTTTTTACAGGTCATTTTTCTTTCTTCTAGTCGAATAATCTGCTACCACATAGTCGTGAGTACTGGCAGGAATCATTTTTTAACAGACTGTATGAATATCCTTGTCGATTGCCTGTTTTCAGAGATAATTCAGTTTACCGGTATCTAAACAGACTTTGAATTCTTGTAAGGCTTCTCGTCCACATAAAAATCCACCTTAAAAGTAAAGTCTAATGTAAATATCAGTATAGCAGTGATAAAGTGCACTGTCAATGCAACGAGAATGTGAATGAGGTGGGAGATTTTTTTCCGCTTGACAGAGAGTTTCCAAAAGGAGTTTTATTTGAGTGTATGCCGTCCAGCTGTGTACCAGAAAATGTCCCTATCTTCCAGTAAAATCACAGTGGGTGCTGTCATACTGTCCTAGAAGTTTTCCCATTAGTCACTATCTGTGGACACAGTGTGAGATTTTTTATTTATTTATTTAATTTTTTTTTTAGACACATCATCACAAGTCACCCCATCATCACTGCGGTTTGTCTCACTGCTGTTTGGTTCAAGAAGAAATGTTCTGACTTAATGAGCTGCACAGTATCGCAGAAGAAAAAAAGAGTACTGAGCATGCTGTAGTCTATGGAGCCTACTTCTTCTTTGATTAGTTTAGTTGTGTTTCCATTCAGTGCATTACATCCATCACTTTGCATTGCTTACTGTTAAATGGTGTAATTAAATCACCTCACTTTATCTTCTGAATGATCGGATCATGCGGTTTTATGGTGCTCTGTTCTAATGGTGAGGATGTAAAGTATTTACATTCAGAGTTACTAATATTAGAAATCAACATCACATGTGCTGATAGCTGGTTACTTTTCAGGTTATTAACGTGTCCACTGGCTACAGTTAAGAGTGGTAATCAACCCCATAATCTACAGTTTTGGATTAGTCTCTTAACACATGTTGATTTGAAATGGTAGGTGTAAAAAGGTAACAGTTTGTCCCTACACAGAGTTCAAAGGCAGAGTCTAGCTTTAAATCACCTTGGTTACAGCAGATTACAATTGTGATTGGATGTCATTGCATAAAACACATCATCAACTGCTGGCAGAATACAACCATAGAGATTTATGATCAGTTCCTTTGAGTTCATAAGTGGATGTTGGTCTGCAAACCTTAGTGTATTTCATCCCAGCAAACAGTATTGCACAGGTTGGGCTGTATGTCTGACTGAAAAGGGGTCCTGGTTGGATACCCAGGAGCTATGATCATAGACTGAACGGATCAAATGTAAATGTTATTAAAGTGATGTGTTCATGTCTTGTATGTTTTATACAGTAGGTTAATGGAAAGTGTTGATATAAATTAGATCTCTCTTAGAATTAGATTAATTGTAATGGCTGTAAATCATCTTCAAAATCCCGCAGGCAATTCTCGCCAAAAGAAAGAGTGAAAAACATTACTACATCTTCGTCAACTCTGTAAATCAAAGGCAAGTGAGTGGGCGATCGTTGATTCAGAGGTGTCTTGTTTGACTGACAGAAACAAATATTTGGGGGATGTCATTGATCTTGCTTCAAAAAAAAGAAGAAGAAGAAGAAGAAGTGCTTGATGGATGCACACAACTGAACTAGTGCTGATTCAGACTGACCTTGGAGATGCTGTGGATGTCAGGATGTCTCACACATTCTCATTGACATGCAGCTTATACCACCAACAGCACAAACATGATATGTGATGAGAATGGCAACACACACAATATCAATAACTGAAATATGCCTGTGTGTATCAGCTCGCGCATGTGTTCACATCTGTTTATTTGAATTAATGGCAATGCACGCTGCTCTGCAGTAAACACCGAAATAGTTTGAATAGTTTTCTGCGTATTACACTCCTGGAATGCACTTTTTTTTCTTAGTGGACTGTGATTTGCATGGCAAAATGCCTCTTATACTGCTGCTAATAAGGAGCTGTTTAACTGGAAAAAAAACCCAAAACATATTCATGTAATCCTAATTCTGGTTGTGATTTCAAGGCTTCTGTCTCCAGGACCTACAGTGGGGCAAAAAAGTATTTAGTCAGCCACCGATTGTGCAAGTTCCCCCACCTAAAATGATGACAGAGGTCAGTAATTTGCACCAGAGGTACACTTCAACTGTGAGAGACAGAATGTGAAAAAAAAATCCATGAATCCACATGGTAGGATTTGTAAAGAATTTATTCGTAAATCAGGGTGGAAAATAAGTATTTGGTCAATAACAAAAATACAACTCAATACTTTGTAACATAACCTTTGTTGGCAATAACAGAGGTCAAACGTTTACTATAGGTCTTTACCAGGTTTGCACACACAGTAGCTGGTATTTTGGCCCATTCCTCCATGCAG